>NC_050202.1:31992449-32306727 GCF_013141755.1 Anopheles stephensi | reverse complement strand
GCTGCGGGTTCGGTAGCCGGGGAATGAATTAGATATAATTGGAAAATAATGAATGAAAAATGAAACCATCTTTCAAAATCTCGGCATCCGCGCAGTCGGGCAGTGGATGCGTTATCCCGAAGCCTACCGGATGTCTACCTATCGTTTTCTAATTTATCGCTCACCATCAACAGTGCAGAAAGAGAGAGAAAGAGAATGGGGCACACACAGAGGGAAAAACAGTCCAAGGTTCACTGGCCAAAAGGTACGTTGCCGAGTTTTTGAAGCAGTCGTGGGTTTGTTGTTCTTTCGAGTTCTCTGGAGCAAAACTTCATTTACATCAACATTCTTGCTTGTATGCGGCGGAACTGTTAGGATGTTTAACTACGCTTCCATGGTACTATGTCACACCTTTGGAACAGTCAGAAATGTCCTTGAAGGATTATAAAACAACGGCAAACAACGGCAAAAACTAGCTTTTCCACTAGGCTGTTTCGAAATTTCAAGCAGAAGCAAAACCAACACTGCCACAAAAAGTGCTCCGGTATGCTACTCTCCCGCTTAACTGAACCCACCTT
Source organism: Anopheles stephensi (assembly GCF_013141755.1). Classification (NCBI taxonomy): domain Eukaryota; kingdom Metazoa; phylum Arthropoda; class Insecta; order Diptera; family Culicidae; genus Anopheles; species Anopheles stephensi. Next base: position 32,306,170 of record NC_050202.1, on the reverse strand, counting down.
GGTCTGGGACGCCGAAAAGGACTAATGAAATTAGGTGAGTGTTCTTTTTTTGCTGTTTGTTCCTTCCTCTGCTTTCCAACCATGCTTTCAACCGTTGGCGCCCATTTTACAGCGCTACAACAACAAAAAGAGGGAAAGAAAACAAGTGTACGAGGGAAAGTCTGGGACCCGGAGGGGGAACAAAAGCTCGCAGGATGAAGGATGATGCGTTCCGGAAAGCCGGGAAAGTATTCCGCAAGAAAATAGGAAAAATTCCTAACGAATTTAGTAATGGGATATTAAAAACCTGTAATTTGATACCCGAGTGGCGTCAAAGAATGAGCGCAAAATGCTTTCCCCGTTTTCCTGTTTTTCTTTCTTCACCTTCCGTTGCGGGGGTTTTGTATTGCCAAAAGAAAAAGGATCTTCTACTTCTTACCTTGCTCCAGGAAGTACAGTAGCGTATCGGAGAAGCGTTATGTTCATTTTGTAATGGTTTGGCGCAGCGAGAACGGGGAAATCATTTAAAAGAATCCACACCACACCAATACATCACATCGATACAAGATAATGGGTGAAACGGTCCACAGAAAGGAAGGAAAAAACAACGACTCGTAAGACGAGAATCTTCGGACTGTTGGACGTTTTGGTAATGGGAAGCGGAAAAATAATTGCTCATTTTCCTGCACGCGGTTTACTACGCTTTCCCCCCTTTTTGGTCTCACGGCCCCGAACCGAAACTGGAGCTGCAATCATTTCGCAAAGTTTTTGACGAAGCACCAAATGAACGTGTCCCCCTTTTTGCGTGATCGTACACGTGTGTATGTGTGTGATAAACGACTGACTTTTTTCTTTCTTTTCTTTGGGGGAGGACAGTTTCTTCCTGTTCCATCGAAGAAAATAATTGAATTGTCTTAGGCGTGTAAGGTGTGGGTTTGTCGGGCACGGTCCTGGTACGTGTGCGAGTGTGAGTGTAAGTGCTTTTGGGGACGGATGAGAAAAATATATCGTATTTCTTTCGCTTCCGTCCGTCGTTGTGCGTCTTTTGTGGAAGAAAAACCGCCCAAAAAGAAAAATAGGGCACACTTGGCGGAACAGTTAGCAATCAGCTTCATTTGCGATGCTCCCGAAGAAATCCGAAACTCGTGCGAATCGTACAGATTTGATCTAATTTAGCGACCTTTAGGGTTCCAGCAGGGGACGAACGTAAGAAGCGCGGAGGAGAAGATAAAAGAATAAGTTATTTAATTATTTTCTCTACCAATTGCTTCACAAATTGAGGAGATGGAATTCGTTGCACTTAATGAAAGGAAATTGTGATGGAGCATGCAATGTTGTAATTATTTTTTAAGGTGCATTTCTTTGGTTTAAGTTAAGAATTTAGGGTTCAAAAATTAAAAGAAGAAATTTTTCGATTTTGTTCCAACTAGTCATCAATCTTTAATTATAATTATTCATTTAAAAATGACTGCCATTCTGATGAACAATGATTCTATTATTAGTAGTAGGATTCTATTACGTAGTAGGTTAGTTAGTCCTCACCTCGGGGAAAAGGTCCGGGTGGGATTTATACCCCGGTCCTGCCGTAGTTCAATTCGTAGGAATGAACCAGGGATCATTCTGGCCAAAAACCGAATGGCGGGAGGGGATAAAGATAGGTAGATAAAGAAATCACCGAATAGTACACGAGGAACCATAAAGGGGTATGAAAGCTAGAAGAAACGGGATGTCAAATTCGGAGGAAATAATGCAGGCAGTGAAGGGGGACTGCGCGTTCTAATGTTGGGATCTCACTGGGTCAAGAGACAGAGTAGCCATAAAGAACTCTATGTACAGCGAGGCGTGTATGCCTAATCTGGATCTCTACATAGAGGTAACTCAAGCCTGGGGTACACACTACGCTGGCATAGTCTAATACGGAGCGAACTGAACTGTGCGTTAGGCAGCAATATAATTCTTTCAGACAGTGTGGGTCTCGGATTTCAGAAGCCGTTCTGGTAATGAAATTCAGAGTTCGATTTGTTGTTTGTGTCAAGATGATTCTGCAGGGTCTAACAATCAAAAGACGATTATACAAGTGGAAATAATTTAATATCAACAGCGATTAAAAGATAAATAAGGTCGGAGAACTTAATGGACAAAATGTGTTCCAAACTGACTAAATAAGTGCGATTTGATAAAAACGATCTCAACTCGCAAAATCAAGTTTATCAAATTTTGATACTAAAAAGTTGTGAGGCAAGCTATCAAAAGCTATTTTAAAATCTGTTCACACTCACTTGAAGTTTGCAGACAATTTTAGACACGAAACACATGAAATTTGTCGACGCTGGGCGTTTGAGCATAAAATCATGCTGTTTTATAATGCAAAACAATAAATGTCAGTTCTGGTAACATTAAATTATTTATCATCCTTGACGTAAATTGAAAGTTCATTGATGTATGACATTTGGATAGCTCGTCACTTATCAGTTTCCATACTAGCTACGATATTAAATAGGGGTAGGATCAATTTAAACTCCGAGTAGATCTATAAACAGTCATAAATTAATCTCGAAACAAAATAACGTTAGGAATAATTTTAATACAACCGTGTTTAGCTCACAAACTATCGTAGCTTTACTGATTTGCTTGCCTGCAATACACATTCAAAAGCATTTTGAATTAATTTCCCCGCTCAGCTTAGATACGCTTATCTCCATGTTTTCGAACGACCTGAACGAGGAGGCACCTAGAATGCCGTATCATTTGCATTCAATTTTCATCCGATTGATTCAATCGCGATAACAACTCGCTTTTCCACTTTTAGTGGCAAATAACCGGAAGACTGGGCCTTTTCCTATGTTTTCCGGACGTGGTGGAGAGAAAAATGCCCCACCCTGTGCCTCCCCCTCCACCCTTCGGCGTTGGAAAACTCAACAAGTCGTCGTCGCGACCTGCGAGTCAATCGACCAAAGATTGAGACGATTGGAAATCTGTAAAATCGTTTGCCCTTAGAAACGGAACAGAACGCCTGTCGTCGCTCCGGTATCGATAACTAGCGCCCGGAACGCCTAACGATGCGCGCTGTTGAATGGGGGGCCCACCACCATTTCTGCAGTACGTGTTCTGGAAGCAAGGAAAATGGACGCAATGAACGAAATGAAAATAAATGAGAGCATGAGCGGGCTGGAAGCTCGTTGTTGGGTTGGTGAAAACATGTCCCAGTCCTCTCACCTTACTGCTGCTGTTAAGAGAGACCCAGAGGCCTAGTACTAGTGCCCATGGTTCTAAGGGCGCAAGGTGAGTAGCAGTTATGCCTGCCAGCTACTTCAGTAGTTTCCAGGGAAGAACTTCGGCAGCAAGTTCCTGTGCATGTTTACACCCATGCCCCGGAGTCGTAATGAACCTGAACCGTTGCCAGTAGTCGTCACACTAGTCAAGTCCGGGGATCATCACCATCGTCATTCGCCGTCTTTCCCGGACGGGAATTAGTTTGCATGAAAAACTAAGCATCCAGTTACCGGGGCTCATTCAGTATCTTACTCGAAAACGGCGGACTACTCCGGATGTAGTACCTGACGGCGTCAGCAGATTCGGATGGACGTTGGGAAGCGTCGTGTGTGTGTGTGTGTGTGTGCGTGTGGGCTCTGCCGCGGGTTCAAAATGTATTCCAAGCACGACACTCACGTACTCCCCTCTGTGACCTTACCGCTCAGCTCCGGGATTGTACGGAGACTGTCTTGACCTTCTTTAGGAGTTCATCCTTCGACGTAGTCACCGGTCGGCTTGTCCGTTTTTTTTTGCTATCATTTCATCGAGATTTTTTTCTTTCATCCAATACCGATGTGGACAATTCTGGCACGGTGTCGGGGAACACCATTTTTACACGATGCTTTTCATCTTGCACGTGGCTGTGGCCCTCGGATTCACCTTCGCCCATTCGTATCGTTATTGTGTTGGTGCTCTCGCCTCGTGTCTACGGCACCCCGTGCTGGGGGCGGAATCCGTTTTGTGCGATGGGAAAACCTTCCCCACGCCCGATTGTGGTCGTGTTCTTTTCGGGCCGGAAAAACAGCACTGTTTTTACTTTCTGACAAAGCAATGAAACGAAACGAAGCACTGGGACCTAAATCAAAATGAAACACGGACATGATGGTGCGTGCGGCAGGGTGAAGCTCTTACCTTTTACTTTCTCTTCCGGCGAAGGAACGGCAGTTGAACTTCCGGCCGTTCCGTCTCGAGGGGTGTTGTTAGATGTTTTTTTTTTCTTTTTTTGCAATGGCAGAAGGATACTGCAGGGACAAATCAGCAGGTGCGTTCGAGGAAATTTTGACAGAAAGAAGATTTTACCGTAACATCCCTATTACGTCGTTACCGTCCATCTTTGTTGGACGGTGGGAGCTTTCTGCTCGTCATGTGAAACACTTTCGCAGGGCCATAAAATTGTCCACTGAATGCGATGTCTCTTCTCGTTGACTTTGTTTTATTTATTTTTATTTGCTCTCCGTTTCTTTTGCACCGTATTCTCGCGAGAATACATCTTCACGCCGTGGGACCTTTCGTGTGGGGCGCAAGGTTTCTTTGGGATATCGGGTAGAAGTTGGACGGGTAGAAAGATGGAAAATAGGAAAAAAAGCTCACAAACTAAGCAGCTTTTAGGTTCTGAATAAAGTAATTCATTCAGTATGAGAAACAAAAAAAAACATTTGCCCTCTGTGGTGTAGCATCAGATTTTTTGTATTTTTAATAGAAATACTAATAGCTTTGTCGTTGCTAAAAAAATCTAAAAGCTACGTCATTATGAAGTATTCTATGTAATTGATAATTTTGGGACGTTATTAAAAAAATCTATTTTTGTGCCTACATTTGAGGCCTTTCTTTTATCCTTAATACACCATACAAAAAATGGACAACAAGTACAGGTATTGGCCTTTATGCCTGATTTTTCCAACAGATGATGTTACTGCTTATTTTATGTGACCGATTAGAAACGTGAAAAAAAGGCAAGACTGTCTATCATTCTGTCTAGATCGATGGATCGAAGAATATCTTATGAAAAAACATCTGCATCTGCTTAACAAGACACGTAACGTAAAGATCCACCATTCAATGTGTCATTGTAATTAACTCTACCGAACCTTGGAGAAGGTTGTACCTCGCGTAATACTCGTTCTGTCCCCCCAAAGAGTCGTAAAATAACTGGTTCACGTGTACGTGACACGTGTTGTAACACACAATTTACTTCCCGCTGCTCCGCTGACAACGCCTCCGTACGGCGTCCGAACGGTGCGGTACGGCGTCCATTCGCGTGCGGGAAATGGTCACGAGCAGTGGTGACAGTGGTCCTTTCGCTGCCCCCGACACTACGACCACTCCAGAACGACGTACGTGATTCATTCGTTCGTTCCGCAAGGGGGAAATGGCACCAACCCAGCTAGCCACTAGTACGGATGACTTATGTCCGGTCGATTAAAGTACCCCCGGTCCGGCCGGGATTGAGCTCACAATCCCATTGCAATGGGGTTCTTGGGCAATGAAAAGTAATGATACTGCCCCAGTCTCCAGCTCCAGTGGAGACGAACGAAACCAGATCGAACCAGCAGTCGAACTCGTCTCTTCTTCAAGAAAGCACCCACTCACAATAGGGGTACATTATGTCCTTGATGATGATATGTGCTATATAGGGCGGTATTTAGTGTTCGTGTCCCACTAAGGACGAAGTATTGCCTTCGGCTGGATCGGTTGTAAAATTTGTGGGGTTCAGGTGGTATTATGCTGTCGGAAGTGACAATTTCGTCCGCGCGCCGAACCTCCAAAGCACTCGGGAACGTTGGTAACCGTTCGTGCGCCGCGTGGATTTGACGCTTACCGTGATTGATGTAATCAAGATTGATAACAGACAAAATGGCGTTCGACAGATGGGTGATAGAACTTGGGACGGATGAGTAGCTGGCAGGCAGGCAGGCAGGCGGAGAAAGCACCGTGCTTTACGTGCTTTATGAGAACCTGATTTATACGGATTTTCTGTTGAATGCAATTTACTCACCATTTACGGAACAGCGGCTCCACCCAGTACTAACACTATGGTGGATAGGTTTTCTCACCAAATCAAACTGTTCCCGAACAACCAGCCCACGGTGGACGGAGGATTAGTATGAACCCGTTAATTATTTGCCGCATTATTGAAGCGAACGCTCGAAGCGGCCAAAGTGCTCAATTATGGCGGCCGTTAAACGGCCATCTTAAGGAGCACTACTTTCCGTTCCAGCACTACCACCCCCTCAGCGCACTGCCTGTCGGGCGGTCATCCATTTCGCGGAAAAGTAATGGGGAAGTGGGTCATGATTTTTATTTTGACATCTAAAACTCGTTCGCGTTTGGCAGCAAAACCAGAGCCTGACCCAGAATCTTAAGTGTCGGAAAGCTTTTCCCCTCTGTGTGACCATTTATTCATTCATTGTGTAGGGCTTTGTGTGGGTGCCCACCGCGGCTTCGTAAAACAGAAACCGCGGCTGAAAGGAATACTGTGCCGGAATTAATAGCAAATACCATAAAGTCGACGAATGGTCTCTGGTGGTTGGGCGCGTGGATGATTCGCCATATTTGCCAAAGATTCCGGCCCGTTGTTCGCCGGGTTGCCTCAGTTGCCTGCCCGCTACTCGGCTGATGAGCCTTTGTCTCGTTACGCATTACGTTCATCGCTTTCCTTGTGGCTATCCCTGAATCATTAAAAGCGCTAAAGTCATGAAAAGGAAAAGCTCGTAAAGCCTCGTCTGGAAAGGAAGAAAAAAAAACGAAACGAAAAATTGAGACATAGTGTCAGGAAAAATGATGGACTACCCTTACTTCCCTGTGCTTACTTTTTTTTTCTTTTTGCTCTCTCATGTAGCCATTCCACCCCGCGTTAGGGGTACAAAAGAATGAAGAATAAAAAATCATTTGCGAACATCCTCACGCAATCGGTCACACCGAGGTCCGTTCCATTGTGCGGGAGTAAAAGCATACCATACCGGGTATAGTGGCCCCTAGAATTTCCGTACGCTTTGATGAACGAGCTGAGTTAAATTGACAGCCCGGCGACCGGTTTGACAAAAGTAGTTCTTCCGCACGGCCGGCGTGAACACACATAATCATAATTAAGTGCACTGCACGCTACCAGTAAGCTTACCGGAAATGTCGTACCGGCGAATAAACTCGAAAGCGGGCGCGGGAAATATGATGGCAGAAGAGCAACAAAAAAACACAATGAGCGGAAAGCACACTCGGACAGCAACCGGATACGGGGGATGAAAAGCTGTGGCCAAATTACACGAGTCAATTAAGATTATAGTGAAAAGCGTTTCGAGAGGGAAGGGCGCGGCTGGTGACGTTTCAAGTGGCAGTAGTAGTAGTATAACAAAGCGACAGGAGTTCATTGTTCTCTGATTTTTCACCTTCCGTGGACACTTGTATTTTTATGCTGGAATGTGCTCGTCAAGGTGTGCGAATGGTATGAAAACGGCTCCCGGTACTAATAAGCTTGAACGCATTATAAAAATAATTATAATGTCTACAAAGGCTAGAGCATTTGAGCATGGAATTGAGACGCTTTCGTATGTGTGCGGACTGTTTACATTGTAGCATTTAAATTGTTACTTTATTTTTTATTGGACTAATAGCTTAATGAAACAGTTGAGTCTAACCATTTTGAGATCGGATTACTGCTTTACTTATCTGGTGCTTCTAAAGCTTCGCTGACTTGGTCTGCTGCCTGTCTACTTGATGCTTCAACGCCTTCATTTCGAGTAATTTTTGGGCCTACATAGACTCTTCTGCCTACGAGTACGGCCTAAAGTGAGCATACGTCGTCTGGACACTATCACATGACATAACCAACGCAACGAACCTGAAGGCTTTAAACAACTAATGTCAGGTCTGCCCGTAGATCGTGATATTCCAACTTTTTTTGCCAGTTTACTTCCTCGCATATGGCTATGGTCCATGTTTCGGGACTCACGGTTTGCGTTTTATAGTCCAGTTTTATTCTTGATTTCTACCAAGTAGTCATACGCTTGTTTTCACTTCTAAGGCCAAGAGAGATCCTTATTATGTTCTTGTTCTCAGGAGCATGATTTGTAGCTGTCTTGCATCAAGCTTACACTCTTTCTCTCTAAGTCAGTCGTCTTGACAGTAAAGCCAACATGTTCAAGATCTCTTCCGACGTATTTTAGAACTGCAATTATGAATGTTCTATTCAGTCCCAGATTTGACCGACACGACAGGCGTTTTGGTGGAGAAATTTTGTGTGACAATAGTATGGCCGTTGATGTTGATGCTAACTTCGACTCAAGAATTCGGCAATGACATCAGTCATGTTGGATGCTGGATTGGAAAAAAGATAAAAAATGGCCCTCAAAGTTACCAACTCCGGAACTTCAATGGTCATTTCTAGTGCAAAACTAAAGAGAAGATGGGCATGGCCATTGTTGTTGGTGGTATATTGAATTTGGTTGTAAGTGTTCCATCATGTTCATCATATGAATTTCATATTCATTTGTGATTTCATATTCATTTGTGATGGCGATCTGTGTCATTCTTAAAAAAAAATGAAATTCGTGACCAACATTCCAACAGAATACAATGGTTCGATTAATGTCACCCAGGTTCTGCTGTCATATGCGCCTATTTATAGTAGAAAAGAAACATCGACGAATATTCCTCACATGATGAAGATCGCATGATTGTCGGCGGTTTACATTCCGTTTCGGATTCAACTTACTAAGGACATAGTGCTCTTACAGAATATATTGTAGTCAGAATTGTTAGTCACTATATCGGCTCTGCTCTACTAGATTTATATACTTACTAGTCACAAAAGTCACAAGACCAGGTTGAACTTCAACATTTTATGTTGTGTATCGAATAAGTTTAATATTCATTTCAAGCCTTTAAGCATGATGCTCATGTAAGGAACCAGTAATAATTAACGTTCCTTAAATTATCATAAAGCGCAGAACTAATTACATTTGGGTGTAATTCTTTTAACTTCACGCAGCAAGTATACATGTTTTAAATGGTTTTACTTTTTGTTCTTCATAAGAAATTCGTAAATACTAAAGAAAGACTTACCAAACGAGCTGATTCGATATCAAAGCAAAACAGAACCCGTTTTCAAACGGCCAAAACTCTTTACCAAAACGCTGTGGGTGTGTGCAAAGCGGTAACTAAAGAAAAGGAGAAGAAAACTCCCAATTTAGTTTGCATGCAGACTGATGAAAAAAAGGTCCCTTGTATTAAAGTATCCAGAATTGGTGCTGCCTTCCCCTTTGATATGTCTTGCTTTCTTTGCTGTTGTTCTACCACACTTGAATCCTTTGAATTCTTTCCTCAGTCAAGAAACCACCGACACGGGTATCTGAAGAAAAATTGCATTACACCGTGTACCGTTTTCGCATCTCGCGCGTCCTATTTCCCCCGATAGCACAAGGACCAACAATAAAAGTGAAGAAAATACAAAACGCTTTTCCTGGGCGTATGGAAAAGAAACCCCACGGTTCCCATGCTCCCTCGCTCCTTTCTGACGATCGAATCAGATGGCAATTGCTGAACCGGTAGCTTACTCTAGCTAGCGAGCGAGCAAGAGCCGTCGCTCGGTTTCGCCCATCCTGTTGTCGGTGGGAACACTTGTAAATAATTGTCCTTGTTTACATATTCATCTTTGTCGCATGACTATGCATCCGCTCGGGCTGGTGTCGTATTTTCTTTGAATAAACAAAACCCCGAACCAAAGGAAAGGGAACGAATGAAAAAGGAATTCCATTTACCAGGCCGGTGCTCGGTTTTGGAGCGGTGGAAGACTTCGATGTTCCAAGGCGATGCTGCTGCTTTTCGTTTCGATCGGTGTGCAATTTCGTTTACATTTTCGTTTCGCACCATTTGGCCCCACACTCACACACACACGTATGGTGGCGCTGCATTTGGGGCGTGCGAACGAACGAGTTTTTTGGCGGGCGGATCGCTTGTTGAACGTACAAATTGTACACTTGTACCTTTTTGGGTATCAGATTTCCATCCTGTACGTATGTTTATTGTACGTTCTCGCGTAGGAGCAGCGGCCCTTGAAATGGCAATGCTTTAGGATATGAGGTTTTGGTTCTTCCCTTCTTCTTTTGCTTATAACCAATTACACGAACGTCAACAGAAACCCGTTCGGAAAGGATTGCTCTGGTTTCTGGGGAGATCCAATATAAAAGCAACGTTGCTTCAGTTCACCTTAACAAATCGCGATCGTCCAACATGTGTTTCCACCATTTTTTTTTGTTGGGACATAAAAGGAATCAGCCCGAATCACTTCCGAGTTTACCAACAACATTATCTTATGAACAATATTTCTAAGGGAATTGGAAGCAAAAATCTCGGAATGTCACCGACTGTTTCTTCATTCTCGGCGAATTATTACCCAAAGTATGCAGGCAGGTAGGTGACGTACTGACGAAGGGGGTATTCTGGGAAAGAACAGAAGCTTTCCTTCGAAAGCAAACACCTTACACAAAGGAAAACACCGCTTGTCGTGTACGTACCTGAACGAGTGCGAGAAAGCAATTTCAGTGCAATCTTTATGCCTGATCGTTCCCACGAAACTGTATGCTGCTCTTTCTGTGTGTGTCAGCTCCGGTTAAACGATTGCTACTTTTGCAGTGCTGATGGCGCACGCCAGTAATGTACTGATGCAGCGGTGTTTTTGGGTCAAACTTTTTCCTGAATGGCAAAAAAAGGGCTCCGAGCAAGCATCTCCAAAACCAGTTTTTGCCATTACTTTCCCTTTAAAATGGAGCTGCCAAGACGCCGAGAGTGTGGTACGGGGGTGGTGGATAACGGTTCGTTCGCAGTTACAGTTACAAAAAAGGGTCATACTTGTAAAAGTCGTTCCGAAAATCGCTTCCGGATCGTTCCGCAAAAGGTTTACGGCACATTTATGGCAGCGTGTACACACACCTTCAAAATGTGTCTCCCCTTTCTCGAAGTGTGTGTGTCAGAGAGAAAAACTGAAGTCGTCAAAAAATACAAGCAGTAACAACAACACCAGCAAAAAAAAATTCTTGATTGAACCCGGGAGGCTAAATCGTCTCTCTTGGTCAGCAATCTCCCGAGCCGTTTGTCTAGGAAATGGGTTTCAAATTAGAAAACTTTCACTTGACGCTTTCCCGCAACCTACCAGGAAAACTCCGATGGGCTTTCTGTGACGCTCGGGAGAGCAGCCTGGGCACGTTGTTGTGCTGATAATCGTCCCAAATGCCATCCAACCGGGAACAGCACCCGGGTGACATAAATAATTTGCCACCAGTGGAAAATGATTATTTTGTATTGCTCATGTTGCCCTTTGAGTGTGTGTGTTTTTGGAGATTTTTTTTCGTTTCATTCCCACTGCTTGTTGCAAATGTCGCACAACGACACGTGAACTGTTTATGTGCCTTACCTCGTGGCAAACCATTTTGAAGTTCAGTTCCGACCGGTGAAGGAAATAAAAACACAAGCCCTGTCAATTTAGCCCCCAAAATGTCTGCCATTAAGGCTGACAAATTGTGCTCTTGAATCCCTTTGGGCAAAATGGGGTCTTTTTAATGTGTGTGTGTGTGTTTGCGTATCTTTTTTCTATTGCAAAAATACTCGTCCCTTGAGGACTATTTTACGAAATCAGTTCTGGAATATTTACTCCAATACTTTTATTGAAACACCAAATGTATTATTTTGTATATTTTTAACGCTTAGATTCTGCTTTTTAAGTCATTTCAATCATTTTACACGATAATCAAATTATGTCTTACAAACAGAAATTTAATTTAAATAAGCTTAAATACAAAGATTAAACATTGGGTCTGTAATGACTCATCGGCTTACATGCCGAAGATGAACCGAAGCCGTACAAAGCATAGGAAAGAATAGGGTTAAGTTTTATAATTAATAAGTAATTTATTAATTATATTTCCTCTCAAAGATGGTCCCTTCCTACGGACCTGTCTGTTAAGTTCTTCGTGATATGTGCCTTACCAGATTCTTCACACATAATGCTCATTAAAACTTTCTTTTTTCATATTTTCATTCGTCCATTCTTATATCACCAATCATTCAAACGAGGTAGAACATATAATCAAAAATGGCCCTTAGGTAAGCCTCGCCTGTGTCTTCCAGCAGGTCGCGTATCGAAATGTTTCACAAGTTTCCAATGCCCTACTCTGCGTCCCACAAGGCGGGTCGTAATGCCTCGTACTCCCCACTAGATCATAGAAGATGGTCTATGTCGTGGTATCCGAGACCGCAGCCACATACTATAGAGTCGACTAGATATGCGCGCCTAATTGGCGAAATGTTTAAGCTTGAGCCTAGACATCATTCAAATGAACTCACAATCCTCTGATATACCGTGAACACTTTGAGAGTGATCAAATATAAGAACCTCAGAAATTTATAAGTACCGAGAGACTGTGGGGCACGCGCTTATGAAGAAGGATAAGCCTAACCGACCCTTCCGAAGCACCAATTATGGCCACTTGGTCTGACTAGAATACTGCAATGAGAAGGCATCAAAATAATTTTCTACGCTTCTCAGTATTGACAGTTAACGTCTGGAAATTTCAATATGCTCACTAAAGAAATCGCAGACGTAAATCATATAGGGATGATGTACCTGTTGACTTAAGGTAAACTTAAATCCCTTAAATTTTACTATCAGATCATATCCTCCTGGAAAGGGTGGTTGCTGCTGTTATCGGACATTATTTAGAATAGGTTAAAACACATACATGTTTTACCTTATAGCACATATACAGCTAAATATGTGCTTAACTACAGCAGCTTTCCCTTTACGACCCGAGCTTAATGCACGAACGAAGCATCGATTTGAGGAGCTTATAGCATCCCTCAGCAATCATCTACCAACCACCAAATGATTTTGTTGCAAATTAGTATTCCACATGAGACACACCTCGTTAAGCAGCGTGCACACACACACACACAAAAAAAAAGACCCCACTATCACATTCCTTCCCTTTCGTTCTTCCTTTCGTCGATGATCTTCGACAGCGAAAAGAAAACCCATAGCGCCCTCCCAGTGAGCGTAATTTCGACGAAAAACAGCTCCCTAAATAACCCTTCCGAGAGCCGAGGCCTACCAGACCCGCTTCCCACATTCATTAGGCGGCCGTGCACCTTAAACCTTTTTCGCCGAAAATAACTCCTATTATCATCAGTCTTCATCGCTGGAGACCGTGTCGATAATTATGACCCTCCGAGATAAATAGGCCAACCCGGTAAGGACAGACACGCACACACACACACTCGAGCTCCAGTCCCCATTACCTTGCCGAACACCATTTTTGGAGGAGCAGGTACGATGGTCAACCATTAGTTTCCCGCAGGGTCATTTTGAAAAGCGAAAGGAAATATCTTTCACCGGATTCTGCTTTACTGCTGTACTTACCTTAAATCTCTTTCGCTCTCTAGCTCTAGCCAGACAGACTGTTGATTGGAAGCGCTGAAAAAGAGCAGCAGATCAGCAACAGCGAAAAGAAGAAAAAACACGCCTCAAAGTTACGCATTAGCAAAGCGATTAGATTTGCTCCACTGGTGTGATGGGAAAACTCCGGGTGGAAATTACCTAAGCAGGAAAAATGGAGCGCTCGAGAAAAGCGATGAATTTATATGTGTACAAGCTGGAGCTCGTGGAGCTCAGTGTGTGTGTGTGTTGGTGTGCGCGTCTAGCAGTGTAGGAGAAAAGCAGCTTGAATCTTTCCATTTCCAGTAGGCACACACAGGTCGGTCCCGTTTTCCCTCATGAAAAACTCATTCACTCGTACAATCAATTACCAAGCGATGCAAAGCGGCAAGGAAACGGAAGGAAAAAGCGAGACAGCGCACGTACGGCTGGAGATGTTCGGAATGGTAGATTAAACCACCATAATCTTGACATTTGCTGTGGTGGAAATGATTACCATTTTCCCTCTTCTAGTGGCTTACGACGTCTAGGCAAAGGGTTTCGTTTTTCTTTCTTTTTCTTCTTTTCCTTCTATTCTCGGGCACATTGGCCTGACCCAATAACGAGCCGCGCAGCATCGAACCGAAAACCAGAATGCTCTATGCCCCGTGCGTTCCGGCGGACGCAAATTATGACCTATGAGCACGTCGCGGCTACGGCAGTTTTACGGGATCGATGGAAATTGGATCGGTGTGTTTGTCAGGGATCGAGAACAACTACCACAACGCTGGGATGGGATGTGAAATCATTACCGACGAGAGACCCGCGTTTGCTTCACCGTGGGGGCTGTCCGTATCACGCAGCTTCCCTTGCAGGTGCTCGCTCGCCCTGTTATTGAAGCAGGTTCGATTGGTTTTTTTTTTCTTCCCATTTCACATTGATGGGTGGCATAATTATCGGAGCCTATCGGGGGCTTCTCGTGGATCGAAATAAAAAAAACACCGAACCGGAAGCGGTAGCGAACAGGCGGAGTGTTAGATGAGATGAAGCTGGAGTTCGAGCGATAGAGCGAGAGATGCAAAAAACCTTATTAATGATAGCGTGGAAAAATCACGCGCCATTTATTTCGTTTTTCGGTATTCGCATTTCTTGTTCTGCCCCGATCCTTGGCGGCTCTGATTGCTTCTGGTCTGTAGTGAGGGGATTTTTTTTTGCTGATGCTTTCACCACGACATCACGACCTTTTGGCGCTAATGAATGCGTTACGGGCAAGGAAAAAGATCGGCTTTTATTCATTAAATGCTATCGGCACAGTTTTTGTCCCTCTCCATTTCTTGGAATTATTAACTTAGATTTTGCTATTAACTTAGAACAACTTTTTGCTAACCAAAGGTGTAAAACAAGACCCATTTCTGAAGCGCTCGGTGTACTTCAATTAAAGAAGGTCCACTGTTATAGAAATAGGAATTTTACACCATTATCTTTATTGCACCATTGACGCACTCACACACATTCAACTTGAAGTACTATCGAGAAAAAGGTGAGGAAAAAATGCTCGAGTCCCCAGGAGAGAAAAAAAAACCTTGGAAACCGTAAAATAACTGATGAACAAATCGCAAAATCAGTACGCGCTTGATGTGCTTCAAAGCCGTGTCACGTTTTGAATTCATTCCCTACCCATCAGTTCCAATAAAACAAACCACTCTGCAATAGACCCCAAAAAGAACAACAGGCAAACCGGGTTGATTCCTGTGGAGGTCCCGTGAATTTTACGATGTGTCAAAATGGGTTTCCATTTCTTGACAACGGCATGAAAAAAAGAGAACCAGATGAAAGCAAAAAAAGTAAGGCAAAGCAGGCCTAAGAAGCCACGTTTCCATCACTCCCCGGGCGACGATAACGGCGGTACGGATGCACCGGTCGCGTTTGGTTGGACCGTTAGGACAATAAAATCACTTCCGGGCAAAAAAAAACTCGCAACCGTGGAACGCGAAAGCGGGCTTTTCTTCCTCACGGTCCCATTCTTCATCAAAGCTGTGTCTTTATTTTCCCGCTGACGATGCGCGTGTGGTGCCCCAAACGCCTTTCCCCACCCGTAGTGTACTGTGTGTACTTCACAAGTGACAGATTTTCATTTCGCACCCCGACCAGTTCTCGAACATAATCATTATGGTCGATGGTTGAGGAAAATGGTGATAAAAGACGCCGAAAAAAAAGGAATGTGCGTCATTGTGTTTGCTGTGTGTGTGTTTTATTTTTGTGGCTGGAGTGTTGTTGAGGGCACTGGTGATGGTCTAAGAAAATATGCCTTTTTCATTCCATTTCCAGTTTGGGGTTATTTTTGTTTATTGCTGTATGTCACTTGTTTGATCATGTGATCTTGTGAAGTACGTCACAGTTTATGTGGCAGATGATGAACAGGTCTTAAGGTTCGCGATTGTGTCCCAGGGATCATTTGGATGAGGAACATAACCTATTTTACAATCATTCTCATATTTTGAACTTGAAATATCATTTTCTGTTCAATTTTTTGGCAGTAGTGGGTTATTGACTCTCTTTTCAATAAATTACATTCATACTTGTTAGAGTGGTCAGAGAACTAGAAGTAGCGGGGTCGGTTTTTGACGAGAATTGAGCTTCGAATCCTTCAAATTAAGAATCCTTTTTTAAATTAAGAATCCTTTTTATTTTCCTTCTCTAAACTACAACTTTGAGAGATCTTGTCTATCCCTTACTCCATCCATTCTTAAATTGATCCTTACCTTAGCTAACTACCCAATCCTGGGTACGGGAGAACAGTCCGGCTAGGAGTCGATATAGATTTCTTCAAGTTAGCAACGGAATCTCTCCGGACTGACAATTTATTTTAAAATCAAACCAATAAAGCCAGAATTAGAAGGTCAAGATCGTTTGAGACTGTAACAGTGAAAGTCAAAATCAAGGAAAGGAGATCCTTATTTTTGTAACTATAGCTGGATTCAGCTATATTCGTTTCATATTAGTAAGTCCAACATAACAGACAACAGATATTGCTTGGCATCATTTACGTTTGACAGGTAGCACTAGGGAGCATCAATATGACTCCGGTATATCATTACCTTTATTAAAACAAATGCCTTTAACTGACTCTGTACTCGAAATCTAACTTCATTTCCAAATGTTAAAACCAACCACAGTTGTTTGCAGTGACAATACTCAAGCATCATTGCCAAAGAGAGGATAGTGAGCGAAACAGCACACACGTCCAATATTTTACGACCCTTCATACTTGCCATCCTTTCATCTCAAGGGGGATATCGCATTGGTATTCCGACCGTGGTAAAAATACGATTCGTATGTATTGTGGTCACATTCATCTCTTCTCAAGCTCGGCTGTGAACCCCCCACGACCCTACTGTGGTGCCACAAAACCGAAGCGGGATGAGAGTTAATTTTGTGGTTCATTCTACCGCCATTGGAGAGGTTTCGCACACACACACACACACACACACACACAAACGCTGATGACAACGAGGTTTGAAATTACTTTTTTTCCCTCCGCTCATGTTGACTTCCACCAGGCTGGAAGGAATGGTTGGGGAAGGTTTTATGGGCTCGTTAAGAATGCGGCTACGGGAAGCATCGGTTTCGGAGCTTCGGTTTGAAAAGGATATATTGAAACCGATTGGAAACCCATCCCTCCACCAGCCAAGCCCGATGGCTATAAAAATGTCCTCTTCATCTATAATATCCTGACAGTGGCGAGAAGGCTCGCGGAGATCGGATGATGGCGTTCCCATTTGAATGCGTTCCACACGAAACGGAACAGTAATTTCAAATTCAAAAGATTCAAATCCCCTCAGGACCGGTAAGCAGTCGTTTCGTGACATTATAAGAATGGCCGCACCGGAAGTATTCATTCAATCTTGTCGAAATGCGTATGCGCGTATCTCTTTGCTTGTTTGTTTGCCAATGTGTCTCCGTCGACGTTTGTGTGTGTATTGGCTTGGTTGGTTGGCTGGTTGGTGTGACCGAACGCAATCATAACAAAAATGGCAGCATTCATTATCAGCTTGCATCGTTCGTTCCATATTAAATCCAATAAATCACGCCATACACACCCACCGTGTGCGCTAAGCTACGTTCCGGACCGGAACCCTCGGGATCTCGTAAAATCTCGTCCATTCACCCGGTTGATGAAATTAGCTCTGGGTCGCCGTAGGATGAGAGTTTGGCAAACGACTCCCCGCTCGATGACCGCCAAGAACTTCTTTCACTGACTGGCAAGCAGTCTGTTGGGATAGTTTCACAGCCAGCTCCCGCACGGTTGCACTGCTGTGCCCGCTGCTCTGGATGCTTGCATGACATTCCAACGAACCCCGCAGACTCCCTGGAAGGGACAGACCGCACAGAGATTCCGGGGAAAAATCGTTGCACGTCCACTGACACTCACATAAACACACACACACACCCGTAGCAAACGATTCGCTCCATCCTGTTCCATTGAAGAGGAGATCCTCAGGGAGCCCAGCGACCCAGGAACCCAGGAAAATCGCCGAGGATCCACCGAGCTTTTGGATCCGATAAATTGTTTCAAAGTTTCGAACCAATTTTCCAACCACCATTCTCACACGCGCACTTGTATGTATAAAACCCCGGAAAGGATGTGAAATAAACTGGGAAATCTAGTGCAAGGATAATGGTGGTACGAATATAGACTAATGAAATGTATCGACAAAAAAAAACACACCAAGGTTCCCTACATTTTATGAACCATTTGCCACGATGTATACGCGTCCGTCCGTCTGTGTGTGTGTGTGTGAATGGCGCGGGGTTGTCTATAAAAACTATACATATTGGTTCTTAATTAAAAGTGTAGGAATCGTTTACCGCACGCCGTCAGCGTCAGCATTCGCTTCATTTACTAAGTTCCCTATTTTAACTCGATTCTCCCGGTGTGCCTTTTCTCTGCGTTCTTGTTTATTATTGCTTTATGGCGCCCTTTGGGTCATTAAATGTGAAGCTTGAGGATGGGAGAAGGACACATCCGATCCAGGGTAGAAGCAGTCAGATGATATCCACCATAAGCCAACGAGAGTTTCGGAACTGACATCCCGTAGTTCCGCTGCCCACAAGCATTAGGAGGGTAATAATAAATTTACAGCTTTTATGGCGAATGCTTTTGATTGATTTTAATTGCTGCATTCGGGCGGTTAGAAAGTGGATGGGGCCCAGCTCATCTTCTTCGCCCCAATGACGCATCAATTTATCGAATCAATCTGTGAAGTTTCCCGGTGTGTTATGGTCAGTTTCATAATCGTTTTGCAGTAGATATTTGATAAAAATGTCTGGAAAGTAGCAGCCCTTTCGAGCTGCCGTCCATATATCCGCAGGACACTGATGCTCTCGGCTCACCCTGAAGATGCACTTGAAATTAGTTTTATTATAACCCAATAACCCAACTGTTGTTTTCCTTTCAGCTTTGCCGGTCGTTTCCTGCACAAACACAAAACGTCGGATCCCCTCGGTTCGATCGGGTGGCGCTTCGTTGGTTGGTTGGAAACCGATCGGGAACCGGGGTGCGAGGTTAAAGTAATTAAACACAAAGTTTACGACTAATTTAGCTGATTGAAATTGCTTTAATTTGTGCGACGGAAGGTCCGGAAAATGATGTGTTTTGTTTGTTCATTGTTGCCCAGCCCCCAGAAGGATGGCCGGTTTGCCTGTGTTTGTGCCTGCCCGTTGTTGTTGTAGTGGGATGGTGGTCTCGATTGGATCTCCGGAAAACCATCACCATTATTGACCCCCAACCCATCATCTAGCCTGCTATCCAGGACTAACGTTTAAAAAGGGATATACTTCTCCCATCCTGTGGTTCTTTTCACTTTTCCGGAACGAAAATGTGTACATCGCTACCCATTGTTTGGTTTTGGGGGATGGGATCGGAGAAAGTAGGATGATAATCGCTTTCGGAACGTAACAGAAAACCACCAATTCGAAACCAACATTAAGATGGCCAGTTTTCGGACAGTTTAACATCCTCCTCCTGCGACTGCATTCCATCCGAGCAACTATCATTAAGGAAATTGAAACTTGAGTTCGTTCCGTGCTGTGTTTACCCATTACGACGCCCATCGTACATTACCCAAACGGATGCACAATTTTCCACCATCTCCAGCCAAGGCGTCTTCGGCCTCAGCCAACCAACCAGCAGCGGAATGCTGAAGATTTAGCGCGGTGACATTAGCCTGCGGTACAACACTGATTGCAATCTTGACCGGATGCATCCAGAATGCGTGCGTTTTCTTGGTGGTGGCGCACCAAGCAGCTTATCAAATTGATGAATGCACTTTTAATTACATCCACCGTTCCATCTTACCTAACGCCCACCCGTTCTTGGAACGTGGTCGTGCGTGTGTGTGTGCAGTAAACTCGAAGAGGAAAATTCCAAATTGCTTCCGGTGTAAATGAGCTCCCAGAGCAGCGTGTGTTTGCTCCATTTGAATGCCATCTACTGATACGGCATGCTGCACTGCACTCTCAATCTGTATGTTAATAAGACGACGATAAATTGTTTTCGGTTAATTGGGAACGTTGGCTTGCGTTCGCCGTCGTAAACCGTGTGCCAGCTACGTAAAGTGCACCGCACCGTTCGTAGGGTTTTACACTCAAAAGTTATTCCTAATGAGAACGGCGTTTTGCTGTCGGGAAAGGATTGATTGGTTAAACACACACACTGTAATTCGCATTGGTGAAATTGTGGAACTACTCTAATCGGAAAATGGAGTTGGTGATGTATATATATTCGTGGTTGTGCGTTTTATGCCTGTGTTTTATGTGTTTCGCGTTTCGGAGAGGATTTCAATTACTGTACATCTGATTTCGCATTTGCTTTATTGCTCGATCGTTTAAAACACACTCACACATAGCACACGCGTCCAGTAGCGTTTCCAATTTGCTTTATCACACGATACTAATGAGCGTTGTTTACTTTTTTCAATTATCGTTACAGGTAAATGTCAGAATGTTGTGTTCAAATTGGATGTATCAAATTGTAAGTACATCAATGAATCAATTTTAACGAACGTGTGCGTGGTGGTGTATGGGTAATTGTTATTGTGTGTCAGTTAATATTGATAGAGTAATAGGCAACGATGGGCTGTAATGCTGTAACGTGTTGACATAGCCATTTAAATTGCAACATTTGTGTGTTTGGATTGTAAAAAGGTGTAAAATCAATCGTAATGCTTTTGGTATGCTTAATTAAGGCAAGACATCAAAGCCAGAGCTCATTCATTTCATATGAAAATGTAAAACAAGCTTCTATTGATGAAATTTTATTTAAAAAAAAAGTTTTTTGTGAAACAGGGATTACAATCAATATTTGAAAGCATCAATAGATAAAGATGCTGAACGGGATAATATTTTTTATAAATTTGGTTCAATTATTTTTGGTCTTGGACTATGTGTTTTTATTCTAGGCATTAAGTCATACCAACAATAGAATGTACAATAGAACGTTTTTATGTCGCGTAAAGGAAAATTCAGCCCTACCGGGTGAGGGACAACGTTACTTACCGGACGGATCACTCATACTAGTGAGTCTTCTAAAAAGCAAGCATCAGGTACCAGGCGTCTCCATTGGACACCATTCTTTGGTCGACCTGCTACAATGCAAGAAAAATGGTCGCAAAAATTGCAATATTTTTATGCTCATAATGTGCTAAGTAGAATTAATGAAATTTTTTATTATATTTAGATGTTAACTTTCAATTCACCTCCAATTGCAATCATTTATTTTACAGTTGATATTTCATCAAGATATTTTATTTACAATTGTAGAAAAATAGTCATAATGCCATAGAAGTGCGGAAAATAACCAAAGCACACGATACCACTGTTAACTTGGTCAGTTGAAAATTCCTTTATACAAGTTTATCGACCTGCACCTGCATGGCTGACGGTGACTATTTATCGATAATATTTTTGCAGTACCAGGCGCCTCCATGTGACTCACTTTCTCAATGTATCAACGCATATTCACGTGTAGCTGAAAGAATGTTTTCTAGTAAATACTTTAATATCACTTCATATGTACTCCGCCATTTTGTTGGCCATAGGCTTCAAATGAATTCCAAGAAGAAACCCATTACCACGATTGACGTCACAGCCGTGTTGCGTGTCTCTGTGTCATCTCCGAAATGGCTCGTACCCGAAAATCGACGCATGAAACAACAAATCGAATTGTGTGACAAACAACGACACAACGGCACACAAGACATCCCGTCTATGCTACTGTCATTCGATCCGATCGCTTCCCTTTGGGTTGAAAATGGTTCATCCGCCCTCGTGCCACGCCCCATGCTGTGCCGAATAAACGAATGAAGATATTAATCAATCATCTCCAATTAAGCCGCTCGATATTATCGGAAAACCCTTTCCCCCCACCGGTTGGTTGCAAATGATCATTTGGCGCAGCCTAACAAGACCGGGACAAGAAGACGACACCGGCCAGAAGTTTGCTCGTTGTTTCACTGCCCTTCCTCTTGCTCTCACGCTCTCCAACCCGAGGACGTTGTGTTACCGGTGTATTATCCCTGGTTGCTGTCTTCCAAATTGATTTATCTCAAATGCACATGCGTATGGGAAGAACCGGTGGCTCTCTCCGGGAAGTATGGGATCGTGTGAAAATGATTTGAGCCTGTCCTCCAGCCGTGTGTGCAGTTCCGTGCGTTATGGGTGAGTTTATTTGCGATGCGGTTGTGTTTATGCCACTTCCGGCACGGATAAATGATCGGCATTCGGTCTCTGCACACACGGCACCAAAACTCATTACCCACAGACAAATCCGTTTCAATTATGCACCGCCAACGCGATGGAGCTTGCCGAGACGAGTGGTTGGCTAACTTTGACGCATCTTTCCGTGTGGAGGTGTGTTAGTAGTAGCTCGAGTCACAAGTCGATGGAACCGATGGTCGTTTTTCGAACCGAACGGAACCAACCCGGAACGAACAGCATGAAAAGCGACGTAACTCGATGCCAATTAATTCTTGAATCATTGCACCCGCATGGTCACTGTACGTACGGCGTGGGCGGGGGGGGGGGGGGGTGGGGGTGCGTTATATTGGAGAGTCGAGTTGTGGGTCCAGAGGTAGAATTACTTGGAAGATTGGACGCCACCTTCCGTACGACTCCGTCGATCTACGCCCAGTGTCGATCAATTAAATCAATCACCCCGGGCCGGAGATGTGTTGGAACTTTCGGAATCTTCCAGAACGCAAGCTCCAAGGTGTAACAGCACTACATACGGAACTGAAAGGGGATAGTGAGCGAACTGCGGAAGATGGACAGGAACAGAGGAAAGGTTCCCAAGATTGAATTCTGAATGATGACTGAACGCTATTCCAACACACCCTCTCGCTCTCTCTCTCTGCCCAAACTCGCTGCCACGGGAAGGTGCAAACTTCAACCATCATTTATCAGCCGAGAAAAGGATCAAATGGTTTAAATGGATGGTGGCAACGTATTTGAGAGCCCAACCACCCCGGGTGCTAACTGCGTAAAAGTGAATCCTTTCCGTTGATTTGCAGGACGCCACGCTTTTTTTTAATGATGCCATAGGAAATAGTTCCCCATTCATCACACGCTCTCGAGGTCACCCCTTTCGAGGGTGTGAGTTCTCGGAATCGACACTCTACGCCGTCGCTTAAGGGATGGCTCTGTTGTGTGGCAACGAGACCATTCCCGGTGTTTCGGTTACCTTCTCCCGTACTGACATTTATCGTTCGCTGGTTTGTTTACACTTTTCCGGCGACAGAGAGGAACATTTGGGCGATCCTTTTAACCGATTTTTCACTCTCCAGATTCCCCGGGATGTGCTCCTGGATCCAGAGCTGAGGGGGGGCGCCAGGGGTTTTTGGCAGCTCATTTTCTTTGCTCCCCAGCTTTTTTCACCTCGCAACTCGGCACAAAGCTAAACGATTACCCTACTTTTTACGATCCTTTCTAATAGGATGGTTTATGGTTTGGTAACACGCTGTGGAGTTTGAGTTGTAGGAGGTTTACGAGCACAGAGGCCGCTCTCGGGAACGTTTTTCGGGGGGGGCTTTAGGATGCAATACTTTTTTTTTGGGACTTCACATCCCATCGTTCGCACAGTGAACCCTTGGCTAAATGGCGTCAGCAAAGGTTGCTCCAGGCCGCACGGTGACTGCAAAGCTAAAAAGCTAACTCGAAATTAAGTCAAACAAACAGCAGCACACATGTACGGGAAGATCATCCCTTGGAGCTGGGGACTGGGGCAGAGCAGTGACAAAGGGCGGGGGAAAGCTGAATACCCAGCGAGGCACGGCAAATTGATAGGTTCAACTCGTTCGGAGGGTTTTCTTTTTTTTGCCCTCCTTGCGTTCTTTGTTCCGTCATTTGATATGCTTCGATGGGCGCGTTCTGCTTCCAGGATCCGCCTGGCCCACAGAACGAGCGTTGATGGATGAATGGAGAAGGACAAACGCTGTCCTTCGGCTCCCTCCCGTACATCAGGCTGAGCCCTGCGGAGCGATTGTTTATCCTGGTGAAAAGCACTCCAAGAATGGTGGCCCCAAGGCATTCGTTGCCGGGCGGGATGGGATGCATGGCTGTGGTGGAGTAAGGGGAAAAGTCGTCAGAGTCGATAGTCGTGTTTGAGCAAATAATTACTCAGACGTTTGTCTCGGCAGGCTAACCGTGTCTAAACCTACTAGATGTTGGGGACTAGACTTGGGGAGAAAAAAATGAACCCCATGCCCTACCTCCCCTTCTCTCCCCACTCTCCTCTGTCTTCCCGTGTTTATAATGCCCGCCTTTCCTACATCACAACATTGATATAATTGATCATTGTTTGCTCTGCTCCATTGTTTGCCACGCCGAATGGAGCGTTATACGTTGTCGAGCGTGTGTGTGTGTGTGCGGCTTCGTTATGGCAGTTGGTTGGGGATTGGTTTTTTTCTTCTTTTTTCCTCCACTCAGTAGAAAAGTCCTCCCGCAAAGCGTGTGTTCGTGTGTTTGCGCATTATTTCACATGTGTTTTGCACGATCCACGCGACGCAGAGTCGATTTATACCTTCAATTTCTTCGGTTCTGTTGTTCTTTGCGATAAACCAAATTCTCCGTCCACGCTGGCTCGTGATGCGTGCCTTTGTTTGGCTTCGGTTCTGTGCCGGTGGATGTGCCATATTTTGTTTCTCCCATATATGCGCGTATGGGGAAAGTTTAAGATCGATAAATCATTTTGTTGTTGTGTGACAGTTTTATTTCACGCGAGTGTTGTCTCCATTTGAATGGGAATTGGGTAACGCCTGGGAGACGGACTTAAAACAACATTTCTGAACGTCAGCGAAAGTGATTTAATGTATCTGAAAAAATGTTTTAGGAGTGATCCTTTTCAACTTAGTAATTGCTTATCTTAGCAACTAGCCATCTAGTGTCTAGCACTAAGCATCACATAAATCATATAACTAAAAGGTTTAAAGGAATTTGACTAGAAGTCTGATACATTGTTTCAATCGCAACTTGGGCCTTCCAAACCTCCTTTGTCGATATGGACGACCTTAAAAGACTTTGCGGATTAGGTCTTCCGGTGTCTTTCTCATGACATGCTCAGCCGACTGGAGCCTGGTACTAATTCGCTAATTCGCTGGACGATGGTGAGATCACCGTACAGCTCCACACAAACGGGGCCAAAAATCGTTCTGAGCTTCGTTCTCTCGAACACGGCTAGGAGCGTTTCGTCAGTTTTGCACAGAGTCCGTGATACAGAGGCGTATGTGATTGCAAAGACTATACATTTTCTATACAGCCTCAGACCATAGTCCATCGTTCTTGTACATAATTCAAAATCTATTTGGTTTTCAGTGCTGGCCTTTAACTTAACCTCAGATAAGCGAAATTTTGAACGACTTCAAAGGTTTGATCAAATATCTTTACATTCCCCCTGATTCAATGCGTGTTTGTCAGCAGGGCCGCAAGTAGTTTCACCATCATTATGGTTTTCGTCTCGGGAATCTCCAAGCAAAGTGTGTCTATTGATGGCTAGGTAAGCTTCTGCAGGATAGCCAGTCTTGCATACAGAGAGACGGTTAAGACAAGATTCGATTCCCGTCCCTGTCGCCTGAAGACTAGCACCACCATCGCCAACGCATTTTCTCAGGCAATAAATTGCGGGTTAAGTCAATTTGGAAAGTCAAAATACAACATTATTTCTTTGAACAACCTTCCTAACCTCAATTTGTACATTTACCGACGTTTTTCCGACGCTAAATGGAAAATCTAAATATTTTAACCGTGTTTCTATGCGTGTGTTTATCTAAATTTCATACAATAAAAATAGATTGCAGGCCAAAAGCCATAAACGTCCAATTTCTGGCATCAAATATTTAAACACTCCCAAAACTACAGCAAAACAAAAAAACACCAACTAGCCCAACGTATTCATCGCCCGGATACCAATATTAGCTGAACGATTGCACTTTGCTTGCTTTCAGTGGCAAGTAAAATATTGTCCATCATATTACGGGGTCGGCTCGTGCACGCTCTTGCTCTCTCTCTCTCTCTCGGCGATCGGACTCGGCAGTGGAGGACTCGAAAGCCGCGAGTTTGTTGCATGGGTATATTTTATCGAAATAAAGCTATTGTTCCCCGTTTCGCATAGATTATTTATAGTGGCTGGTCTGACCGTCGACGGACTAATGCTCAAAAAGAATGTAATAAAGAAAAAAAGCAACCACTAGCAAGTGAAGGGGTGAAAACAAGGGCGGAGGGTCGGCTTTACAGTATGGCGGCGAAGGGCACAGGCCGAAATGGCTTCAACATATAAGCGGTTCTCCGTGTGTTTGGCCGTGCGTGTGCGTTTGTATGGTTGTGTGCAGTGAACAATGAGAGACCCTCTTATCCCTTCATATGCCGGCTGCAAATCGCTTATGAATGTTACATGACCAGTGATTCTTTTTTTTTATGTGCCATGAACACGTTGCGGCCCATGCACACTTGTGCTGGGTGTCGTGTGTGTGTGTGTGTGTGTGCGTGTTTGTATGTGCGATCCCTTTTAGCGGATGCTGATTCGTTCATCTATTTGGCAATGATTTTGTAGTTCCAATGTTTGGCCATTCAATGTTTTTTTTTTTGCTTGTGCCTGATGTGCCTGGCGTTACATCCAGCTATATCATATTTGTTGCCGTTCGCATAACAGCGAATGGTGCTGGTTTTGTATGAAATGGACACTCGTTGGCCGGTCAGTTCGATCGGTTTTGTTTTTTCTCACTCCCCATCTTCCTTGCTTTGTTGCAGTTGAACCGAAACCATGAAAAGGACACAACAGCTAGCCAAATCGTAACTGAGGCCACTTTTATTATTATTTTTTCAATCCACCATTTTCCACCCCGTTCTTCCGTCCCCATTTTACCATGGAAAATGACACAGATATGGAAGTGTTTCTCTCTGATCCCTCTCGCTGCTGGGGAGTGTTCCAAAAACCCATACCAAACCATCCGTATGCTAGAGAGGCGCGCGAAATGCTTTTCAACAGCCCTTTTCGGCGTGACGAGAAGGAATTACGCTCATTCGCTGTGCCAGTGCAACTATGTTACCATTTTATTATTATGCCATTCGGTACGGTTTGCTGGGGCAGGGTGCCACGGGGAACTTCCCCGAACTACCCATATGTGGAAATTCTATTTTCAGCAAACCCCAACCAACCAAAGCATATTGTTCATAAATTTTTATCACTAAATTTGATGATGGATGGTGCGATTACTGTTTGTTATTACCAGCCAGCCGCTAAAGCGAAGCTGCCCCTGCCTGCATACATCACATCATACCACCAGGGAGAGAATATGCTCGTCCCATGGTCGGTCGGTTGGCATCGCTTTGAAATAGTTGAGCCTTTTTCGGGGGAAGATATATTTATGTACCCGTTCTCATTTATGACGGAAAATAGAAAAGTGCCTTGGGATGCGACCATGAAACAATGTCCAGGGAAAAAAGAAGTGCCTGGTCGCGCTGGTTGTAATCCATCTGTGTCGTGGTTGGATGAAATTTTATGAGAACTTATACTTAACCGAGCACATGCTCCTGTTTGATGGGTGAGGCTACTAAAGCGGACAGCTTAATGTAGGAGTGTGTGGGCAAAGGCAGTGAAGGACATCTCAGATCTCATGTCTAGTCTTTTTTGTAACTAGCGAACGACTGACATTCTTCAAAAAAGGCTTCAAAAAAGATTTTTTTAAAGCTTTTTCCTATCACTTACATAACATATTACCCACACGCAAGTCGCTTTTAACCATTTTTTTACAGGGCATAAAACTAGCCGATTCACCGTTTAAATTTCCCTTAGAATATTTCGCCCCCACAAGTTCTACTGCTGAACCATAACACACCCGTGACCCGAAAGCATGTCAGGCATGTAAGCATCCTGCACAAACAAAATTCTACCGATGTTACTACTGAAAGATAACCAGGTTGAGCAGTAGTGGATCCGTCGGTTAGCCAAAATATTTCGGCTCGTCCTCTCGATTCGGTGTGTTTCTTTTGAAACGGATTGATGAGAAAACGGAACCGTCACATCAATGGTGTGCGTTTGGCAGTGGCAGCCTGGTAAAGCGGAAACTGTCCAGACCGGTGCGATACTGTGTCATCCCTGTCATGGTCGGACATTTCTTGGAATCATCTCCTTAGAAAAAAACCCGTTACAACACACAAAACGTAACAATCGAGTCATTCCTTGTTAGCATATACCTTTTCGCCACGAGCAAACGATAGAAGCAAGACGAAAATACACAGGCAAACAACCATCATCCGATTGTTTCCGACCCGGTGCGTGTCAAAGGGCTTGCAGTCATCGTCCGGCACCCGAGGATACGTATGCATGGCTCATTTGACATTTATCGGTGCGAAGTTCTCACACGCTTGTCGAAGCGTACTACACCTCATAAGGTATGTAAGTGCGAGATGTTACGACAACTCGTCAACGTGGATGAGTTTGCCCTATGAACAGGTGGCCGAGGGGCGAGATGATGTCCTAGAGAGAGAGAGAGAGAGTGAGAGAGAGGTTAATTTTCAGGCAGGCACCCATTACATCATGATGACCTGATAAGCGAAGGTGCCATAAAGGGTAACGGGGTGTGTTTTTGTTATTAAATTACACCCGATTGCTATTTATTTGCCAATCTCGAAATATTTTAACATCCCAAAACTGTCATTTTTTAAACCCCTCTTCAAGGTTCAGAGCGACTTCCAACGGCATGTGATGGTGATATAAATATTTATCCGTTTCTATTTTTTTCATGTTTACAAACGGTGTCGAATGCTTATTATTTCTTGCCAAACAGAAATCCCAACCAGAACATCCTTTCCGTTATGCCACATCAAATGACGGCTCATCAGAGACAGAGAGGACTTCCAGCATGGGCGAACCTCTCTCACAATAAAATCCGTTCCACTTCCGTTACCTTGCGCGTCGTACCGGGGTTCGGTGCATTTGTCCTCCCCCCTGGGTCTGTGTCTACCTACTACTTTAGGACATACTCACAGACACACACACACATACCTACCCTACCACATAAAAGCCTTTTCCGTCATCACCAGAGTTTCTGCCAGATCCGCGTCTCGCACCATGTTCAGGTTTTGTTGAAGGGTTTTGTGAGTGTTTGCACGCCATCGGGCACATGCATGTGGACGATGTGGTGTGGACCCTGTCGAAGCGGGGTGCGAACCCCGATCGACATGGTCGCCACCGCCAGCACGGTTGACGATTCCGGTGTGTGTAATGTCGTAGAAAAGGGTTCAATGATTTTCTTGTTATTGAATATTTTATGTGCCGGAATGGAATGGCCGACTAGGAAAGAAGGTTCTGCGATCGTGTGTGTGTGTGTGTGTGGCTACCCGTCGCTAGAGACAGTGCTGGTCCTCGACGAGACGAGACAAATGTTTCCATGGCCTCGGTGTTTCTCTTTTGCTTGGTTGCATAGCAAAATCATGTCCGAAGGGTGGGTCCGGAGCGAAAGTGTGTGAGGTTATGTTGCGGAAAAATAATGATGAAATGAGAACCAAATGTTTCTCGCATGGCCGGACCCACACATCACAGTAATGTGGGTGGCACACTTTTATGGTTGAGATCTGAGTCACGTGTGTGTGCGTATGTATGTGCGATTTTTACAACAGACTTCTTTTGTTAAGAATAATTGAAAACGTCCCTAAACCTTTTGACCAATTTTTTTTAACTAAACTTGAACGCAACTAACACATTTATGTGGTTGTATTGTAAAAAGCGCACATAAAAACAACCCATATTATCTCCATGCTAACCTCGCGACAATGGCGAAGAGAACCGTTTCCAAAATTGATGATGTCACCGATTTTCGGGTGCTCGGAACCGGACCGGACGGAAGAACGGTCGCGGACAGCGTTGAGAACCCTCTCAAGGCTGCTGACATCATTAAAAGTACACGAAGTAATGTCGCCAGCAGTAAAGTGCCACGCCTCGGCGCTACCCGTGCGATTTTTGCCCAACTTCTTCAACGGTCCTTGTAATTGTGTAAGAGCGACCAGGCGCCTCCACCGATCGAGTTGGAGCGAGGGTTTTGCGAATGCTGCATAGAAAATTCATCCACTCAAACAGATTTCCACATGCTCACACACACACACACATACATCCGGCTCTTCTTATGAAGGCTGCAGGATGGAGGAGCAGGAAGCTCAATCTCCGGTTGGAAGAGATTTGGCCCTTACTCGCTGCAGCTGGCTGGCTGGCTGGTGGGAATGATGGAGAGGACGAGTGGGCACTTATTTTCATGTTCAATTATAATTTTAATTTCAAGTGACACTCCTCTGACGGCGCATTAGTGCCAAGAGGACGCCAAACAGGGAGCAGCTATCGTGCGCTGCCCAGCCGATCGGCAACCACGTGACGAAAAGCTTCCAGCAGCGGAAGCAGCTCACGTCGAAAGCTGTTACACTTTACATAACACTCCCTGTTTGCCGTCAGTTATCGGGGACCAGGAAGCCAGTGGAGTCGATGATGTCGCGAACTGTCACGTAAGGAACCCTTTTCCGTTCCAGGTCCTTTTTTTTTGTTGGTGCAGACATATTTTCTGCTTTGGGTGTGCTCTAATTGCATTAAGTCTCCGTAGTAGGCAGTTGCATGAAGATGCCTCGGTTCATTATCGATTTTCTTTAATTAAGATTGAACCTTTCGCATCCAAGGGCACTTAACACACATCGAAAAAAATGCGAAAGAAGCATAAGTAGATGGATGGAGAAGTGCTTCTTCTTTTTGTCTTTCCACTCTCGCGCGCTATCACTTCTGGGGGTTTTAATTTTACCCCCAAAAACCCCGGGACAGTGTGTGGTGAAGCAAAACAAAAACGAAATGAAAATTTAATCCGACACGGTGGCTCTTGGCGCTCTCCCTTAACCTCGGGAGCAGCGGGAAAATGAAAATTGAAATTAATTTTTCAATATATTCACGCGCGCCCCAAATGGCGAATGGCACGCGGTTCTTGGCGAAGAATTTCACGCCTTTAAGGCGCGGGCGTGCAGCTGGGTTGGAGGATGGGTGGAGTTTTTCCGGGGCCGTTGAAGCTGTAGCCACGCGGATGCAAGTCGCTATCGAGACTGACTGAGCCTCATTCTGTGTGTATGTGTGCGGGGAAAAGAGCCAGAAATATTGGGAATGCTGGCAACGCCTCACTGAATGTTCGCAAGCTTGTATCAAACTCGAATCAAGTCACACACTAACAAACACATCCGCGTGAATGAGAAGCTACGTTGAAGAAATGAACAGCTATGCAACCACCTACCGCAAAGTGTCACACAACCTGTCAAGGACAGCGCTTTGCGACTTTTCGTGGCTTGAGATAGAGCGATTTGAGCGCATTCTGCTCACCAGAAAGAGGTTTTCTTCTTTTTGTTTTTTTGGTATTCCAAAAGTACATTCGCGGTAAATCTACCGCTTTTACGATGGTTTGAAAGTTTCGCAGCCTTGCAGCTCGGTTAATTTGGCCCGCTCGCTCCGGTTGAAGCGCTCGTGGTTTATCGAGCCCGGAAGCCCGGAACTTATTCCAACACAAAAGAGGATTTAAAATTTAATCCTTCTAAGGATGCGATGTGGAGTAGTGTGCCAGTGTGTGTGTGTGTGTGTGTGTGTGTGTGTGTGTGTGTGTGTGTGTGTGTGTGTGTGTGTGTGTGTGTGTGTGTGTGTGTGTGTCTATGTACTTGTGTCTGATTGTGGTGGTTTTGTATTTGCTGGAAAACTCAATTACATCAGTTTCCTCAACGGTGTTCCCGGGGCAAACGTGGGAAATCTGCCTACTTGGAAGCGGATTTCTCTCGTCCGCTTGCCAATCTTCTTGCCACTGTGTCAATCGGGCCAATCAAACCCGTTGATTAGATTTCACCCGTAAAGGGAAATACCTTCGTCAGAACCATTCCCTCGCAGGCATTGGCACTTTGACCGCATTCTCTATCGAATGGAAATCCTGCGGGAAATCCTGGTCACGAATGTTGCGGCAGAATGCTGGACCAGGTCCTAGGTGGTCCATGGCAATATGGAATGATAATTTCATGCTTTTATACAATATTCAGTTCTAGCAGTACATGAGCGTGAGATTGATTTATTTAGGTACATACGGCTAAATCGATGGACTGAACTTTTTACGTTATTTTTTCGTCTCTAACTTTGCTCTACTTTAACTTATCAATCTTCTATGTTATGGCAGGTCTCAGCTTCGTATAAATGCACAACTAATCCTTTTTTACGGAAGGAAGCGAACAACCTTCAGCTGATGTTCCATGTTGTAAGCATGTTAGCTCGGGCCATATTCCACTTCTCATTCGCCATGGCGATGATGCTGATGACAGTGATGATGATTGCACTATGTGAACAGTGTGAAGGACAAGTGTCTTAAACTGCGTCGCAAACACCTTCCCTTCGCCTAGCCGCGCAACCAACTTCAATTTTCCAATGTAAATTCCCCCGACGGGATATGCAACATAAACGACAAGCTGCCAATGCCCTGTCCTCTACCCTCCGTCTGCGCATTCCTTCCCTCTTTCCTTCCAGTCGGACTTTGGTTCGTTTTAAGAAAATTGGATTTTCACTTCACGCGACCAAGAGCCAACCACACACACGCACGCTCGCTTGGACGCCTTGGCGCGCAAGGATATGGCCACTCTAAAGCGATTCCACGTGCTCTGCCCCACAGGCACTTTACCTAATGATTGTGTAATTCGATAGCTTAGCGTAGGCGCTTCTCCCCGTACCTTTGCTTGTCCGGCCCGGACTATAACCGGCAGTCCACGGGGTATGCTTACACATTACCAACGAAAGCCAAAAGGCCACAAAAGCCTTTAACGACATGCTCATAATCGGTGGTGACCGGGGCACACAGACCCATGTCTCAAGTAGCTATGTAGCCCGATTAATTAAAAAGTCATCAGCTAACCTACTCAATCATTTAAGACGGACGCGATTCTTCAGAACTGTTGATTTGAATTATATCAGGGTATTTAACAATTTCCTGCAATGAGCAATTAAAAATAACAATTATTTGTGCCTGTATAAACTACTTGTAAGCCCCGTTGGGCTGGTCATGTCATGAGAATATCACCGGACGAACCAGCTCGCTTCCTGTGACTTGATTTTACCCGTAGCTGGATAATCATGTCCTGCGTACGGGGAGGCGGTTTGGATGGGATTTGAACCCCTGTTCTGCCGTGTGATAATCATCGCCTCGGTCGCCGGACATTATACTTTTTCAGTTAAAAAAACAAAAAAATCATTACTTGTTTGAGTACTTTGCCAAACCTTAAAATAAAAATTGGTCGCTACTATGTGTTCCATTTACACTGCTGCTAAGCCCTTGCCTACATTGGTTCGTCGATTTATCGTTAATATTTAATACAAACCCATTCCCGCAAAATTAAAAATAAATCACCTTCGTCAATATGGCAACTTGTGATACCGTGTGCCATTCGGCATACCTCGCGCCCACCCAAAGCAAGCAGATGATAAATTGCGAACGTGGAATTATATGCGGTACCCATAATCAGGCGTTCAATCGACAATTACCGTTGGGTCAAGGATTATCTGGTGACAATAATTGAAAATTATCATAATCGTATGTTACCGTGCAATAGCAACAAACATCGTCACCGCGTTGGAAAAATGTACAAGCCGTTTCGCTGTACACAGGGGTTTGCCATTTTGAACAGTGGATTGGGCTGACAAAATGCGACGAAATGAAGGCACACTTAAGCGGCACCGTACCGTACCGTAGAGCACGGATCAAATCGTCGGACACGGAAGCGATTCCCGGGTGAAACTGTTTAATGATTCATACCGTCAAATGATTTCCCATTGGCTGGCAACTCATACAGTCCTGGATATTGAAACGATTGCGACAAACGTCCCCCCGAATGCGTACGATTCAATCGGATTGTCGTCGTCAATGTGTGAGTGTTAGGGGCCATGAATTTTTGGCTTCGTGTCGTTTTGCATTGCGCACACATCGTACGATGCTTGTTCTGTTAGGCAGGCTTTAAACACTCACCGCACCACTACTAGCGAGTGGGAAGCGCATCCAACGCCCTCTGGACATAACTCTGCCTCGTTCCTGTGCAGCAAACATCCTGCTAGATACAGAACGAGAGTTCCTTTCCGACGCATGATGATGCAGGACCTTCATTAGAATGATTCTAGGCCAGCAGCTAGAACTCAAGCGATGATGGTTTTGGGAAGGTTATTTTTTGTTTGATGAGCTTCTCCATTCTCTGGTGATGATTTAGTCATCACGGCATTGTGTTTCACCGATCCCGTAAGGAGCCGTAGCCCGTTCAGTTGCTCTAAATGAAACTCTATCTTGTTGAATTTTCGGAAGCACTTCTCATCTGGACCAAAACCTCAACCCTCCAGATCCAAAAGGATGTTCAGAAGTGGAGAGAATGTCACAGCGTTATTATCGTGCAACGGCGTCGGTACACGTACGTACGTACCTCTTTTACATCAGCTGGCCGTTTCGGTAACGAATTCTGGGAAGCGAGAATAAAAGAAATACACACACAGACGATAATGATGAGTCAACGCAACTCACCACTGCAAGCAGAACTGGGGCCGGGAAAATCTCGCACCCATATCCGAAACTTCGGCAGGACACACCGTGGAAGGAAGTGTTTCTTTTTTGCTTCGTCCCCCGAAATCCACTTGTAATCCACTTGATATCTCGTTATTTGAAGTAGACAAATTCTGTGCGATGGTACACAGATACAGGCCGGACGGACGGTATGTCAGTAAGAGGTAACCAAACCATGTTCCTGACCGTAAAGCGTGTCCTGCCACCGAACCGTACGAGAATGAACCAACTTTCGTGCTTTCAAGTACGAGAAGTGACCATCGAACAGGGGATACACGCTGTACCAACGAACGGACCGACGGATGGCATAATTCATCCTTGCTTGTATTAGCACACGCCAGACTCGATCTATCTGCCCTGCCCGAAAGGTCATACCAAGGAATCCTTTTGTTGACGTCCGCACACTACTCACACGCGCGCAGACCGGGGCGGATGGCGGATACTTTCATCTTTCTATGATGACCAGATCAAGACGGACACATCCGTCGCAATAACAACTCATCTGCGCCTTCATCCAACAGCTCCATCGTTCCCTTGCCTTCCAATCCCACACGCACACGTGACTTTGCCACGTGGAGCATTATTATTGTTCCATTTACTTTCCTATTCTTCATCGTTTCATCCTGTGTCGGTCGGTTTGCGGCGGTACCTTTTCGGGGCAGGCAGACACAACCCGATTTGAAGAACCACTCAAGATGTGTACATACGGTACGCGGAGCCAATCGTACCGGGAGATGGTTCCAGGAACGGCACAGAGAGCGAAAGCTTCTTGCGGCTGCCCTGATGGTGACAGATT
The DNA here is from genome assembly GCF_013141755.1 of Anopheles stephensi. NCBI lineage: Eukaryota > Metazoa > Arthropoda > Insecta > Diptera > Culicidae > Anopheles > Anopheles stephensi. Next base: position 32,270,826 of record NC_050202.1, on the reverse strand, counting down.
TTCAGTCTATCCGTTTTCCTTGTGCTTGGGCAACCGAAAGGAGAAAAAAAGAAGAAGATGTTCAATGACTCCAATGTTGACCAGAGTGCTGCTCATCGCGATCATCATTGCAAACGAATCTCGAGAAGGATTCACCTCCACCTCGTGATGCTTGTACGAGCGGGAATAAAGTAGCCCTTTGCCCACGAAAGCATGCTCCCTGCCAGCCGGTAGTAGCTGTGAAGATGATTGTACTCGATCGAGATCGAAACCAAGCGCATTATCGTATGATACTAAGATAATGTTGGTTTTCGGTTTCGACATGAACCGAACGACGGCCCTACAGTGATGCCCTTCTCTCGCTCTAAAGAGACATATTTGGTTTGTCCGACGTCTGGCAAAGATTAATAATACTCATCAGACCTCAATTGCAGGCTCAAGCTCTTAAAGCAGTCAGCCCGTTGGTCGGTGGTTTAAGACAGGTTTACCTCGCCTAATGTTCTATCTCGTGTATCAAATTTTTATCTGCCTCAACAACCACGCTCGATTTTATCCGCCTCCCGGTCACAATGAAATGAATTTCTGTGCGACATTTGTCAATGTCGTTGCTGATAAGCGTGCCCGTCGTTGTGAGCGATGTGAATTCTGTAACAAACCAAAGGATCTCCACTTTTTGTCTTTCTCGAAACAGCTGTTTGATACCGCCACGATGCGATTTATCATCCTGCCGACCACCGACGGTTTGCTGTGCCATAATTCCAAACCACCGATCCGCCCGTTGCCGGGTTTGGTGGACATTCGATTTCTTCTCCACGGGACGGCACTTTTCTGTAAGGAGCGTTCGGGCGAAACGGAAATAGCCTTCGCGAATACAATCGAGAAACGAATCGAAATGCACCTCCCGGCCCGGCGTCCTACTGGCGGTACGACTGAAACGCTCAACTATCTTCTTGTTGTAAGGTTTTTGAGTCGGGCTGGAAGTTTTAGAGTCACCGCTTTCTTACAATTGTTATGGAATGTCCGTTCTTCCCACCAACTACACACACATACACAGAGTCGCACAACAGGGCAAAGAAATAAAACCGTGAAAGCTATAGCGGCGGAGGATAAGCGACGTGAACGAGCGAAATAAAATCCTTTGCAATATTAATTTAATTTACGAAATTGAACCTACCTCGCCATCCGTACCGGTGCCACAAGCCAGAGTCGTAAGAACGGATCACATTCCTCGTGAGAGTGTCCTTCGCTCCATTTCGCGCCGTTCGCTCCACCCGCTGCCCTAGAGAGTCGGTCGAATGCGAACATTTCTCCAGAAAGGACACTTTTCGCAAGACATCGATTGGCTAGGATGTGTTGGTATCTATGTGTGTGTGTGTGCATCTGTGTGTCCCGGCAGTTGTGTTTGAAACCTACAAGAAGAATAAATATGCTTACCACTTGGTTCGTTGTTTGAGTCCGCCCGACATGAGCTTTAGCTAGAAAACTCTTGAAACAACAGAAGATCGATGATGACATTTTCTGGCTGCTTCATTCGATTCTCGGCGACCCGCGATGGAACTTGGGGCACGTCTCAGAATTTTAAAGAAATGAGGAAAAATATCGTTCGGGGAAGACACTTTTCCTAAGTAAGGAATGAAAGAGAGAAAAATTTGCTGACCCAGTCCGACAAGCAACTTGCAATGCTTTGTAACATTCCAACAGCAGGGACGGGCTAAGGACATATCATGATAGCCGAAATGTTCCCAAATTTTCGATCGGCTGGTTGTGCTTTTTTCTGTTCAGTTTTGGAGTTTGTATGTTCGTTAATTGCTAAAACTAATTGCTAGTACAAGTACTATCACAATGTAAGTCTTTGCTTAGTCTAAATGCGCCTAAAGGTATGCAATTTATTATATTGCATGTATTTAACGCTTCAACGCTAATCACTAGCCAACCCGTGTTATGCCGTAGAGAACGTGTCGGATGATGAACACTGCCAGTCGTATTCGGATGATGAAACAATCTGTATAATATTGCTTACGATAATAACACTCCCCGCTCGAACACACTTCGGTCCCGGGGTTATGGTGTAGCTCAGGATCGTCTCTCCCGCACCCGACAATGAACACTAATGATAAGGTTATGAATTTATGCATGACCGCCACCGAATGCGGACAATCTTTTCTTTTGGGTGGTTGCTGAACTTTCGCGACGATCCCTTCAAATGTCGGGGCTCTTCTTTTCGTTGATTTTATTTATGGTCATTCGGTATCGTACAAAGCGGACGAGAACGCCATTCGGTAAGGTGTCGTTTCGAGTGCTTGTCCTTAAGAAATCCCAACCCTCGCTTGCATATGGGGTAGGAAGACGCTAGGACCAAAACCAGACCAGACCGGACCGGAGCCTCAACAGTAAAACCTCAAAGCAATGCTCTCATCATGAATATATCCGTCGGAGCCGCTTCGTGCGGTGATTTCTTTGAAGTCGTTACCACACCGGGAGTTGAAAACTCCAATTGACCTTCCGAGAAGTTGTTGCCTGCAAAGTGGATTACGGCCACTCAGCATACATGCGACCCAAGGGTGTCAGCGAAAGAAGGATGGCAGTGAGAGAGACGACCGATCAAATAATATTCCTTTCCCCAGACATTCGTCTTCGTGATAAAATATATCCAATCGAAAAGCGGTCATTCATGGTGGTTACAAGCAGAAAAGTGCTTGACCTGTTGTAATAATCCTTCGGTTGCTGATTGCCACGAACGAATGAGGCGTTTTCGGACACTTCCATACGGTGGTTCGGGCAAGCCGGTCAACTTTCAAGTGCCACAAATGCTACTTGTGCTAATGAACGCAAACACTGATCGTCTGTGGAAGGAGGGCACACTATTGATGATCTATCCAATTGGTCTGGTCGGTAAGAGTTTCAAGCTTTTCGTGCTGGTTTGTGAGTCACTCCACTGCTACTACTACCATTGCTTCTTTTGATGAGCCTTCGGTTAGGATATTGTATACTTTGCATATGAGCTTCTACTACTTCAATCCAATTATCTCCGGCACGATTACATTTGAATGACTGGTTATAGGAAATTATCATTTCCCGGAAAACTCTCCATACTGCGCTACGGTGTGACCGCTTGGAGTGATGGATGATCTCCAGAGGGCTTTCCAGAAAAACCTTCATCACTATTTATTGACACCTGTCTGGTTGAGTTTTTGTGTGCTGAACCTTTCAGGATCATTGTTCCAGAAATGGGGACAAAGTAAACATAAAATCGTAAACCTCTCAGAAATTACAACACGTCCAGTTTAGCCTGGTACCAGGTATCGCAAAACTGGTAGTTGTTTTGAGATTTGATTTGAAATTTTATTTGACTAAGGGGAAATGGATGTTTTCGTTGAGAAGAAGAGCCAAAATTTGAACACCAGAATAATCATGTGTTATCCCTGCAAATCATTCCATATTTGCTTTGAAATCTTCCTTGTAGTTTCGTAGTTTCGATATTCCACGTGTCGGTATCAGACCAACGGACAGGTAGCAATAACATGAAACAGAAATACGTATACTGCTTACTTGTTTACCAGTACCGGTTTTTCTGCCTTAACTCAACATGTCCTGATTGCTCCGAACATGCGGAACACTCTATTCTGTTCCGTTCATGTGATTTTTTGCGCGTCTCTCAAACCTTCGGCTCATGATAGCTTTGCAAAAGCAAAACACAACCAAATTCGGAAATGTCGAACGAGACAAATAAAATCCACAGACAAACGGTTTCCCCCAAAATGACCGGTTAGTGTGTGTGTGATATAGATGAGACACAAGACTAACCCAAGGATGAGGTCACGCAAAAGACCTATCCGGGAGCTGTATAGTCGGGGCAAGCATCATGGGTTCGCATTTTCGCAATTTCGCCTAGATGTTGCGTATGAAAAATCTGTGGGTGTGTGTGTGTTTGTCCTGCTTCATGCCTCTCCAATTCGCAATTCCCCCGCCTAAGCTGGAACTGTGGAGGACCACAAATTGATATTTAAATGAGGGAAAATTGATTTTCTTTTGCCCTTCTGTCGGTGTGCTTCGGGGAAACGCGGTGGTGAAGCCATTTTGGCAGCCACACTCTAGCTAACCCACCAACTTTTTGCATGGATTGACAGTTTCCCCCCGGATAGAGAGCAGTCGGATGGGAAGCGGTGACTCTCGTTCAATAAAACAAACACACGGAACAGTGAGCAAAAAGCGTCCAACACACGATACACGACGCATCGCTCCCAGGACCGTTCCTCCACAGACTTAAATGGGAACAATTTGTAGTGTAGTAGTCTTCCATTTTGTGTGCTCACACACACAAACAATGCACGCGCCATGACAACAATGTGGGTGGTTCTTTTACCCGTTGCGAGCGTGTCCGTCCGTCCGTAACAAGCGCAAGATGTTGCTGCTGTACGGCAGTCGAGTTACCAGCGTGTGGCACCATTCCGGCACCACACGAAAAAAAGGCGCCAGAAATGACTTCTTCCTCCGAGACAGCACGCTAAGCTTAGCCTAGCCTAACGGCTCCCAAAAACGACAAGCTACCTTGTCGGCCCGAAGTGCCCACTCGCTGCTCCAGCCAGACCAGCCACTCCAATTAATTTGAGATTTAAAATTTATATTCATCTGTGACAGCCGTCGTTGGTCGGTGACGGTGCTGGTTTGGGGAATTTTAGAAGTTGCAGTGGCATCAGCAAAAACCCGGTCCAGGCCCCACACCAGGACAGGTGCTTTATGCATTAAAGGCGAAACGTGATTTTGATGAGCTGGCTCGTCGAGTCCCGGAGTTTGACGGGCGTGCTTCAAACCATGGTCTGCGTGTGCATCAATGTGGGATGCAAGATGGACGTAACTCCGCTAAGATAGAAGAGCATTTAAATTGAAGCACTTGCCAGTCACATAACCACACTTTTACACATCACCGGCACCGAATGCCCATCACCGACAGGCTTTGCTCTAGCCCCTGCGCTAATTTGGCACCACAATTTCTCCAAAACCTTAGGCAACGCGTTTTCGTAGCCATCGACACGGGAACAATCAATTTCGCGTTAGCATTCTGCGGCCTGTGTTGTGCACCACCAAAATGGGAACAATTTGCGGATGCACCTGTCAAGCCGGTTTGACGGACGATCGGCATTTGAAATGTGTCAAAACGTAACTCGTTTCTGGTTGTGTGTCGATCAATTATCTGGTTGAAGTTCTCTTTTTTTTTGTATCAATACAATGCATTTTCCTCACGTATCAATGTGCTAATGATTTGTCTTTGTTCTTTCTTTCCAGGTAAGCATTCCAAACTGTTGTCCAAATTGTGCTGTGAGTTTGGGGTATGTTACCGTAATCGAGCTGTTTATATCTAAAATGTTAATTCTTCATCAATTAAATCCCTTCTTTTTGGATGCTTTAAAACGTATGCATTCTACGGGGAAATTAATTCCCAGAATCCATCCCAAAGGACACGCTCCCAAGCCAAAACGCCGGTCGGAAAGGCTTAAATAAAAGTCATGATTTATCGACACATCACAATGTACGGTGCGAGCTTACGGGCGTATTCAGCCGTACCGAAAGCAAACCTCAACCGGCGCCCATCGGCCAAGACAAATATCATCGTCTTATCGTTAATCAATTCCACCAGGGATATGGATGCTTAACGATATGTGGGATCATGGCTAGTTAGGACTTCGAGAGCCTTCCAACCACTCCCCGGATCCAGCCATTGCGCCACGGAGGCGCCTAGCTTCTCGTCACCCACCGACGTTGATGATGACAAATCGGATTTTTGGACTCTGCCTGCCGTCCGAGATAGTGTTCCCGGGCCGAGGATATGCGTATGCAAACAAATGCGATGTGTGGGAAAGCGATGATGAAGATGGATCATATAATTGATGTCTTACGAGAGCCGGGCAAGGGTTTGCCCGGTGAAACGCACACACAAGTCACAAAACCACACCATTAAATGTGCTGTATCGTATCATTTTTCATACCAACCAAGACTCAAACACTCAAAGACAGCCTTCCGGTGGGATGAAAGACGCCGAAGGCTCTTGTGGTACATTATGCCACAAGTAGCAAAAATGTCCCTATTCTTGTTCGATTGATCTTCAAACGGGTGTGAGCAATTACGTCTGATTGGGCCGTCGTTATTGAATTCCCACTGGCGGTGCCTAATGAAGATCGGACGTACTTGAAATTATTTATAGTTCCGGGTGGCATCGTAAATTGATGCCAATTTGCTACGTAACCCAAGTTAATTGTGTAAAATAATGAATTCAATTGCACGTGTGTGACATCTGGAGGTTCTCTGGATGCGCAAGAAAGGATCGCACAAACTTTGTCCTGCTCAAAGACGAGTTAGGTCCCTTTCTTAGTCACGCTCAAGCCAGAGGAGAACAAAACCTATCCAGTAATGCTTAGTTTCTTGAGTACTCAAGGAACATCGATTGTTGGGTTGCTCCCTCCTGTGTAAACCTTTCTTTGTATTGTGGTTTTCGAAGCTGTGGAGGCCAAAGAAGGCTCCCGTGGTGATACACCGTTTTTGTTTTCCGAACCACTCGTACACACACACATACTCCAAGCGCCCGTTCTCTGGTCTGTTTTTCCACTTATGCTGATTTCCCACTGTGCCAGCGACGGTGTGAGTTCAAGTTGCAAACCCTTTTTTTCAACGATATGGATTTCCCGCTGTGACGATGGACGACGCAGTGTGCAGGAGCTTATGGAAAACGGAACGGAACGAACCCAGTTATTGTATCCAATCCAACCAAGCCCGCCTCTAATGATGATGGTTGTTATTGTTATTATAATTGTTAAAGGAGCAAAAGTGGTTTCTTATGGCATTGTGGTGGTGGTGGGGACTTGGGAACCGTCAGATCTTCCCAATCTCGACCCGGAGGTACGCTATCATATTCAAAAAGCAAGCATACACTCATCGAAAAGCAATCGGCTGTCGGCTGTCGGCCAACGTACCGACCCGATACTCTGGCCATCTATTGTATGGTGACCTTAACATTTGCTCCCTCCTAGCGAGCTCCGACCACACATACACACACATATATATTGTCCATGTTAATATTCAAACAGCATAGAAAATACATTTTCCTCCAATCTTGCACCATATTCGGGTGCCGAAAATCGATCCCTCGAACTATCACTTCCCTGGTACGTTCGTTCGAACCAACACGAGAAAACGGTGATGCTCTTCCCAAACCGCCCAATCACTGTTACAAGCCCCCGGATGGCAGGCTTACCATGTGTTCCGATTCTTTTTGTTGTCTAACAGCTGGATGGAAAGGCAGATGGAAAGTTAATAGAAAATGTTGCGGAGAAGCATAAGTTGCCCCCGGGACGCGACGAATCTCACATTCGCCTATTGTTTTATTAATGGAAACTGCCATCATTGCCGGGTCTATTAATAATGTAACATACACACACACATATTTGGTTTCTTGTCCGGGAACAAGGAATTATTAAATCATCGTTTTCTAATGGAGGAAGAATGTTTGCCGGCGATTATGTAGAATCCGTCGGGGCCAACTATTACCGTTTTTCTTTACGAGATGGTGTACAAAGAAAATAATGTAGCAAGCGGCTATTTGAGATGGTTTAATCCGCCTTATTCCTCTGGCCCTTTATAATGATGTTTTATCCTTGGAAAAAAATTTCCAGGATATGTTTTAACTGGGAAGGGTTTTGCGAAGAAATATGAACTTTAACCTGTCGACTTAGTCCCTTAAAGGCTTTTTCTGGTACTAGGTTACTTTGGGTTTGTTTTGAAGTCGATGAAGATTGATACACGACTTAGTAAAGGGATATAGAAATGGCAGACATGTCCTCAAGAGGTCGTTAGGCCAAGAAAAAGAAGAAAAAATAAATGAAATAGTTCATGGAAGTTTTACTATAGCTGAATCACAGGATTTGATACAACAAGAACATCCTGATCGTATTTTTTTTATTGATGTAACATATACTTATTTCCTTACTCTTGGCTTGCTCCAACATTCCCTGATACCCTCCTCTGTCGATGTGGACTTTACGGGCTGGGTCGCCCAATGCCATTCTCATGACATGACCAGACAATCAGAGTCTGGCGAGCCTTCTTCGCTGCACGTTGATGAGATCACCACACAGCTCGCAGAGCATTGTCCTTCCACACATAAGGAGGCCAAACATCCTTCTGAGCATCATCATCTCGAACCCAGCTAGGAGGGTTCCTTCCATTTTGGAAAGAGTGCATGTCTCAGAGGCGTACGTGAGTACTGGGAGCTGTAAATGTTCTATACAGTCCCAGCTTCGTCCGTCGCGGCAAGTGTTTTGACTATTTCGTTACTCGTAACGCGTAACTCGATACCATTTTTCCCCGGTAATGTCTTTTGCCCCCATGATAGGTGAAGTTTTGGACCATTTCAAAGGTACCGTCAACTATCTGTACATTACAAACACTAGTTTAATTAAAAAGTACCAACATTCCAAAATTCTATATATCAAGCAAGCACCAGATTTGTTAAACATATAAACATACAATCATGGGCTCTACAATTAATATTTGTATGATACTTTCATTAAACCAAATTTTAAATTAAGCAATTATAAATTCAATAGGAAAAAGTCGCGACCATGAGTGTAAATTGGTTGGACTATAGGAAAACAAATCCTGCAAACCAATATTTAACATCTCAATTAATGTGCTTGCGGCATACAGTTCTACTGAACTTCGCTATAAAAAGCCGTGTCTGTCGTGGAATCGTGTACACCTGACAATATTGCACCTGAAACCAGCCTACACTAAACTAATCATAAATGATACTTATCACTCAAATTTGGCTTCCCGTTCGTAGTCCAATTAACGGAGCCCCATGCGCTGTGGACCGCCCAATGCTGCCCCACTAATACCAACCGAAACCAATTAGATATGCCAAATTAAATCGCACTGCCATCCAGTTTATGATTAATGCATCAATATTAAAAACGACTGCGGCTGGGTGGTCGCGAGCTCGAGGCTCGATCTGCCCAAAGCTGTCGTCCCGATTAACCCTGCCTGCACAAAGTTTGTCTTTTCGGGCCATCACCTCAAACGCGTTTGCACAAAAGGCGAGAAAGAGGTCAATGCGGGTGGTGCAATCGAGTTGATTAACTATTTATCCACCATTTAAAGCCCCACCCAGGGGTCTCCCAGGGTTGTCCGGGTTCCGCTGTGCGCCTTTACCCCGGGTACCACCATCATGCTAATTGGCTGATTAAGTTGAAACGCATGTCCTATCCGCCCGTCGACTTGTCAACCATTTGCGCGACCCGTGGGTGCGGGCAGGGAGGGAAAGAGGGCGGGTGGAAGATGGATTTTATGTACATACCTTGTCCAAACCGTCGGAACGACGCTGTACTACCCGTCATCGTCATCATCGATGTCAAACCCGGGCCGGCCGTTCCCAAATCCCATTCCCGGCAGAAAGTCAACCGTAAATTCGTTGCCAACATTACCACCGGGGACCCTAAGCTCTCTCTCTCTCACCCTAGCCTGCCGATATGGCGAGCTGTCATGTGTCAGTCGGATGTTTGTTTAACAGCCGCCATCGCGACCTTTCCGTCCGGTGCGCGGGAAAATGGAGACCGGTGGTTCGATTTGGACGAATGTCCCGCTTTTCACAAGAAGTTCTCCACCCATTCACCACTTACAGCCGCCCAGCACAGGGCACCGGCATATGTCACCGTGGCATTAAGGTGGTGCTTGCAAAACATCCGGAGCTTCAGCGTTTGAAAGCGGGTCGTTCGTTCGTTAGTTGATTAATTTATCTACATGGAAATAGTGCGTAAGAATTTAACATCACTTACCAACCATCGGCTAGCACGTTCCGAAGTGTACACCCAGCTTGCTAATGGATATACCTACCACCCGGCTCTGCTTTTTTGTTGCGTTGCTTGTACCGGCCAAAAATTTAAAGCAACGCTTTATCATCATGTCACTCTCGAGCGTTCCTTCCTGGAAAAGAAAATCCCAAGACTTTCGGCAACTACCGGGCTTTCGGCTCACTCACGCTCGTGCGCGCTGTGTGCTGCCGGTACTACCGAGTACAGCAGAAAATTATGGTTTCCATTTCGTATATTAAATCCGCCTTTGATTGTCGTACTAATATCGCAGGCAGGCGGGCATTTGTCTGCCACAAAAAAGAGGGATAAACCACACCCGGACACACGGATCCAACTCTGTACGACATGGTGTACCCTTTCCCATGCCGGCAGCATTAGCCCTTGCCGGAGGATCGTTTTTCATACCCTGCAGAAGGATCTCCGTCTTTAGTGCCGCTAGAAAACTTTATATGCCAGGCGCGCGTGTGTGTGTGTGTGTGTGTGTACCGCTGGTGTAGTGTTTGTGTGCACTCGTCCCCGTAGCATGCGAAAATGCTCCGGTAATAATATTTTGGAATTTTCAAATTAGTCATAAAAGTTGCTCCTTCAACTGGAAGCATTTCCTTTTCGTTGCCTGCAGCAAAACGTCAAACGGGCTGGGTGGGATTAAGCACGACACGGGACGGAGAGGCGTGGAGATAGTTGCGGACCGTTGCAACCGAATCCGGCGAAGGTGACGATGACGATGGTAATGATGCTGCTAAGGAAGTACTTCCTTTACGGTTGCGATTTGCCGAGTGCTCGACACTCGCCAGAGTTGCAAAGCTCTAGCGGAGATGACCAGCAGAGATCGTTACATCAGGACGACCACATCCAGGAAACAAGGTGACAAGCTTAAGAAGTATGGTTGAGTTGGTTCCTCCCACCACTACTACTAGCACCACCACCACCATCATCATCATCGTCATATCCAAAAAAAGCTCTCACTTCTGTCGCAATTTCGGCGAACTTCGGAGCAGAGTACAGAAGCTTCTACAACTAAGCACCAGGATAAGGAAAAGGACAATGTTGTCCCGGCGTAATCCTTTTAGGAAAATGAATGTGTGTCCCTTCCGTGTGTCCCTTTACATGTGCTCGAATGTATAAATTGTGCAAATGCTTCTGTGTGTGTGTGACAATCCTTCAGAAGGGGAAAGATATGCATGTCCTCTCTGACAGACATTCCGCCCAAGAATGTACCCGTGTCCCGGAAGCCTGGGTAGGTAGGAATTTGTGACCTGCTAAAGAGCCCATTTCCTTGTCCCGGCGCGAAGCATGACTCGTAAATCCGGCCCAAGATGTGACCGATTGGATTGGATGATGCCATTCGATTTCTCAAGCAAGCGCGTGGCCCGTGGATCGCTGTCGGCCCCCGCAACGACACAGACAGACAGCATACATAGAGCGTAATTTATGCTGATTTATATATAATTTAACCATTTTCTTGATTGCTTTAGACGCGCTGGGATTGAAGGTGATTTTCTCGGACGTTGTCACCCGCCGGGGGTCGTTGCTTAGCTGGGGCAAGATGTCGGGTTGTAAAAGGTTCTCTAGCGAAGGAGACGAGACCGAGTTCATTCCGTGCGGATGATCGTGCTTTACAAATCTCATTACGACGGTGCATGTGCATCCACCACGGCCATATGAGTGTGAACTCCCGACGGAAAACGGTGCTGCTGGTTACTCTGGTCAACAAAGGTTCGCTACGACGTCGTAGCCGCCAAGTCGCTTTTCTGCCAACTACGGAACCAAGGTCACTGAAATATCCTTTCCATTCCACTTGAAATTCTACTGAGTGTGTGTGTGTGAGGAACAGGAAACTGGAAACAAATGTCCGGTACGTGACTGGAGTTCTTTTCTTTCCAGCTACATCGGGCGATTATTCGAGCTGTGAACGATAGTTCCTTCGCTGCCCGGGCTGAAACAATAGGGCGAGTAAATTTCCCTAAACTATTGCGCCTGATTGCTGGTAATGGATCCGTTGATTCCGGGCGCTTATCTTATACCCACCTTAGAAAAGGTCATCGCTCGTCCTCCATACTCTTCTTCGAAATCCAGAAACACGAAAAAAAATCTGCTCTGCCCTGAAAATCTATTGCAGGGGTTAATGTTGAGGAAAAGATGTCCTTTTGTGCAGTGAGCTTCCCCGGGAAATGGGGTGTTATCGCAGCAAGGAACTGAGAGGAATGTGCCCTCTGCGCCATTTATCTCAGCATCCTATTTTCCCACGGTAAAGGGCTTTGTTGGGGTTGTCCCTGCATCATGGCATATATTTTATTTCTCCGATTAACATCGATAATCTTGTGGCCAGCAGCTTTTCTGAAGCACCGGCTTCCCTACCTCGTCTATCCTACTGGAGAATGTTATACTTTCCACAGTAAGTAGAGAGAAGATGAATGCCTACGAAATGTCCAGTTCTTTGTTCGGTTCAAAGTTGCATGGATCAACTGTTGCTTACTCAACTGCATCTAATCGTGATCGCATTCCTGGAGATGTAAATAATTTTAATCTTTCCCAAACGAGCAATTGTTTAACGTCAATAAGATTAGATGTGATTAAGAGATACCGGCGTTAATTGGATGCTTTGCGGTGTATTGAACATGTGATATGTAAGGTTTAATAATATAAGTGGGATTAACGAAGCTATTTAGATTTCTGAAAGCTCAAAGTTATTGTTAATGAGTGTTTAAGAGCATTAGCTGCTTTGATCATTCAGTAGATACTACTCTTGAAGATCTCATAGGTGCTTTACACATAAGAATCAGATTTGCATACCTTCTAGGTGCACTCTTCTAAGAAACAACTCTTCAGCAACCCATCACACGGTAGAACCGGAGTTCAAAACCCATCCTGAATGTTTGAAGGAATGTATTAGTTCTTAAGTTATTCTGATCATTCAGCTATTCCTAAAGGTCTCACAGGTGGTTCGCAAATAAGAACCAGCTTTGCATACCTTCAGGCGTATTCTTCTAAGAAGCAACCGTTCAGTAAACTATGGACAATGGAGTTGAATTATACTTCTTATATATTTTTTTTAAAACAGCTTTTAAAAAATGTCTCACTGTAAAGCTGCTATTCATTTTCATTACTGCATTTGCCTTTAACTTTAACCTCACATTTCGCTGTGTTACCGAATTTAATACCCTCGCTGGCATTGCTGTTTTGCCACAACAGCTAACCGAAGAATGGCCTTCACTGTCACCGGGTTTAATCCTCCGATTAAATGGCCTCATAATTCTTGGTCCCCTCTTCCTTTCCATTGCTCGCTACTTCCCTCACACTTCCGCTAATCCGTTGGCATAATGATACAACACGAAAATCCGCTGCCAGAAATTCATCTTCCTCCCATCCATCCACTCACCATCGCTGAAACCCCTGCCCACCCGTTTATTCAATGTCCCCTAGCAGGCTTCTGCACTGAATGGTGTTGGGAGGGTCGTTTTATGTGCTTGTGTGTTTTCTTCACTGGCAGGAGCTTTGTTTGTTTTTGTGTTTGTCTGGTAATTATTAACGAGAGTGAACGAGAGAGTCATTGCACCGGGAAGGAAATTATGACATTCTTCCTGGCGTCTCAATTTATGAACTTATCATTTCGCTGTGCATTGGACAGTAATAGTGGAGAGATAGGAAGATACGCTTATCTGTGTACCCTTTCTGGTGGCGTTTAATTGGTTGTTATAAAAATTTAACCGACTAGCAGACATTTTAGAGTAATACTGCGGGAAGATGTAACCAAATCCAAAAGTACACTTTAATCTAGTCCAGAGATGGACACTGTTCTTCTCTAGAACCTCACTTATGATGGTACTGCTAGGTGACAATCATTGCACAATTTTTAGCAAATACATACAGTTTTGGAAACGAACTTTAAAATTCCTATTTGAATCACAAATGGTCTCAAAAAAACCTTCAAACGAGCTTAAAAATAAGCTTTTTGCAGCAACGTGGTGGGACAATCCACCCCGCGGAAGTAATAGTGATCAGCTGCGCAAAAATCGGTCAACAGTAAAACAAACTCACAGGAAATTATCACCGCCTGGAAGCGAGAAGCGAGAAAAACAAAACAGACCGAAAGCAAAAAGCTATCAAATTGAATTGTGAAAGTCAGCGTTTTACCAGTTTTCTTCTTGTTTTTTTGTGCTCACATAAAGCCCATAACCGATCCGCGGGAGATTGCAACCACGGTGCCATCCGATTGCGATTATTCAGTTAGCCGAGAATAGATTAAATTGAAATTTCCTAGCCGTTCGGCGGAAGGATAATTGCAGTAACACGAAAAGTGCATTTGCTGCAATATTGCGAATCAAGCAGCAAGCGAGTCGAGAGTTTATGTGAGTGAGCAAACAATGCACCACCTAGCCCATCCCTTTGTGTCGATACGTTGCGAGAAATAAGGGCGTGAAAAATAAGCTCCCACTGCTCGGCATACCGAGCGATCCCCCCATCGCACGCACGATGAGGTGGATGAAAAATGTTAAGATAATCGTATCGCTCATGCTGCTCCTGGCTGGTGCTCCATCACCACCGTTAAACAACTACTGCGAATGCAGTGATGTGCTCTGTCCGTCGGAATTTCGATACGATGCCGATGCCGGGATCGGAAAATGCCAGGTAATGGACGATAATTATATTTTGATTGAATGCACAAACGCATTAATCACGAGCAACTGGTTCGGGCACGGTGGCAGCATTTCGGTACGACCGGCCAGTTTGCCCGTACTTTGGTTTGATGTGATTTGTGTCAAGCAATTTGGTGGAATCCGTTTCGATAGCAGAATGCATGATTGTGTTAGCAGCGCTATAACGCTGGGAGGATTGAGTGAGTTTCGTTTAAGCCTGTACTGTAAAGGCTTTACAGTTTGGTAGAATTACCGTTTATTATACACCAAATGTGTCTTATCCACATTAACTGAGTACCTTTTTAGGTTTACCAACATAAAAAAATTAAAGACGATTTTAAAATACACCAACCAATTACTATATTCTAACTTTAGGTTCTTCTTATGTGGAACTACAACCTCCAAGGTTCGTCTCGGCCAGCTATTTCTCACTTCCTGTGACTTGATTTTAACCATAGCTTGATAGTCAGTCCTACGTACGGGGAGGCAATCCGGTTGAGATTCAATCCACGAACCAACCCTTGATTCGAGCCTTGGCTCCCAAGATCCTCTTAATCAACAAAAAAATATTTATATTAATGTCTTCAATTCCTTATAACATTGTCCGTTACATTGAAGTCTAAGTTGAAGTCTAAAATTAAAACGTTGGCTATACAATGAGATCTTCGACGATCGATCTCAATCAATTCCTGATAACCGAATGAGGAACCAGATCCAGAAAGAAAGGAATTCTGCGCAACAACCTTCGTGTATGGCTATCGTATTTGAAAAGTCAGGTCAATAAAAAGAACCTGGCAGTTAAGTCTTCTGGTTTGTAAAATTTAGATCCAGGCAACGCGTGTTTTAGTCTAATTGCCGAAAATATACCCAGTGCGGTCCACCTAAAGTCTTACATCATATTCTACACTGGATCAAATCCAGCAGTTTTATCTAATAATATAGTCTTGCCTGTAATCTAGTTTTTTGTACCAATCTAGTCATACCAGCCTGCACTAGAGGCACTAGAGGCACTAGGGAGTCTTGATAAAAATTTCTAAATTTGTAGACCGAGGCGATAGCCGCACTAGTCTTTACACGGAAATCAAATCCCATTCAGACTCCATCGTTCACAGGACTGACTGGATAGCTCCAGGAAGAAAAAAATCAAGGACAGGTCGAGGTTATAGTGTCAAAAAAGAAGAATATAAGCATTAGATCGCTAAAGTCTTCAGAGTTTCGATATTCAAGTTTAATACGAAATCTGCTAAATCTCGAAATGAATCGCCAAACTGTATGATTCATCGTAAAGAATTTCACTTTGACGGGAAACGTTCCTAATTTAACACGCATTGCAACACTCTGCTTAGCGAATCGTCTGAACGTACGTTATCCCTCCTTTAACGCTCCTTCTCAGTGCTAACCGCACCGAGCAAACTAACTACAACAACTGCTCACCTAGCTAGCTGGCACGTGAAATCCCGAACTATACCAGGAAAACGGGAAATTAAACCGAGCTAAGGGATATGACGTAAGGGATGACCCACCGTACCATCTGCCCGCCATCGTCAGGTAAAGGGCGAATGTGTCGCACATCGTGTTACGGCACACCTCAAGACAAGGCCCTTTTTTGTGTTTCTCGTCCCACCCTCAGCAAGGGTGGCAAAAACTCGACACTGTACGAACTGGATGGATTTTGTGCTTTGGTTGTGTCTGAGCTGCGGATCCTAACATCTAACCCCAACGCGCTTGATCCACGAGCCGAGATGATCCCATTTTCCCAAGGTAAAGTGAAGTCCCTTTCGCGTTTGCTGGGGTGAAATCGGGTCACGGTTTGGGATGGGAATCAGGAGGGCAGTGATATTGACAGAACCGTAACGCACACACACACGTCACTCCCGGACGTGTCCGTTGAAGCTTGGAATTGTCCCGTTTAATCACTCACTTCCACGGTGGTGCTGTGTGGGTACACAAAATAAACAACCCAACCATGAACTATTGAAATGTGAAACCATACACACACACACACGCCAGCGTGCAATGCGCGTGATGTGCCACGTACCCTTTTCCTGGAATCAGGCACTGCTGTGCACCTCTTCCGAATTCTGGTAGCCCATTTTCCACCATTGTTTGCCGTTTTTCGTGAGATGATTACCGCGATTGTGGTTCGTGAGTGTGCATTTAACCGGAACACCGTCACAGCTTTCGGTTACGGTGTTGCAAAGGAAGCACACCACACTTTGGGAACTTTCATGTGTGTGTGTGCGTGCATGTGTCAGCCATACCGTGACTGTTACCCTCCGTGCTGTGTACGTGACGCTCTGTTTTGCGTCGTTGTGCCAACCTTGCCCAGGCCGCTCGGTGCCGCTTTCAATCAAAACCATCCCGGACGGTCGAATTAGCTGCATAATGGAAATATTTTATTTTCCATCAATTTCTATTTATTATTCAAGCGACGGTTGGAACGAACGGATCAAACTAGCGGAACACCGCAACGCAAACCGTGTGCCGTACGTGAATGTACTGGCACAGTAACTGCTCCGGTGAAAAATATGGTAAATGCACAGCTTGTGCGAGCTCATTCTCCGATGCCAGCTGCCCCGGGGACAGTTAGTTGGCGCTCGAATGTTGGCTTACTAAAACATCGACCACATCACCTCTGACCACGAGTTTTGAATCGAATCGGTAACATTCGCCACCACCGTTCACCATCACCAGTACTACTGCCAGTTGCATCACGGGCGCGGTGAATCGATTTATTATCTCCAACCCATATACACCACCACCCCCGAAGTCCCAGCTCACTCCGACCCACACCTCATGAATATCGTATGCTGTCCGACCGATGTGCGAATCCGGTACCTACCGGCTTAACCCCACCATCAGGGGTCTCTGGTCCATGGTCGGCTGGTTGCTCAGGAACTGCCAGCTTTCAGCGTCCCGTTACTGCAAATCCCTAATATTTCCTGCGAATCAAACCGAAATGAATTTCGAATCCCACGCGGCGGCAGATTCTACCCAAGAATACGTGATTACCGGCCAGCTAGCCAGCTTTTACGGAAGCATATTAGAGCCGCGGACAGCATGCTGCTGTTTCGAATATGACGTTCACTACACTACACCGGACCGGACTTCCTGGTGCTCTGCTGCGGGAGTAAACGTAAGCGAAATTGAAGCACATTATCGGGGGTAGCTTCATACAGCAAAACTGAGAACCACATTGGAAACATTGAACCCCCTTTTAGCATCAGGAGTGCGGGACTTATCACTGTGTAAGCCGGTTAAAATGAGTGTTCTTTAGCTGTTAAAAGAGACTTATTGCTGAGTTATTTTAAAGGATGCTGTTAGAGTTTGGCTCGGTCCTGTCCGGTGGCCTTCACACAGCAGGACCGCATATCATATCCCATCCAGACAGCCTCCAGGATCTGTAGTGTAAAGAATAAAGCGCGTGGGCTTTGATGAGATCCTCGACGATCGATCGCAATCAGTTGCTGATGTCTGACTGAAAACCGGGATACAAGGAATTCAGGACAATGACCTTGGTCTATTTATTTCGCCTCCTGGCATGAAGACTTCTTAGGCGCGTTGATGAAAATTGATGAAAATTGCGCCAATGACGTCAGGTCAATAGTAACGACTCATACTACGGTAGCTTGCTTCCAGCCGTTTGATCCAATAGTTGATTGTTGAAGGTACCGTTAACTGTACAACACGGGCATAATTTTCAATTTCAAATATAAATAACTTTTTACATAGCAATACGGTCAGGCTTTGTGTTGTTATATATCGTCCTTAACATTAAAGCCAGGCATCATAAAATCGTTAGGAATATTGCCTAAAGCGGACTAATATTAGACGGTTCCGGCCGATTCCGACAATTCCGATGGTTCCGGACGATGATGGCGATTACGACGGGTCAGGACGGTTCCGACGATTCCGACGGGTTAGCTTGGATTCCAAACGATTCCAAGAGGAACCGAAGGTTCCATTTCATCGGAATCGGAGACAAACCGGCCTGATCCGGAATGGAACCGTAGATGCATTTCAAAGAACCCATCACTAGTTTTAGGCTTTTGTTTGGTTCATTTTCGACGACGATTGTTCGGTGGCCGAGGGATGGGCCTATTCCGTTATGGGTAAAATCAAGCCGCAGTAAGTAAAAAAATGGCAGAACAAGTTCTTTTGAGGTTGTTGTGCCAAAAAGGAAAAAGCACGAATTTAAACCTTTATTTTATTTAAGCCAAAACTACATGGGAAACAATTTTTCATCTTTATTTCAATAAAAATGAGTTTCAAACAAGAATTGAGAGCACCTTTCCCAAACCCGGCTTCTCCCTTCACAAAATGCATCCTCATCTGGCAATATAAATGGTTCCCACTCACTCTCAGCCAAATGTTGACTGCACTTGAAACTTTCCCATCCGTCCATGCCAGAAAGCAACGTGTTAAATGCTTGGTAAACTCAAACTCCGTGACACTCCCTGCACTGCTGTGTGTGTGTGTGTGTTTGTTTGTTTGCTTTTTTATGCTCCTGAGTTATTGCTTCTTAATCTCACTCAAAAGATTTTACTTTACATTCTAAATCGAGCTCGAACTGCAATCGTCCCAATCGTCCCTCAGCTCGTGCTACCGATTTTGTGTCCGATTTGCTCCCCCCACTCATCGTCCATTTATTATTTCCCGGCAGAAAAGTTCCCGTTTTTGTCTGTCCGTCTGCTTGCCTTCCGAAGCTCACTTTACTCACTGTGGCGAAAGTCCGTTTGTTTCCTGCAGATTGTCGTAATCTTTTCAATATTTAAATTACCCTCCGTTTGCTGTGACACCCCTTTTTGCCCGGTGCGGTGGATCTCGGGTGGAAAATATATCCATTCGTGGAAATTCGCTTCGCTGCATTGTTCCCATACAGTCCACGTTTACAAGCGTTGCGGTGTGGAGGGTAGAGCATTTCCACCGTTTCGTTATCTACGATTTTAATTAAAATCCTTTTGGGAACGCTTTTCGGTCGTATTCATCGGAACGGCATTGCCGCCGTCGCAGCACGGTAGGCACCACCACCGGCACCGGACGGCGATGGATGCTTTCATCATTACGGCGACGTGAAAGAATGCAAATATGCCAAGATCACTTTGCGCGGTAACTTTTCATACTCGGTTCACAATTGAAAGATCGGAACGGGGCACACAAAACAAGCACAAGTTTTAGTGGCTGAGGCTGAGGTGCAGACACATCGTCCAATACAATATAATATCGTCGTCCCTGATTGCCAGGTAGTGTCAAGCATTGTGCTCAGAAATGCATCCGGTGGAAATTATTTCAATTATGGTTTTTCTACCAATGAGTTAAGATGGCGTTTTTTGTAATTCTTTATTTGAAGTTAAATGCACTGGGCTACTTTTTCTTTGCTTTTTGGAAAAAAAACACTTTCTATTGTTAAAAAAACGCTGCTTCAGCAACGTTGTGGGCATGAGCTTAAAATTTCAAACAAATCCAACCCTACTTCACCTTTAAGTCCTGTGCTGTAAAACAAGCATTTTTAAGCAGAATTCCGAAATTTAACACCCCATTTACGGGTGCGTATGTAAAATGGAGTTAGCTTCTTCTAGCAATCGGTGAAGTACCAGGCGTCTCCATCGTCGCGTCCGTTGGTTCGGGGAGGATATTTCAAAGTCAAATTAGACTGCATGGAAATGTAAACGACCGTTACAACCTGCAAACAATGGTTTCGAACGCCCATGCGTATGTATGTGTGAACACTAACCGTACTGAAACTTTCGCCAAAAATTGGCCAGATGGTGGTTATGCAATGGAAATTCAAAACGTTCCCCGTATTTATACCGATTCCCGTAAGAATGTTTAGCTCGAACGTGTTTCTTTATGCAGAAACAAGTTAGCCGACTCACGACTCAAGCCTCAATGTTAAAAGTAGGATTTACCTGGGATTTTTTCAACGAACAACTAAACCCGTGTGTCGGACTTGGATATCCATATACAAGCAAAGCTTTTCAGCTCGATTCTAAATGGTTTCTTCGCATGCCACACAATTTCACAGATCTACTCTGATTGTTAAGTATATTAGCTCAAGGATCTTTCGTATTGCACAAAGTACACAACACTACAGTAAATATACTTCTTCCGCTACATCGCCATCATCCATTAAGAGCTATTATGTAGCATGATAAGCCTACATGCTTCATGCTTAACATCCCTCACCATTGTACGTGGGCTATTTAATTTACATTTATACTAAATCCTCTCATACCGCACACCTCACCTTTTTCTTCATTGCCACAATGCCACAAAGGGTCCATTATTTTCGAACTATTAGATTTGCCATCTTATGGTTCGTTCAAAGGAGGATGGAAAAAACAGCGGAAAGAATGCTGGGGGAAATATTTTCCGAATAAAATCCGATACCCATCAAAATCTGCCCACAAGCAGCAGTACCCAATCGAAGAATGGGCTTCCAAAATTTAAATAGAAATTCTCAAAATAGCCACTCGAACAAGAACGGCCAACGGCATTCACTCGTCTCAGCCCATCCCAGTTCCCCCCGATTCAACCGGCTCAATCCAATAGTTGTGGGAAATGGGCTCAAATGTACTGTACCGTTGTGTGCAAAACTCGGATTATCCAAAGATCCGATTTTCCCGGAAACCCATCCGGCAGCGCGAAGAGACGAAGCAACGGTTCCGGCTGTTTTGCCGGATCGTTTGTCCGACTTCACCCTGGCCGCAGCGTTGAAGCTTGTGACCGATAAAAATCTCTGTCAGTAAATAAAAATTGTAATTTAATCTATTTTCCAATGCCCATTTCATTTCGCCTTTCATTCGAATCCGCAGCTGCCGGCTCGTGAGTGGTCCTGTTGAGCAAGTATTTGCTTTTCACTTTTATGTTCACCTACACAAATGCGGGGACAGGCGCGTTACTTACCACTGAACCGAACCACGTTTGAAAAACCATCGACCTCAGCAGAAACAGGTCATATTGAACAAAAAAAACCTCGGCATGTAACCAGATGATGGAGACGCCTGGTCGGTTTTGGTTTTTGCACAGCTTCTTTGTATCCGTCACTTTGCGCGATTACTCGTGAGCATTTCGAGGGCAAATCGAAACACATTGCCTAGCAACATAGCGGTTGTATTGACCGGCAAACGAACCGGTACATCGCGTAATCAGCCTCCTTATCAATTATTCAACCTCTGCCGTGGGTTGCCGTTCGTGTAAATGCCTTGCGAACTGAGAAGCTAACTGTGTTTGAGTTTGAATCCTATGCTCCTGTGAAAAGGACGATAGTTATGTGTGTGTTTGAATCATTGAATAACGTTTCTTATCGTTCCTTGAATAGTTTTCGCCTGTTCGACACGGTACAGCGCACAGAGCGCCAGAAGATTCGACAGGGCGCACGAAGTGAGACAGTTAAGCTCACTGGTTTACTGTTTTTGCCGCTCAGCCCCATTTGCCAGATAACCCCACTGCTCGATTTCGTCCGCACGTCCGAAAAAGAAAAGCAAACGTTTGCTGTGCGCTGGGTTCAAGTTCCACCAACATTTGTCGTTGTCGGCCACTCGCCGCCATTGTACCGTGGTGTCATTTTGGTGGTGGATAAATATTTCAAACAAGCATCTTTTCGCATACCGAACCTTACCTCACGCCGGAGTTACAGTTGGGGGTACAGTTTCGAATATTGACCTGCAGGACAAAAACCGGGGAGCACAGCAGGCACGCACAGCCCCTGGGAAAGGAAAGCCTTAAAGAACGCCACTTTAAGGTTTTCAAAGAATTGATCCCCTTGGTTTGGGGATGGTCGCGGAACAATTTCAAGAATTGCGAAGAGGATGGGCTTTTTACGGTGAGATTAGCAACCGTGAACGACTGACGACCGCCCGAACGGAGGGGGGGTGGGGGTGGAAGCAGGCGGAACCCGTCCGGAGGGAATTCGTCCGAAATTGAAACCTAACGACGAACGCGCGCGCACAAGGGTCTCGGGGATGTGTGGACCCCAAAAAAGGATCTTTTTGGGCTTCCCGGGGTTCGGTTCTGTTCGAGCTGGAGGTTTACCGAAAATCGGGTCGTTCATAAATGATGACGCTGTTGTTTGAGAGCAGTGCGTGTTGCTGCAAACATTCTGCCTGGATGCCTGGTAATGAAAAACAACTTTTTAACAATGCTTGTAAGTGTGTGTGTGTGTGTGTGTGTGTTCTTTTGTATATGTGTGGTGGCTCTTGGAAGATTATGTCAGCAAAATTATTGAAAATATTATCCAGGATACCATCAAAATTGCTTTAACATGTTTGTACTAAACTATTATACATATATTTTCTACTTGCGCATAACTCTAGATTAACCTGCAATCCAATTTTGGGCTAAAATTCTTGATAGGTTATATTTTCCTACCAACACTCACGAAACGGTGCCGCATACCTGTACCGAAAACCCCTGCTTGTCCCACTATTAAGCTCTGCCAGCGACATAATTCTATGCCATCATTTGTATGTCACATTCAGTTTGGGGTTTGTTTATACTCCCAAGGTTTATTTAAACAGAAACCCACCGTTTCGTGCCACTCGTGTCGCAAACAACACACACACGGCTCGCGTACGTACGTTACTGTGCAAACCGTCCCTCCGTTCTGATTTCGTCCCATGTGCTCTTAATCTGATGACATTCATCCTGACTAGTCCTACCGCCTATTCGAAAGTCCTACCGCGTATACGGCCGTATGAGGAGGACTGACACTCTCTAATCAGTGCCAGGGAAGCGTAGGCCGCCTCACACCGCATACGACCGTGGCACGGTGCGCGTACATGGTAATCAGGAAGTGTAATGGCTGTGCCAGAGCTCTCTTTCGGGAACCCGGGACATAATAATGATGACGAGGTTGATGATACGGTTACAACAAACTAAAATTACTGCAGCAAATTATACTGATTTGGCCGGGAGTGCCCTTCAGTATGCCCCCAACGGCTCCTGATCACACACACACGTATCCAAAGTTCCCGGGCTCAACTCACAACGCTGACATACAACAACGCCAAACAACGCCAAAAAAAAAACCATCACTGCTCCTGCTCTGCTGACCGTCGATGGCGCTCGGGAAAAACATCCTGCACTCGTTTTATTGTGCAATCCGTGTGTCACCGTCTTTCGTCCGGTGCGCCCCGGCCAGCCTTTGGGAAGCACCGGATTCTCACCTACCACAGACCTGCTTCTCCGGCGGCTGGTCGTCTGCAAAACCACACTACGAGCTATTAAGCCGACACCGGATCAACCTCACGTAACAGGATAAATTATGCACCGCGCGAACGAACATTTCGTCGTACAGCGTGACGTTCTTGCTTGATGGGAACCACGGGTTCGACCGATACGGGAAAAAGACCCCAGCAGACGTGCAACTGTAGCAGCGATGTACAGTGTTGAGCTACCGCCCGAAATGGGGGGGGGGGAGTGGGGGTGTACAAACAGACAACGGTTCAGCTCGTTCTTTTTATCCCTTTTACGTTGTGCTGGATCGAGGTTTAATCCTGTTGCAAGCACTCCGGTGCCGTACCGTACCGGGAGCGCGCCGAAGCTTTTCCAAGCGATTCGTTTTGCCACAAATGAAAATACTTTACCCATTGTTGTGTGCTTAGAAGAGTGTGTTACGATGGATGTTGCGTCTTTGCAAAAATGCAGATCGGACAAATGGAATTGGTGCTCTAGTTGTATCCGGTCGTTGATAGTTAATTATTGCACTTATCATTGGTAAGTTCTTTTGCAAACAAAGTTAAATTGTGTGCCTCCAATCCAATATCCTGGGCATTCAGGGGACGCATCATTGTCCTCACTCCATCTCATGTCTGGCCTTACTATGCATTCTCCATCCGTGAGTAGGTAGTCGGGTGTCATTCT
This sequence comes from Anopheles stephensi, assembly GCF_013141755.1. NCBI lineage: Eukaryota > Metazoa > Arthropoda > Insecta > Diptera > Culicidae > Anopheles > Anopheles stephensi. Next base: position 32,246,485 of record NC_050202.1, on the reverse strand, counting down.
CATGACATGACCAGCCCACCACATCCTGGCGCATAGCTCATAGAGCGTGTCATTACAGCGGTTCCTCCATTGTCTCTACACACATAAGGGGCTAAACATCCATCTGAGCATCTTCCTTTCATAAAGGAATTAGTCAGTTTTGGACATAGTTCATGTCCCAGAGGTGTATAAACTGGAAATGCAAATGTTCTAAATAATCTTTACTTCGCCGGCTCTGACAGATGTTTTAGTGGAGCAGTTTCCTCAGGTTATATCACAGATTGGCAGTCAGTGTCCTTGTGTGTATGTCCTGACATACACATTTGACCATTAGGTGACATTTGACCTTAGATAAGTGAAATTTTAGGCAACTTTAAAGATGTGATCACATCACCCCCGAGTAAATGAATGTTTATTCGCAGGGTCGCTGGTGGGTCATCTTAATTTTGGTTTCTAAAATCAAACCCGTGGTTTGGTGGCATCGCTTGATCCTTTAGGAGGCTTCTATGATTATTTCTATGATGTCTATGACACCAGCGAATGTGAGGATCCGGATTGCCTTTTAGAAGATATTCCCTGAAGATTCCACCTCCAAGTCTCGGATATCCGCCAGGATGAAGAGTAGACAAGCATGCGCATGTTACGTGGTGGTTGGAAAGAATTTTGAGAGTTTTTCATCTATCTTCACCTGACACATGATGTTGGTCATTATCACTCTTACCAGCCTGATAAACTTGACCAGGGCTTTAGATTTCTAGATTCTGGGATACAGTTTTACCCTGTCTAGGAAAAGGTCCAGGTTAGGGTTGTGTCTAGGTAGTTAGGAGCGATCTTACTGCTCTGTCATCTTCTGCAAGATCCGTCTCTTCGATCAACGAGACTAGACAATCTTTAGAAAGCTTCATGGTTCTGCCACAAACGACATGAAAAAATCATTTCTTACATGCAATGTAAAGCATAAAAAGCTTCAACTTCATTATTAGAGCACTCTTCCTTATCGCCATAAAACACAGGTCATGACAACCTTATTCCGCAATTAAAACAAAACAGATTAGCAGCTTACGATGTCAGATACAAGCCCAACACCAGGAAAAACCGCCGATATCAACGCCAATTATCAGCTTATCTCCTCATTACACTAATAATAATCTACAAATCACATGCCATATTTACTGTGGATGTGCGTGCGTGTACCAAATACCTCAAAAACGCACAAAAACCTTGCCGCAAAGCAAGACAATAACTCCCAATCAAAACATCTGGTACCCACGGTTATTAACATGCTTTTTCCCCCGATTTTCTCAAAGAAATCTATTAGCAGATTTGGTGTGGGACCAGAAAAGAGGTAATCTTCCTTGTAATGGGGTATGCTGCCCTACCCCTAATTACAGCCTACCAGAAGATGGGGAAGATGGGGTAGAAACGTTTTTCATGTTCCCTGCCAATGGCTTGCCACGTTGAGGGATGAGCAAAACCATTAGCTTATTTTACACGCGAATAGTCATCATTATAATTATCGCCCGGCAACGCGACTATTCCTCTTGTTTCCGGATTTAAACTTGAATGAAGTGAAGTTTTGTGTAAAATGATGTGTACCCGGGCGTCTCCAGCTGGAGGTCAGTGAAGATTTCCTTACAAAGTCCGTTAAGGCCGAGAAGACGAGACGATTCATTTATTTTTATTATTCCCTCCTCTTCGGTCTACGAAAGAAGGACCGAAACGGAAACAAAACTTCCAACGCGAAAGCCAACTGAAGGAAGAGATTTGAGTTTTACCATTTACATAATGACTGGAGGATATGAATATTAAACGATCGGATAAAGAAATTTCCACACAACGAACCTTCAAGCCTTCATCAGAAGTTAGCTTTCTCCAGCGCGGTGGATGCCTGTAGAGAACGGCAAATGTCGTCAGCGAAGGGAGCGCTAGCGAAGAAAAATCTGTCACCACCAGACGGGGTAACAAGTCAACTGCTTCGTTTTTATCCCAGCAGCACAGTGCCGGCAGGACGGGATGGGATGATCCCGGGGATATGTCGCCAGCAGAGTTCCACCGGCCGGCAGAGTCGCCCATCACCAACACCATTCCGCCGTGTCACAATACGATTGCGATCGCTTTCGTTTCACTCTCAACATTGTTGCCACGGTTTATGTCGTTGGGACGATTCAACGATTTAATAATGAATGAGTTTTTTTTTTATTTCTTGCGTGCGCTTCTTTCTCTTCTTCTCGGCTCTCCTTGGAATATCGCCGGAGCTGGGAGCTTGTAACCCAGTTTCCCACTCAAAAATGCGAGGCTTTGTATCCAGACATTCCTCCCCTAGCGATTCCCTGTCCATCATACACATTGTGGCACTTTTTGTAAGCGAGTACCCGTAATGGGGGGAGGGGAAGCGAAGGAAGGAGAGAGTGGGACGGAAAAGCTGAAGCTAGCCCCGTCGCAATTGCAGCATTCGGTGGAATTTATTCCCTGCGTTTTCATGCTTTTCCGGTTTTCTTCCCGTACTGTGATGCCATGAAAGTGATTCCACCTTTAGTTGTTGTTGTTTTGTTTTTTTTACGAGGCTTTTTAGCATTCGCCTCTCCTTCAGCCATCATATAGGTTTTGATTTCGGAGTTATATCCTTGCTATGTAAAGATTGCATTAGATTTCTGCATATAATTTAACATCTTTTAAAAATAATATAAGTTTTTTATTCTCATTGATGTTATTTGAGAGCACCACATCCAGATGTTCACTCAGTTTGTGTTTCTCTCTGTCAAAGGAGTACCCAGGGCATTCGGTTAGTATATGCTGTACTGTGACATCCAGGCCACAGTACTGGCATATCAATGGTGACTCCTTTTTCAAACGGTGTGTGTGGGTTAGTCGCGTATGTCCAATTCTTAATCTTGTTATAACTCTTTGATCGCATTGATTCGAAGGATCGGTCCAAGAGGCAACCGTCTGTTTGATCTTTTTGAGATGACTCAAAGGCGATATATTCCACTCGTTTTGCCAACACTGCTGTACCACTGCTTTGAGCCACACGGATGAGTCGGCCCTGGAGATGGTACCATCTATTTTGTCTAATATGCGTCTACCTTCATTTGCAAGACGGTCAGCTTCCTCGTTTCCCGTTATTCCCATGTGAGCTGGTATCCAACATAGTACGAGCTCTCTGTCATTTATGATGGAATCAATGGCTTGTATGTGGGGGTTACGCATGGAACCTTTCTCCAAAGCTTTCAGTACACTAGCGCTATCTGTGAAGATAACGTTAGGTCTGTCGTCAACTGTGGTTTCTTCTGCTGCTAAGTAGATGGCAATAGCTTCTGCTGAGAAGATGGTGGTGTTATCTGGAAGCTTTATACTACAGCTAGCGTTTGAGGAAGAAATACCACAGCCAGCGGAGCTATCCTCTACTGACCCATCTGTGTAAATTTTGTGATGAATTCTATATTGGCTGGCTATCAAATTATGGAAATATTGCTGCATTTCTTGTTGATTGCAACCTGTTTTAGTCATATTAAGGAGAGTCCAGTCAATAGATGGTTTCTTGTAGTACCAAGGTCTACTTGTGAGGGTCACGAGTTTGGCGACTTTTGGAATGGTGTAACCTGTCAGTTGATCAAACTGACTGTTAACATGCTCTAGCTGCTGTTTCATTAGAAGTCCTTTTTCTTCGAGTCTTAAAGCTGCATTGACTATCTTTAGTGCTATGACATATTTCAGTGGTAGCTGACCACTTTCGCACAAAACAGTGTTATTTGGACTCGTAATAAAGGCTCCAGTTATTTTTTTAAGTGCGGAATTGTAGGTTGGAGTGAGCCTACAACCAAAGTTGCTGTTTAGCATGGATATAAACTCAATTCCATATAACAGTTTTGGGACAAACCAACTGTTAAAGATCGTGAGTAGGCTATTTCTTGATGAACGTGTTTTTCCGCACCCTAATAAATGTAGAAGGTTCAATCTTCTTTTTATTGCTTTTCTGATGTGGAGGTAGTGTTGTCGGAATTTCAACCGGGTATCGATGAAAATTCCTAGAATTTTTGTACATTTTGTGTTTGGAACAGTGTTGGATTTGATTTTTAAATGTTTCAAGGGGGATTTATGTGTTTTGTTGCATATGTGTAGTATTTTTGTTTTGGTGGTGGATAAGTTTTGACCATTTTCATCACACCATTTATAGACTTTAACTAAGGCTAATTGTAATTTGTTTCTGTTTCTTTTTTGTGATGTGTCTGATGATATTAGCGTTATGTCATCGGCATATATAAACTTGAGGATGTTAGGTGGGATAGATAGGAGTAAGGATTCCATACTAATAAGGAAAAGTGTGGGTGACAAGATTGCCCCTTGGGGTACTCCGTTTTCCAGAACTTTAGATTGTGATACGCAGTTCCCAATCAAGACCTGGAAAGTGCGTTCTGTTAAAAAATTCTGGATGAATTTTGAGAGCTGTCCACCAAAATTCCATTTTTTTAATTGCTCTAGGATACTCGGACGCCAAACGCGATCGAACGCTTTTGACAGGTCAACCACTGCGCAGTCGATATGGTGTTGCCTGCTTCTAGCTTCAGCGATAACATTCCCAAAAGCTGCGAAGTATGATTCTGTGCCGAGACCGCTTCTGTAAGCGTGCTGTTGTGTGCTTAGTAAGCTTCTCTCTTCTAGTGCCTGTACAAGTCTTCGGTTTACCAATCTTTCTAGAACTTTACTCAAACAGGACAGTAAGGAGATGGGTCTATAATTCTCAGCATTAAAGTTTGTTGTTTCTGTTTTAGGAATGGGAATGATGTAACTAGATTTCCATTTTGTAGGGATCTCTCCTGTGTTCCAGATGTTGTTGAATATGTTAAGAAGGCAATGCATTGCTACTTCAGGAAGCTGCTTGAGAAGAGGATAACCAATGTTATCTGGCCCGGCTGAATTTCCTTTGCATTTTTGTAATGCCCAGCGTAGTTCATCTAAGGAGAATGGTTTATTGTAGGATTCAAAGCGTTTATTGGGGAAGGAAATAGGAGACGGTTTTTGAGGATTCTTCAGTTTTTTGAAGTAAGGAGAATATTTATCGGTTGCAGAGGCATTATAGAAATGTTGTGCAAAAGTTTCCGCTACTTCGGAAGGTGAAGCGATTGGGTCTTTGTTTTTCACAAGCGTTGGAAATATAAATTCCCTTTTCCCTGCGAGACACTTGATCTTTCTCCATATTTCTTTACAGGACTGTGACGGGTTGATGCTTGTGACAAAGTTATCCCAGCTTTGCTTTTTTGCTATTTCTACTTCGGCTTTAGCTTTTTGATTAGCTTCTCTGTATTTCGATGCTAAATATTCGATATTGGGGTTGTCCTTGATGTTACTAGCCTTTCTGAATTTCCTCAGAGCTTTCCTTCTTGCAGCAATTGCCATCCTAACAGACTCATTCCACCAGGGAACTGATTTTTTTGAAATTTTTCCATTTGTACGTGGGATACTTGACTCCGCTGCCTTGATTACTATTTTACAGAAGGTATCAACTGATAGCAATGTTGGTACTGTTATCGCGTTGTCGACAAGAAAACGATAGCTGCACCAATCGGCTTTTTCATATTTCCATCTAGGTCGCAGCTGAGGCCGGTCAGTGGTTGACTTGTAATTTATAAGAATAGGAAAGTGATCACTTCCGTGTAAATCTTCTTCTACTGAGATTGTAAACTGTGCAGAGGAACAAGTCGATACAACACAATGATCGATAATAGATCCTGTACCATCACTAGGTGATATGCGAGTGGGACGAGTGTTGTTTAGAACAGCTAAGTTATTTAAACTAAACAAATTTTGGAGAACTTTTCCCCTGTTGTCGGTTCTCGAGTTGTTCCATGTCTTGTTGGAAGCATTCAGGTCACCCACAAGGATAATGGGGTTGGAAATTTGATGCAGTGTTTGGGACAGGAAAATGGATAATTCATTGGTTGGATGCATTTTGTTTGGAAAATATGTACTAATAACATTAATTTCGAAAGGTAGATTTATGGTCACGCCAATAAGAGGAAGTTCTGAGGAGATATTTAAGTCAGTGAACGGGATTTCTTTTCTAATGCCTAGACAGACGCTATGTTGTAATGTAGATTTGTGATTAAATTTCCAAGTGTAATTGTTTAATGTGTTGTGATGAATATTTTTCGGGCTGTGGTTTATTTCCTGTAGAGCAATTAAAGCCGGGTTGTATTTGTTAATTAATAGTTTGAGTTCATCAATATTCTTGTTCATGCCCCTGATATTCCAGGAAAGAATGTATGGAGTAGGGTTCGTATTATTATTTGAATTCAACACAATTGTTAAACGTAAAGTCAAAATTTTATTTATGCAGAGGCCAAATCGAAGTATGGGTTAATTTTTAGTTTCTGTTCCGATTTTTCGATCGTTTTCTTCTTGGTTTACTGGTGCCAGTGTCCGTAGTATCGTCATTGTTGGTTTTCTTTGTCTCATTTTCGAATAACTCTTCCGTGGAGGAGGATGAGTCTACTTTGCGTTTTTGTTTACTCATTTGTTCATCTTTGTCGCTGTCCATGAGATCTGTGTTCTGTTGTTTTTGGCTAATTGTTTGAGTGTTTGTTGTAAATGTTGTATTGTTTTCAATATCGGAGTTTTCGGTGTTTTTCGGTGTAGTGTGTGGAATATTCTGCGGCTTCAGTGTATTGATAATCATATATTTCAGATTGTCACGCTCTTTTTGCAAATTTTTGGTTGTGTGAGTGAGTTCGTTAAGTTTGTCCTGTAGCAAAGCTACTGTTTTTTTCAGTTCTGTGATAATTTCGTCCTTGTCCATGTCATTTTGCGCGATCTGTAATCTTTCGTTTACTGAGTTTGTGTTACGTTGTGTTGTATTAGTGTTGTTGAGCAAAGCTTTGGCTTGTGCGTGAGAGATGCCGTTATCGATTTTGAGCTTGATAATCTTTTGCTCTTCCAAGTATGATGGACATGATCGGTTGAGAGATGTGTGACTGCCTAGGCAATTTTTGCATTTGGGAGGAAAAGAGCAATCTCCGTGCTCTGGCTCTCCGCAATTTGAGCACTTGTTGGGTTGTGTGCACCTGTTCTTCGTGTGTCCAATAATTAGACAATTTGTGCAGATCATTGGTCTAGGATAGTAAGTGCGGGTTTTTACTATCAGGCAACCTACACGCACTTCGTTTGGGACTACTACAGAGTCAATTTTTAGAAGGAGACAACTAGTTGGCTTAAGCTGTCCATTCTCTTTTCTCATGAACCGTTTGACCGAGATTACCTTTTGCTCTTTCATTTCATCTAGAATTTCATCGTCTGAAAGGCCATCAAGACTATCACTGACGATCACGCATTGCACACTGTTAAGGTATGGGTGTGATGTAATGTTCACCTCTGTACCGTTAATCAGTTTTGTGAGATTTTGGAGTTTCTCGAATTGTGCACGGCTTCTAGTTTTCAGCAAGAGTTTAGAACCTTTATCGACCGGCGTGCAAGGGTCGATATCTCCTGCATGGTTTACTAGACTTTTTTGGATTATGAAAGGGTTTTTTGGTAGAACAAACCCTACTTTTGGACTCATGACCAAAAACAGCAGTTCTCCTCGCTTACCATCTAAATCCATCCAAATTGGAGCCTGCCTGTCCCTTATATTAGGTGGAGCGTTGGGATTACTCCCCCAGGCTGGGCCTGGCCCTCCCATGTTTGTAAGGGAGGCGAGCTCTTAAGCAGTAAAGTGTAGTGTACTTACAGTCTCAATATAAAGATAAGTTAAATTTTGAAATTCTTCTTGAATCCGTCTATGCGTGCCCGTGTTAGACCATGCGGTCTTCGCCAAAGGTAGATCTGTCTCTTTCCTTTTGCCACTGTCACACTGTAGTTGTCTTTTTCACTCGTGTATTTTAATCACTGTCACTATAATTCTGATGTTGGGTCACCGAGAAGATGCGTCTGATCACCTCCGAGTTACGCACTCGACTGATTCCACCTTTAGTGTTTGAGTTTCGAAGTATGTACGCTCGGTGGTCCGCGTGTGTGCGTATGTGAGGTGGTTTACCATGACTTTGCACGCCTCACGAAGGATGGATGTGTGCAAATATGTTGAGTAAACTTCTTTCCGACCCTTCCCGGCAAGGGCATCTTTCTTCAAGCAAACAAAAAACCACCAAACACCAACACAACACGATCGATAATTCCTGGGCTGCTCAGCGACCGCGGCAAAGCCAGGCGAGCCTGTTTGGCAAACGTTACACCTGACGGCTGTATAAAAAGGGGATAAAGAAAGTGATTCTTTCGGCAGTGTTTTTTTCTTCCTTTTTCGTATGGGTTGATGGGGGGAGGACTGTTTTAAGCAGCATAAATCAAACTCACGCGGGATCACAAACTTTCTTCTCCCGCCGAGAAAAAAAGGCGCCCGGAATACGTGCACATTTCTCATGCATCATCGATCTTACTCATCGAATCTGAGGCCTGCCTTCACTCACGGCGCACACCTGTCGTGTGGGGAAAGAGAGCAGAAGTGAGGAAGTGGAATTAGTTTTCCCAAAGAAAAACTTTCCCGATCGCACCGTGCGCTACGTTATTTGAATTCATCATCAACATTCGGGAGGTCCCTGATTTTACCGGGACGCGAGGATTACCGCTTCCAACATACATTCTGGCGTGCCTCTGGGTGACATGTAGCTACGTATAAGCCATATCTTTGCTGCGATTAGTGGCAGTAGATGTGCTGAGGAAATCGGAATTGGTTGTTGGAAAACGCCTCCACACAAACCTTGAATCAAAACGCAGAAACCGAAAATTCCTTCCCAAGGTCAAAAACGTATATTCGGGAACGGGACTTACCAGAAAAGCAGCAAAAATATTAGGAACTTAAATCCTCAACCCTCCAAGAAAAAAAAAACACGACCACGAATGAAAATGCAAAGCTTCCCGTGGAAATTCTTATCGTGTGCTTCTCTTTCGGGCTGAAATGTACCTCCACAACAACAAGCAGCGCGGTGTCTGGCCGTGGGGATTTCCAGGCAGAGCCGTTATGTTTTCTTCCCTTCGTTCGTTGGCGCGGTCCTTCACAGATCGAACCGGAATCGAAGTTAACCTTAAGAAGAAACTCACACCAGACAGACACACACACACAAAAACCGTTGCCTTTTACATTTCTCGGGAACTGCACAGTCAGGATTTGGTGATCCTTTTCGCCGCAGCAACGGTAAGCCAAAAGGACGAATTTAACTTTTCCTGGGTACACGATCGTGCGCACTGTGCTGCAGTGGAAGCTTAATCCTGAAATGAGGGTTTTTTTCGAAAAGCTTTAAAGCAGCTCCACCAGCACGAAGGAAGACGATCTATGGGGAACTGTTATTGGGAGCGGTTCCGAGCGGTACGAGAAATTGGAATCATCCACTAGTTCGTTCCTTTTTTTAATTAAGCAATCATTTTGCTGCTGGTTTTCGAGTCTTCCGGTTATCCTTACTTCTTTACCGGTTTTTGTATGTTTTTACTCCTCCTTTTTTTAACGGTTCATTTTTATGGAGTAGTAAAAAATGCTTAGTTTAATAAAGATGTTTAGCTTGACATGGGTTCCGGCATTTCTAATGTTAGGGAAAACAACATAGGTAAAGAAAGTTTTTAACGCTTATAATTTGCAATTGTTTTTTGTTCGATGAGTTTTAAGATTGTTTTTGTACTTGGTTAGTTAACATCCTTTTGCTTAACTTCCAACCGTAAGCTCGGACATCACAAGTGTTGATAAGGATGCAAGCTCCGGATATGGTTCGGGAAGATCATCGATTGACTGTGGATGTGACAGCTGAACATCATAAGCATGTCGCAAGAAACAATATGGCACATTTTCCATAAACTTTTTATGTGCTAACAATGTGATAAAACACATAAGAATCTGACTTTCGAGCCACACTTGGAGCTATTTCAAAAGGATAGGACTCAATACTATGGATGAGACTTGAGTCTATCCCTATGATTCTGAATGAAAGTAAGGAACTGGGTGGTTTGATTGTAGTGCATCAAAGAAGGTTTCAAACGGCAGGACCGGAGATCAAATCCCATCCAGACCTGTCTCCTAGTACGCAGGACTGGTCATGCAGTACCGAATAAAACTAAGTCACAGATAGCCAAAAATGGCAGGCCGAGACTTGTCGAGGTTGTAGTGTCAACGAAGAGAAGCCGAAATAGTAAAAGCTTGACTTCGAAACGAGGTTGTGTCCAGAAATTAAGAAAAGAAGGTGTTAGATTTTGAGATGAGATTATTGAATGACCTCATCACCTGTGCTTATCAGACCTTTTGGACGAAAGGAAACAATTGTGAAAAAGATCCAGTTAACGATTCTTCAATCGTAACAATTCAAAGTTCGCACAGCTCAAAACATCCCAAAAATACAGTGACCTTGGTGTTCAAATGGTTGCGGCGTCTCTACCCTTTACACTACCTTGTCGGACTGTTGATTCTTAACTGACGAATAAAAATACTTTTCTCAGCAAAAATTTTCATTTTTTCTTTGCAAAACTTTTTGATTGATCTAGTTAACAAAAACTCTCAACTCATGGAACGTGATATTTCGCAATCCAAAAAAAGAAATCCTTAAATTGGCACTTCGAATATCACGTAACAACCGATTAGTCTCAATTTATCAAAAATATAACGCTCAATCCCATGCATGATACCTTTAATTACTATCCCACCGATCCCACATTGAACATGCACACGCTCTGATTAATCGATCATCCGAGAAATGAGATCCGATCCGATGATGATGATGAGTTATGATATTTTTTGTTTTTATCTTTTGTTGTTTTATAACACATTTTCGATACACGATACAGCAGAAAAACAAGCAAAAAAATTGTGTCCTTTTTTACGCAAATAATTCATAACCAAGGTACCGTTTTTGAAACAACATAATCCTTTTTGCAATCGTTTGATGTACATCTTCCCTCTCACAAATTTCAATAGCAAGAAGAACTCAAAAACAAACCCATCCCCAACCGCTATGACAAAAGTGCCGTTTGCATCATATTTCAACGCATCGAGGCATTGCGTTAGAGATTTTTCCATCTTCCATACCCCATCGTCATTTTACACCCCCATCGCCACGATACGCTTAGGGTGAAGCGAAAACGGGTAAAACCATTCAAACGAGAATTTCATTACTCCCTGACCAATACAATAACCACCAAAGGGGTTGACCACCGGGCGTGGCGTCGTTCCGCTCGTGTACGCTTAAAATCTCCCCTTTTCTTAATACCCTCTCTCTTGTTTTTCTTCTTCCCAGGTAAGTGCATCCGGACCAGAACCACCACCGCATCTTGCAATCCGGCAAAACGGGCCGCAGTGGAAAACCGCAACCGACAATATGAAATCGAAGGGGCTTTTGAAAGGAACAGTTCGCTTGGTTGGTGAATTTTTCCAAGCATTCGAACGAATCGAACCACAACCGATTAGAAGGCCTCCTCCTGCTCGCCTTGTCACTGGAGAGGCAAGGAAATCAATTGCGGTAAGAGCAAGCATTCGGACCACTCACCAAATCGGATAGCGAAACACTTGTACGGAAACAAGGATCAGGGTAAGAAGGAGTGGGACAGAGGAGGAGGAGCATGGGACATGAAAATCAATCAAACAGAATGTCACCAGCAAACCTCATTTGGCAATTTTCTAATAGTCAACTCACATCCCACATCCACGTGTGTGTGTATATGTCCCAAGTCTCTCCAAGGTTTTCGGGGGTTGAATGGTGGAAACCCGGCGTGCAGGAGCGAGGTTTTGGTTTTGGAAAATAGCTTCCGAAAACCACAGCTGATGGCCGGCCGGTGGCCACCGTTTGGAGCCATTGTGTGATGACGTCTATGCTGCTGGGAGCGCACCATGAATACAACCAATAACCTGTGATCGTATGTTCTGCTGGTTTCGACCGGGACAATCGAGGGTCCTGTCGCACAAAGTCCAGTCCCCAACATCGGCTGCACGGAGAGCCAGAATCAATCGATCACTTTTTTCTACGGGGTTTGTGCAGCTAAAAATCTGCATTTCCTTCCACACCACAGGATTGTGAGGGCAGCAGTCGGATCTGAGCCGGGCGAAACGCTTGGGACCAAATTGATTCCATACGGGCAATGCCCGTGAACGGAGTACGCTGTGATGGTTTTGCAGTACGTCACATTCAGTTTCGGCGTCTGGTGGAATGGTCAGCTCCCTCCGTCGAAGATTTTTCCCCCTAATCGATGAAGCTATTTATATTCAAACCTCCAAGGGCTGCCGGAGCTAACCAGTAGTCAGGGTACGATGTTTTTGGTTGGGGTTTTCTGGTTTCCCGCTCTCCGCAATATCCAAAGGATCACGCTACGCTACACAACTTAACCGATCGCACCAATGTCCCCCCCTTTTTTTCGGGAACAACCGGCCGGAATCCTTTTTCACTTAGGCCACCTTTGGCTTTGGTTTATGTTTTGCCACCTGTAGGAAATTGAATTTCTATTAGCGTTCGCTCAGAACGTGGGATATTGGAAGTATAAAGAGGTACGAAAAAGGATACACACATTGAAACACTTACCCTGTTTCCAGGATTTGCAGGACTTACTTTTACGGGAAAAATGGCCCATTTTTCAGCCAACTGTTTTGCTCTTGCTTTCTGTCTCTTTCTGAGAGCTGATCAGCGCACCGCAACGGGCGAAGGAAAGATAAAATTAGATCAAACTGGAAGAAGAGAGAAGAGTGAAGTGAGGAAGGTGGCCCAAGTCACGGGAGAGGATGTCTTAACCTAATTGAACCCTTTAGGGATGTTCACACCCAACGGAAATCTGTCCCTTTTCGCCATCCATTTCGTACGACCATTAGGCGGTGTCTGGATCCTCTTTGTACACTTCGAACGGGCGATTCCTCTTGACCATTTCCCTCTCCAAACGTTAAGCTGATAGAATTAAGTGAAATCCAAAATTTTGATTGCAAAATTTCTTTCCCTCGTGTGTGGAAACTTTCACCAATCACTACTTACCCCCCCCCCCCCCTCCCACCCCATTCTATGCAGGTGCAAGTCCCGCCCTTTTCCTGCGGACAGTAACAAAAAACACCCGACAAAGAGATTTTCATTTCGAGACTTATTTGTTTCACAATGAGTTGCTCCGAATTTCGCCGGTCCCGGACGGCTAAAATGGAAGTAATAAATGAGAGCTGGAAGAGGAAGGAAAAGGAGTGGTTTGACGAGGGGACGAGAAGGGACGAGAATCCTCAAAGCCCATCGGAATTGATTTCCACTTCGACGAAGAATGATGATGATGACGTACTCTACTGCGCCGGCGAGATGATGAGGAAGAAGATGCGTTATGCTTCCGTTTTCGAATCGTTCCACGCTGTATGGCTGGGTGTGTGTGTGTGCTAGAGGATCGCCATTTTGCCGTTAGACAGACGCTCCTGACGCTAACGCATCATCATCACGCCATGCCAATATCTTATGCGCCAACCGGCTCCCAGGAACCGGTACGGAAAATAAATCGAGATTAAATCCTCCAGCAAACAGGGTGGTCCATGTTTTTTTTTCTTGACGGCGCATGGACGCGAAGCGAAAAAAATCAATATTGATGGTAAAGAAGCGACCTGAGGGGGAGGAGGGAGGGCCCACTTTACATACGAACGCTGGGGAACCGAAAATCAACGGTATCGTTGGTCGATTTTTCACTTTCCACTGGCGAAACGGCGTCCGAAATGAATGGTTGGCATCCCGCCCGCTCCCGGCAAGGATGCTTTCCTTGGGTGAGTGTGGTATGATGAAAAAATATGACCAAAAAGAGCTTTCAAGTGTGGTCCAGGGGAGGGTGAGCAATTGCCTTTCACAATCGCATCGCATAAAAAAAGGGCACCATTTTCAAGCCACTTTCCCATCAAAGTTAGGCTTAATTCATGCTCTCGCTGTCTCACAAACGTTAGGAAAGCATTTCAGAAGCATTTCTCAGTAAGAGTGTGGGTTTCAATAATTTTAGCCTCAAATATTTGATGCAAATACAAACGAACGAACCATGAAAGCACGGGGGAAGAAAATTAATCTTTGCACTGAGTTCGCAATAATGGCTGCCAAGACTTTTCATTACTACAATCGGTATAAAATCGGTTGTGGTAAGAGAAGAACCAAGTGAAAGATTCACCAGCCAGCGAAAATGGCGTCCTTTTTTTTTGAAAATTCCCCTTTACGCTACGCGAAGGATTAAAACGGAAAAGCAATTCCACTCAAATCCTTTCCCTGAGCGTGAGTGGGCTGCATGCGTTACGATGCATCGCTCACGTTGGCCCTTAATGGGCAACGATGGAACGCAAAACAATGAGGCGAAAATTAAATTACGTCATCGCAAAACACGTTTATCCTTTCAATATCACTTCCGGTAAAATTTACTGTCAATCGTTCACGACACACTTGGCCCCGATTCTTCCCGGGTCGCGGCAAGTGTCACCGGGTGGTGGTGAAAGCTTCGCCCTGCTGCACTCCACATTTTCTTCCGTCCCGGGGCGAAAACGGGCGTTTGTTGCGTCGGCGGTGTGCTTCATTTTTATTTCCCTCCGTTTTCTTTTCTTCGTTTTGTTATACTTTGTGCTGGAGATGCTGGAGTGGCGTACTTTACCATTTAAACGACACAGCATAAAATTTTCATAAAAACACACACACACGCGCGCATGTGACAAACGGTAAACGTTGAAAAATTAAGCCTTAAGAGGAAGTGTCAAATGTTGTTCGCTTGCACCTGACCTCACCATGCGCCACGTGGAACTGCTCGCGTGTTAATGGAAAAAGGGGGGGGTGGGGGGTGGTATATTTCACAACATTGTTGAAATAAAGCGTTGGATTCACAACATTACAGCACAATAAGGGATCCAGCTTTAAGCACGTGCGCGTTCGCCTGTACATGTGTTTGGCTGGCCGCTTATCTGCCCTGGGTTCCGCGGCATAAAGCGGCTTATCGATGGCCCTCCATCATGCATTGACCCAAAATGTATAATAGTAATAAGGCGGCTCGGTAGTAGCTGCGACAGCGGCGCCGGTCTTCACACGGCAGGTACGGGTGCAAATCCCATCTGGGTCGTTCCCCCAAAGTAAGGGCTGACAATTCAACTATGTGAAAATAATTTTACCATTTTGGAAGCTTAATGTTGAAGTTTAAATCGTTTAAATCGTTATCCCAAAATGGAAAATCTTCCTGGAAAAACGGATGGAATTTGATTTATTTTGAGTTCCATGCATAAGGATTTAACGAACAACGAACTTTCAATTCTCATTAATTAGCAACTAGCTGCATAGCATTTAAATACGTTTTCGGGAATAACCATCAAGTTATGTGAATTGTTAAGAGTGATTTTAAATGTATTTGTGGGCTCAAACTAAAGTGCTTCTCATACCATTTGCTAATTCCGGCAAATGAAACAACGATAGATTATATTGAACTGCGGTGCGATAGTCCAAAAGAATTCTTATTTATTCCGCTTATACAGGTTTGCACGGTCAATTGGTAGTCGTGAAGCGCCTGAATGTTTTCGCGCACTGTTCACATTGCCATCGGTAACTCGCAATTTGGTTTCGTGAATGCCGAAATGGCATAGCGAATATTGAATCGGTCAACGTTAATACGTGACTAGGCCAGTTCGTTTTAAGATGACTAGTTTCCATATTCCTGGGGCGACGAAGAATCAAATTTTATGATGTTTCTAACCTTAAAACGGATGCATTAGACTATTTGAACCAGCATTAGTAATAACCCTCTGCGAAGATTTTACATCCTCATTTTATCAGTACATCCCAAATGACCCGAAAAAGGTAATTTTTTCGCTTTTCGGTAAATTCGCTTGTTTAAGAATTCTTACTTATAAAAGAAATTTAAATTTCTATACTTATAAAATAAAATATGCCTAATTATCAAACAATGCTAAAACACACAATTCCGCAACACATCAATCGGCCTTTTTTTCCCTTATTTTGCTAGTGGACAAAATTCTCTTACCATTTTGCACACGGATAAAGCTGCTTCCGAACCACCATCCACCGAAAGCAGCGCCGACCGACACACCGTCAGCAGAATTTAATGAAAATTGGCGTCTCGGTAAATACATAAGACGCCGGAGAATGTCACCTTTTTCTTGAAGTTTCGTTCGATGGAACGGTGCGCCGGAGTACGTTCAATGGGATGGTAGATGGCAGCCTCGCTTTTCCCCCTTGTGGGGTTAAAATATGCAAAAACTCGACAAGCAGCGCCGTCGATTGACGCGTCGTCTCAGCGGCCTCGCTCTGGGAATTTGGTGAAGTGAAGAGTGGATGTGTGTGTGTGTTGGTCTGCGCTTTTTTTTACCCTCTTTGTCCCCGTCGTAGTATCAGAATGTAGAAGAGGGGAAAAACACTTTCCAGCGAATGGAGCAGCTAACTTATCCAAAAACCACACTGTTTTCACGCGACAGCGTTGAAGATGGATTTGTGAACGCAATTTACCTGTGTGCCAGCTTCCTGCCCAGACTTCTGCCACCGGGTGGCCACCGATTTCGATTATGTACGTACGAATTCTCAAAATACCTTCCGCACATTTTCCAACACTTTTCCGCACGACTGTCTGTGTGTGTGTGTTGAAGTTTTCGGGTTCCACCAGTGCCACCGACTCGCTAACGAAGGTGACGAAAGGCCGCTGTAATGTCTTATCGCTATCACCACAAATTCCACCGTTGACGTCGGCATCGTCACCGGCATATCGGTCGGATGGCTCACTTGCGCTGTTACGATGAAGCTGGGAAAGCGCTCTCATGCCGCATGCCAATCCTTCCCGAACACGGAACCAAAACCGATCCCGGAGGCAGACAAATGGCATACGTTCTGCTTCTGCAAATGTCTCTATATGTATGTGTGTGTATGTGAGCTAGACAGGAGAAAAACCACACGATCCGGACGCATTGCCGCCGGAGGTGTTGAGTGCAGAAGGCCGACAAAACATTTCCGGCGGGGCGAGCAGCTTCCGCAATATTTTGCCCAGAACGCTCGATTCTGCCGTCAGTATCGGAGGTATCGATCTTTCGTTCCCGCTCACCGGTCCAGGTCCAGTCCCAATAGCTCTGCTCAATTGAAAGCTGAGCAGCAAAATTCATCCTCCAACCGTTTTCTTCCCACAGAGGCAAGCCCCGTACCTTTAAGTTTGTTTTTTTTTTTTGAGAATTTATGGAAAATTCTTCCCTCAACCATCAGCTCTTTTCTGGCCATTTCTCGAGGGCTTTTCCAGATCCCCTCCCCCACCTCTGGGAGCGGGAATTTATTTTTCCTCGTTCCTGTTAGTGTTGCCAGTGGCGAGAAGCAAAAAAAACTCAAAAAAAGGAACAGCAAAATACGCGGAACATCTATCCACTGCGGTCGTTGATGAGATCGCTCAAACGAAGGCCTCGTCGAACCCTTTCCGCAGATCCGATCGGAATTGCTCGTACCGCAACCGACGGCAGAAGAGAAGATGCTAATAGGAAGCTCGTTTTCTGCCACCCTTTTGTACTCAGCC
Source organism: Anopheles stephensi (assembly GCF_013141755.1). Taxonomy (NCBI): domain Eukaryota; kingdom Metazoa; phylum Arthropoda; class Insecta; order Diptera; family Culicidae; genus Anopheles; species Anopheles stephensi. Next base: position 32,229,022 of record NC_050202.1, on the reverse strand, counting down.
CTTTTGCTTCTCGCCTCGACTTCGTGGTCTTTTCTTGCTGGAAAAGCGGAAGAAAATCTAAATTTTGCTTGCTCTCTAGCACATCATCAGCACACGGTGGACGTTTTTATCTGCATGGTTTGCTTCTTCTTCCGCATAAAAAAAGCGGAGCGAAGATGACTTTGGATTTCCCAGCACGCACACGCACACCCATTCACAAGATTAACGATTTATGTCATCCTGTCCAATGGCTAATTCCTCTCAACTCTGTGCTCCGCCGGCGTACGCATACGCTAAAGATAAAATGGCCTGACTAGGCACGAATCATCGATATACCATCGCTACCGGGGGTACGTGTGCCACACCACAACCCTCCCAACTCCAGCTAGAGACGGGAGAACCGTAGCAAAGCCAGCAATGCCAGAAAGGGGTTTTGCTTTGTCCAGAATTTGCTCCAAGAAAATACACGGCTCTCCTAACACTGTGTGTGTGAGAGAGAAAGCGTTTCGGGCACAGCTAAAGGAAAGAAGCATGGCAACGGTGAAAATAATGAGTGTGTCCCACGTGTTGTGCTAAATTATGGGAAAATGATGAGGCAAAACTGTGTGGAGCCATTGACTTTGGTTGGAGGGTTTTTATTGCTCCATTAACATTTGTTTGTATGCAAGCGCTTTCCACCCCTTTTTGTGTCGCTTTTGTGTGCGGGAATAGGGTGTGCGAAAAAGATCTTTAAGTTTAATCAAACAGTTTATCAAAATCAGCTCACGAGGGAGAATAAATGCTCTTAAAATTTGGAAACTATCCTGCAGCACTAGGGTAGTTGCTCAATCATCAGTTCTATCCTAAGCAGATGACTTCCATGTTTTAGAACCATTCTTACTGCAATCTTCAAGGACAAAAATAATCCTGCATTAAGCAACTTTAAGTACATTCAGTTTTAGCTCTCGCCAGTTTAACCAAAATCGGTTCTTTTATCTCTGCTTTGCTCTTCACTTAGCACGGAACTATGCTGCTCAACTCAAATCCTGCTAATTCGCTCTAAGCGAAATGAAAAAGCTAAAACCGCCACTTAATGCAATTACGGCTAATGACGATCTCGCCTAAGGAGCTAATGCTGAAAGCAGAAAACTAAAACTATTTCCCCCCTCACCATGAAAGTACGCCACTAGTAATGGAGAACGGTAATCCATCACCAGTGGAGAATCTCTCCCGCCTTTTTTTTTTTGGTTCTCCTGTCCAACCATACCGCTTCCAACCAACGCTAACCACAATCGTATGTTTGCTCGAAACTCGCTACACTCGAAGGGGGACAATAAGCAGCCTCATAAAGCGATCGTTGCTCAAGTACGACATTGGTTTTACAATTCTAAGAAGAGAACCTCACGCCGACTGTGCAAATGGCCACTGGCGCCAGCCGAACACCAAACTAGCCAAGGCGCCGTACGCGATTCGATCGAACCAACGCGACGAAACCGATGGGCGCGCACACTGATTAAACTCAATAAAGAAAATTAATCAGAATCGTTCGGTTAAATTGAAATAAATTACCCACCCATGAATCCGATGCCGTACGGAACCACGTCCTAGTAGGGTCGCGCCACCACTGGGGAGCACTATTTCAATCGGGTCTCTTAAGCGAGAATGTCACAATGACGATGAATCGCTGTTGCCGTTCCGCTCTCAGCGGCTCCGTTAAACTAGGACGGTGATGGTGGTGGTCAATGGGCTGGTTTCTGCCTTCCGAACCTTCTCAGCAACTAGCAGCAGCGAAATCAATACGCGTCCGAACTTCCAACATCGTACATCCGCGCACATGGAAGCAGACCGGCTAACGGCTCTTTTGCACCTAGCCACGGATGCGTGTGTGCGTGTCTGCATGGCTTCAATTGCATACAATCAGCAGTGACGCACGAATCCTTTTCCCCAAAAAGGCCCGGAAGCTTTGAAGCTTTTCATACGGACGACGAGGTGGAACACGAGCGGCGTATTAGCGTCCACGATCGCATGCCATATTTTATCCGCACGCACCATTCGACCACAAATGATCATTTTCAATACAGCCCCAATCAGTGACGCAATGGTGCAGGACTGCGTATTTGTGATTGGCACACATTAAATGTCCCTTTTGCCATGTTCCACAAACATTTCCAAATTGCTTGGTTGGCCCCCCCCCAAAAACCGGGACCGATTTCCCTGCAGAGTGTCCATAGTGTCTTGCAGCCGATCGTTTGCGGCGGTGGATATATAGATTAAGTGCATTGGATCGCTGGGTCAGGGCGCTGCGTGTCCAGCATCATCCCTCCGACCATCATCCAACCCGCCATCGGGCGCTGCTGTTAATGGACGAGCGAGTGTAATTTATCTCTCAATTTCAATTTGTCTAATTTCTTCCTCACGATCCGGCCCCATCCTGTCACGCGCGTTCTCTGCTATCATCTTTTAGCTGGACGTCTTTCGATTCGCCTCACTGTCTCGCTCTGTGTTTGTGTGTCTGCTCACAATCTTCCGACGCAGCAGAAGCACCACGAGCGTATGGGCTAAAGCGAGAAAGATGAATGGTGAAACTAATTTGAATTTAATGCTTATTGCGTTAAATACTCTGCGTGATTGCTCTGCGGTGTACCCGGTGGTTGTGTGTGTGTGGTGTGGTGTGGCGTGGGCTGAGTTGTTGTATCGGCCTCTATCCGCAGTGACACACACAGACGCCTCCCGAACCTCACTCTCATCATCTCACCACACCTGCTGCCTGTTGGGTTGGCTCATCTTCCGACTTCTTCAAACCACAATTCTGTCACAGTTTATGAGCACCCCCAGGAGGAAGAGACGCGCGCGACGGCAACAACATTTTCCCAGAAACCGAACTCAGCATTAGCGCGAATCAGTGTCGGAAAGTTGTCTAGGCAACCGGGGAACGATCGAACGCGCCCGCACCGCACGATTCGCCGGTTTTGCCGGTGTTGCCTACCATTCAGGCGCGGGTGATAATCATTTTTGAAGTTATTTTTCTGTCATCATTAGTTGGAATGCTTCCCCCATTCTCCCCAAGTTCTCCTTGACGAGTTTCCATTTTCATGTAGTACACGAAAACTCGCTCGCGCTATCTGCTGGTTGATTACTTGCTAGCAATGATTTCCACTTTGTGCCTCCGATATCCTATACAAAAATCGACTCCAAATATTACCCTTCCCGGATCCCGGGGTAATAATAACGATTCAAAAAAAACCTCTCGTCTGATGTGTAACCCACTTCCAGACTTGGTAACTTTCTTTATCTACTCAGTTAAAAGCCTTGTTTGGTTATGGCTTCCACCACCACCACCACCACCACCACTTCCGGACGATTATCATCATCCTCCGCTTCCATTAGTGCTGCCTGCTCCATTCGCTTCCATGTTTGTCTTATCTGTTATGCATTCAAAGTTTGTCCCCTACGCATTTAACCACGGCTCATGAGCTCCCATCGCTGCCTTTGTTTTCTAACGCCACCACCTTCGACAAATGACCGCGCGCACGCACATTGTCGCTGCTGAGATTTTCCCCAAACCAACCAACGGCTGTGACGGCGGCCACAAAGTGTGAGAAAGATTCAGTGACGCCGCCGCCGGTGCCGATATCTAATCAGGCGCATCTAAATTGCCACAATAGCATTATTTTGTTTGTTTATCCGATTATAGAGTCATGGAAATCGATTGTGTGTGTGTGTGTGTGTCCCGTTCGTCGGCTGTCAAAGAGAGTTCCCCCCTCCCCCACCCGGTCGGACGGAATTGAAACCGAGGGTGCCGGTGGTTGTAGATAAGAGGATTGACAGCGCGTGGAAAATCGTGGTGGAAGAGCTTTGCGGCTTTGAGGGAACTTTTGCCCGAAGCGTTCGGCGTGGCCAGCAGCAAACAGCTAGCCGACTAGGCAGCATTTCGCACAAAATTTTCCGCACACTGCTCACCAAAAACGCGTTGCTGCAAAGCGTACTGCATACCGTTCAGGCGCGCATACCCGTTACCGCATACCCCCGGGACTGCTCGCCACCGTACCGTGATTAGTTACGGACGTGTGGGAATGTTTCGATTTGTGCCTTCTGGCCTTCGCCGTGAATGTGGTGTGAAGTGGACCCTTGTGTGTCGCTATCGAAAACCTGGAGAGACGGATCTTATCCGTACGGGGTCAGACGCTCTCAGTGAGACGCTTGCTCCAGCCGGGCCAGCCGCGTAACGTAGCCGGACGAGAAAAACTGTTTGTTCCAATCAACTGGTTTTGCAAGGCGGTTCTCCCCGTTTGAGCACGTTTCATATTGACGCAGACTCACGGGCGAAAGGCGAAGTTTCGAAAGCTTCAGCCGGCGTGTTAGCAGTGGCTGAAATTGGGGATAGAACGGAGTTTTTAGAGGGAAGTTTTTAAACGTTTTACGGTTTGCCTCTCTCAGATTATTTGCATTTTTAAGAGCTTCTTCAATGGTGCTCCTTTCATGTAGGTATATATCGAAGATCTGAAGAGAGGGGTTTGTAGCGTTGGTTGGAATACAACGTCACTTTACTCTTAAATACGAAACCTCACATTTACATTAAATGCCGACAAATGGTACATGACTATCCCAATCCCCTATTTCGAACAAATATCGCTAGACAAAGCGTTATCCATGTTAAAATACAAATACCCAATTCTTAAAGACTAGACATACATCCTCTGTCATGGCGAATTTCTCTCCTGGCTCGTTATAAATTCATGCCTCAAAATTCTAAAACACTACAACTGCATTACCACCGAAACGGACCTAGTTCCGTTTCCGCTCGCTACCAACAATCCGTGCAGTAATCACCTCTTCAAATCCCGAAACAATTTCCACAGATTCTCGAAACGAAACCGTAGCGCCGGTTCTTGTCTGTAGCATGATGTTGTTTTAATATTTTCCACCCAGGCCGTTGCGTTGCCAGCTAGCCTTTTATCCCGACAGTGTGTTCCGACAGGACTCTCCTGTTACTAAACTGTGCTTTAAAACGATACAACGCCACAGCTTCTAGCTCATTGCTTCTCGGAAAATCTTCCTAGCTGTCGAAAAACGAGTGAAAGCTTAAATATGCAATCGATACGAACATATTGCCCTGAACCATCCGACATTGGACGTCGGACAAAAGCTGCTTCCGATGGTAGAGCCATTGCTTTTTTCTTCCTGTGGTATGTTACACTAGAGGGGAAATAGAATTTGTTGCTGCAGCTCTACCGTATGCTCGTTGCAGTACGGTTCAATGAACAACAGCGTGCTTGGGTACCAGTCGATGGTGGTGGATGGCCGTGTGTGGTCAACGCTTCTTACCTAACTCGAACAACAGCGTTTCATTCATCGTTTTTCCTGCTAACTAAGTTTTCCTTACCGTATGTGCCGGTATGTTTTGCTCACCTTGCGCAAACACGCTTCAAAGGTACGACTTTTCCGCAAGTCCTATGAGAGGCGAAGTTATGCTTTGGAAGCTACCTTTTCCACCGATACGTAGCGCCAGCAATCAACGGCACAATCTCAGTACAAATGTCCCTTGCGAGGGTCCGTAACGCTAGTTTTCTTGGACAACTTTTGACTACACTTGACATCGTCTGTTTGATTTTTTTTGTTTAAAACTGATCAGCACTGTAAGTTAAACTTATCTTACCGTACAGTTTCTGTTAGGAAGAGCTCACAACCCTTGGAAAGTTGTTCAATGTATCGCCGAGCAATCGATAAAACTAATGCGACTATTACCGGTGGTATTACTTTAAATCAACTTAAAGCTTCCTCCATCAACCAGTAACGCCAGATAACGCCACGCAGAGCAACGACAACTGATGCGGAAAGTTCCCCATTTCGTGGAACAATTTGTGCAGGGACAAAAGTTTTTAATGACTTCTGACGTGGCGGTGGTGGTGTAAAAATTAAAACCAATGATTATTATACTTTCCGAACCTGAACGAATACTTCGCTGATGAGATCATCATAATAATGTCAAGGTCGTCCGGTCGGTAGGGCGTTAGCGTTGTGTCTTTCTGGAATTGATTGGACACACTTTACACGCGGGCAAAACAAGATTGTCTTGTAGAACTACGGTTTCGAACGGCCCCACTAGCAGCTAGACCACTGTGCTGGACACTTGTTGGACCTGCGCACCTAGGTTCCGCGGGACCCAAAGGACACAAACAAACAGCGATAATAATTCCACTAACAATAATAACAGCAATCAACGAAACGCAAACGCTCCCAATGGCAATCAATTAAAGCATTAACGATTATGGTGTCTCTCACTAATTAGTCGGATAGATCCTTCGCCGAACAGTGAGGATTCGCCCGCCCGCCATCCAACCAACCACGCCCGTCCCCTCCCGAAAATGGCAATTGGCTCACAAGCAAACACGCTGCGCGTCGCAGTAGTACCACAACCGTACAACATGGCCGGTCTCCCCGGAGACGAGAGTTTTTGTGCTGATGTGGTTCGTATTTGTTTTTGGCTCACCCGGGCCCACCCACCCGGAGATAGTCCGGTTCGGTTTCTAATGGCAATAGGTGCTTGAGCTTCCGGAAGCCATCTTCGCGTGTGTGCAGCGAGTGCCGGTGCGCACCTACTTGCTAAATCAACTGAAAGAAACTTACTTTTCGATTGGCAAACTTATGCCGCCAGAAAATTCCGCCCGGAAGTTTACGCTGCATTATCTAGCTCTCGTGCTTGCTCTGTGTGTATCTCGCCCCCCGGGGAAGTGTGCTCTGCTCGCCCAATACCCGTCGTCTTGGGTCGGCTGGTTCCACAAAACTTCCCAGGCCACACCTGGGAACTCTGCTGGATGTGTCTGAGCTGAGCGCAACGGAAACGAAACTTTGGCATCCAATGAACGCGTGCGGGGAAAGGTTTCATCAAATAAAATAAGTAATATCTTTATGATGGGATATCAGCATTGCGTACCCGGTGTCTGCTTTCCACGTGCAACGTGAAAACTTTGGCGGTATGACGATTTTATTAGAGTTTTGTGTGATACAGGAGACTTGTCAATCGATGGCGCTAGAGAAATGACTTATAGAGGTGGGAAACAGGTGATCTGTTTGTCTGTTTGTGGTCTTAAAGCATTAAGTTGAAGGTTTTATAATGCTGGTGATAGTATACAGCTCTTGAACTTTAAGTGAAACGAAGTTTAAGTTTGGTTATCTCGAAACAGCGAACCGAATTGTTTACTATTTTAAGTGTTTTAAGGCTTGAAAGATAGGAGGCTCCCTATCCTGATGATTGAAGTGATTGGAACATGGAACAAGTCCCAGCCACTGTCTTCCTGTGAAAGGCCACAAAAACGGATATTACTTCAATGATTAATCTTGGTGTTGCTCGATGTTCTATTTGAATCTCTTTTAACTTCACCAGGAACAAAACAGTCCTAGAGACGCCGGTTTGGAGAGATAGAAGGCTATTTTGTCGAAAGTTTTTCTGTCGAACCGCTGGACGTCTTTCTCCCTCAAAACTTTGTATTGATTTCACGGTGTTCAAGGAACATTCATGATGGCCTTATTCCGTTTTCCGGTGCAAATCATCATTGTACTTGTGATTTGTTTCCCCAATTCGGACGGAATCCACTTTTCTTAATTTACTCGCCAACTTTCTCACTATCAACACACAATGTTGGTTTTTGACTGAAATTACCTTGAACGCCCTATACACCAGAGCCGATTAGTAGGGAAAAAATATCATACCATAACATTTCGCGCACATATGGTGCCGTGACCAGGATTATTGTGGATATAGCTGGCTCTTCGTCTTCTTCTTTCATGGCCTAACGACCACTTAGGTCATGCATGCCTGCCATTTTTGGCTTACTAGGCTTATTGATACCGCATGATTGGAGAGTCAGTCCTCACTAAGAGGGTACGGCTCAGATGGGATTGAGCCCCGGTCCTGCCGTGTGATGACCGGCCCCACTGTCCCATCTACCACCGGGCCGCCACCAAGCTGGCCCTCTATCTGTCAAATTTCGAAGCACTGTTAACATAAACGGCAGTTGCTGATATAGCTATAAATCGCTCTTTAAACAAAAAACGTAACTTGCACTTGAAGTTGAAAACCAGCAGAAAAATACTTCCGCAAATCCAATTAACTCGCACGTGTAACGTAATGTAAAAAAGTTACTCACACACACACACATGAGAAAAAGAAATCAATTCATCCATATGCACGAGCTTTAATTCAAATTACGATACGCATTGGCCACATGCGGTCGCTATTGATTTCCGTTTTCCCTTTTTCGGGTTTTTCCTCCTCTTTGCTCCACACACACACACACACACACACACACACACACACACACACACACACACACACACCTGTTTTCCTTTTTGACATCCAATACTACACATTACTCCAGTTGCAGCTTCATACGGCAGGCTGCACAAAGTGCAATGGAAAGAAAAACTTGCCTGCAGCGTTGTTCCTTCATTGTATGGACGAGGATTGTTTTGTGTGTGTGTGTTCCTCTCTGTTTCTCCAGTCGGTGGGAAACCAAACAACGAAAGCCAGTTGTCATTGAGTACATTGCCCTGCGGGGGGGTGGTTCAACGGTGAGATGATGACGATGATGATGATACCACTGCTGCTTCTGCTGCTGCTGGTGGTGATGATAGTTGCAAGAAAAGAAAGAACTATACAACAACCGATTGGGTGAACTTTTCATTTTACAACAGCACACCCACAACTCGCCTCTCTTCGGCGAGCGATTCATCACCGTGTCCTGGTCCATCCCCACCCCAGGATATTACCTATTTTGGTCGAACAGCGGGAGAGCAGTAGCAAACGGGAGCTATCTCGTGGGAAGGTCCTTGTGTGACGAAATCGATGCGAAAACTTTCCAATCATTGGTGGTTTCTTTTTTTTCGTGCTTCGAGCCCGGTCCCGTTGCGATTCGTACGCAACCAACGCAGGGGTCCGGCCGGCAGGAAATGGTCGATGTTTGAGCAAGTGATCAACGGCAGGAAATTTGCCGCTTGTGAAGTTAATGGGAAAATAGAACACGATATTCGTTTTTTTGTTTTGTCGATTCGTCGATGGCTTATTTTTTCTTCCTTTCCTCTCAGTGGTGCATTCAACGTGAAGTTGCGATTAATGATAGCGGAAGTGTGCGATGCAATGCAGCAGCAGAGCAAACACATGCCTCTGGACGCATTTCTGAGCAGCTAAGGTTGAATCTTCGGTCAAACAAAGCTACCGAGCAAATGAACGTAAACCAACACAACTTCTTCGACCCACAAAAGACGCGCTGCTTCGCCACGGCAGAAAACCCATCGCCATCGGAAATTGCTCGTAAAAGTGATCAACTTTGCAAAATTGAATGTTGCAAACAGCTAATTATTTTTTGCAACATTCTATAAACCGTGCACCGCATAAAAACACCACGATGAACGATGAAAATGGCAAAATTATTGAGTCCACCTCCTGGGTCCCGTGCGCGCCCAACCGCAACTATGTGAACTCCCGGTTTTGGCCATCGCCAGCATAAACCCGCACACCACCGTAAACTACCAACTACTTGCACTCGTCGTTAAAATTCATCTAATTTCCGCTCGGTCGTGAGCCGCCGCCCGGTTGGTTTGCCTGCTTGTTTCAGCGCATTCTTTTATAAGCTTTCGTCGCTACCGTTTTTCCAAACTCTCTCAGTGGCATATTCATTTACGACGAGCCACCACGAGCATTTACTGCCAACCGCCCCATCAGCCCCGTCCGGCGAGTAAGTGGGAAAATCAAAAGCCACAACCGAGTCTCACCACAGCGGCGGGACAACTCCGCAACGAGACAGAGAAGACTCGCCAGCAACGAGCTAGAACATTATGAAATGAAAGCGGTTGGAATAAAAGGCGGGTTGGGTGCCCGCCACGATGTGGCAGTCGCGTTCTTAAAGGCTGCATTCTTTGCAAGGACATTAGCACCGGGCCCAGAGCTCACCGAGGCTGTTGCGACCGGGCAAAGGAAAAACGGCAATTGAATAAAAAATCACGACAGCACGCTGGCCCGGGGTGGGGAGACAGGTGGCAGGTGTTGTGTAATGCACTTTGATTGCATGCCATAAAAATTTTCTTCCCACTTTTCATCGCGCACAGCGAGTTTCATCACACAAAGTGACAAAATGGAGGAAAAGTAATCCAACGTCAACCAGTTGTCGTCGTCGTCGTCGTCGTCGTTGGCGCTGTCCGCGCTGTCAGCGTTGTCATAGCGGAAGCAGAAAGGGGGCTGTAGATGTTTAAAAAATTTCAAACACTCGTCCCCACGTCTCACCTGATCATTACATGCCGTGCTTTTTATGCATCTATATTTTTCAAACCACTCTGTCCCAACGGGTGCAGTGGACGATTTGACCATACTTCGCCATCGAGTGTCGTCAAGGTGCCATCCATTCAGGCGAACAGTAAATCGTTCCAACTGGCGGTTGTCCGTTGTCTTCTTCATCCAATGTACAACTTTTACGGCTGGCGACGACGATGATGATGATGATGATGGCGGCGATGGCGATGGCGTTAGTGATGAAGGAAATTTTCATCTTCATCTTTACGCGCCGTTTCTGACACCCGAGCAACGCAGTGACACAGGAAATGGAAACTATTAACCTCCCGACGGTAGCGAACGGCCAACATCAACACACCTAGCGTTGTTGGAAAAGCGTCTCGGGAAAGTATTAAAGTACAATTTATCCACACACACGAAAAAAAAAATCCCAACCCAACTCTAGCAAAGCAAACTTGCCAAATGAAGCACTCTGCTCTGGTGCAGAATTCCACCGAACCTTAACGAGTAATAAAACAACCATCGAAAGTTTTTATGACTTCATTGGTTAATGTGTGTGTGTGTGATACGTCTTCGGTTCATAGATCATCAGAAAAGCTCCCGGTGGTGGCCACTTGTACCACCGCCGGCCGTCAAGAATAAAGTGTCTTTTCGTGCCGAATCAAACCACCATTTAGAGGCGCTTTGTTCTCGATCGCTCGCCGGCATCCCGGTATCGGGGCTTTTGCTACGAACAAGCAGCACTCGGTACTTGGAATTGATTCTCATTTGCATAACCTTTTGCGCTGGCAAGTGCCGCCCAGAATCTGCGGTGCTGCAAGCTCGGCAACCATTACACAATGAAGGATCGCTTGAACGGGAAAGCCCCGTCCCGGGTCGGGTATCCTTTCTTCTCTCGGCTGAGGACGACCGTTTGCAGCAGCAGCAAACGCATGAAGGAGTGCAAATCCCAATTTTTCCCCTGTCACGCTCGATTTCCCGTTTGACGTTTCCCATCCGGGGGCACGACTATGGGTTTGTTAGTAGCATTTCGCCAGATGAGCCAAAGAACCCGTTTTAAGGTAAAAAAACCCACCAACCCCGAGACCCTGGCACACTGTGATTAGACACGTAGCAGCAGCAGCAGCAGCTTTCTTTTCGCCCAAGAAACAGCAATCTCCGTCCCAAAGAAACCTGCATGTGGTGCATACTTCGAGCAGCGAGCGTATACCTTGGACTTGGATGGGAACGATTTACATTGCATGGCTCGTTTTCCTTTTTTTCCTTCTGGGAAAACGAGAAAACACGTTGCATATCCCGTAGTTGCAGAGGAACGTCATTTTGGTCACATACAAGCAAGGCCTCACTTGCCCGAGACAGGGAGAGGAGCAGGACCGGAGTGGCGGGAACACAACATGCATTATGCATTTTCTATACACATGGATTCCCTTCACACTGACGCTTATCCTGCCTGGGTTGTTGGGCACAGCCCCAAGCGTCATATCGCCTCTTTTTTCTTCTCTCCACATAGCACGCTCCTGCCACGGTGATATGAAACCCCTCACCGTCCAGCAGTCAAAAGGGGTATGCGTGTGTGTGTGTGTGTGTGTCGTTGGCTTGCGAACGAAACATACCAGCTGCAATGGTGTTGTTGGCTGCTGTCAGCAAGAATGACATCGTGTTGTCTACCTTACGGGCGCAGAAGAACAACAGCGTAGAAGACCTGCAGCCGATGGTGATGACGTCTGGCAAGAATGTGTACCGCCGCCCCACTCAGCAACCGGAGGGATGGGCTCGTACCCAAAAAAAAAAATGTTGGCTGAATCCCCCCAACTGCAACACAAAGCGTACGGAACAACGAAAAAGAAGTGCGCTCTGGATGACGCGGACAGACGGAACAGACGGCACGTGTGGAATATGGCACCAAGGGAAGAAAGAATATCCTTGCGGATATATCTGCGGACGTACAAAGAAAACAACATGCAAACAAATAAAACCATAGAACCGGGCGTCGGCGTCAGCAACGTCAAACATACGGGCGGGCGGCCCACATCGTTACGTTGAAACACCGTTGCTGGCTCTAAAACTCGTATGATTATGATGATGAAGCAATGAAAATTCAACAGCCAAAAGCTTCCCCGCCAAGGTCCCCCCTGCTCCTATCGGGGACAAGTATGGACGTTTAACTCTCCTGACTTTATCGCTTTGCCCGCAGCTGGACCCAGCCAGCGCTGCTCGTCCAGCAGAAAAAGATGGTGAAGGTGTCTCCAGAAACCAGCCCCAGTACGTACGGGAGGACACTTGCACACTAATAGCGTGATGCGCAAGGCACTGGACGAAAGGAAAGCCGCCGTCATTATGCATAACGGCGAGCGGAGAAGGACCAAAACTTCCATGGTGCTGCACCAGCTTTTCTCTACGGATGAAAGGCATCCGGGCGAACATGTGTGCATAAATTTCTCGTGAGCGGGGGGTGATGCTACACGCGCCAAACGATGCCGGTGCTTAGCTGCACATGTAAACTTGTCAATTGTCTGCAGAAGTGCTTTTAAATGATATGCCAGGCCGACCATGTGGACCATGACCATGGAAGTGGTTGGTTCGGTCTTGTAATAGGAAAAGCAAAATAAAACCCTCACACACACACACACACACACACACACACACACACACACGAACGTCCCATTGGAAATCGGAAACAAACAAATTGAAATCGCTCGTTGAACTTCCCTTGAACAGGCACGTCGTGCCGGTTGCATACCATTCAGGCGCACGTAACAGGCGCTCGGAAATCGTTCGGTTTGTTTTACCACCCCGGTTTATGCTGGTCCTGTTGTTGGCGTGTTGTGTTGTGTTGTCGCCTTCGGGGACTTCTACGCCATGCCTTCTTGGTGGTAGATTTCTTCGATTACGCCGAAGAACATTAACAAAAAAAACCCCAAAGTCTTCGAGTAGATTGTTTTCTGCTCGTTTGACGCCTCAACCTCAACGCTGTGCTGTGTTTTCTCGACGTCGGTAGTAAGATTGGTTTTGCATGCGTATGATGCTTCGCAAGGCAAGATTTTACGTGGCGCTCCCATCCCACCATAGGGAGATAGGTGAGCAGAGTAGCACATAGCAGTAGTGGTGGTTAGTAGTAATTGCACTGGGAAAGCGAAAAAATAACACATCCTGTTGTGTTCCGCCGCATGGCCATACTCTCGCTCTCTCTCTCTCTCTCTCTCTCTCTCTCGTTGGTTTAACCGATCCGATTGCAGATTGTCATCGTTAGGAAAGCTGGTCCGGGAACAGCAAAATAAATGCTGCCACCACCACCAAACTTTGCCATTTTTTCGCAACTTTCTCCTCCATTCTGCAACTCCATAGCTCCGTGGATAAATCTGGGTTGTCCTGTGTGTGTATGTTTTTTTTTCGCTTTATGTTTCGCTTCTACACTCCTTCTGTGCTGGTAGGAAAATAGATTTTTGCTGTTCGCCTAACGAGGCGGAAAATTAAATTTTTCGGTTTTACCCAACAACAAAAGCAGAGAGCGGCGATACACACAACGGCAAAAAAAAACGCACAACGCGACGGTGTATCACACACACACACACACACATCTGGTCCGTTGAGCCAATCCTTACCCACGGCCTGGCTTCTTCCGGGTTCCGGAGTTCCGGCTGTTGTTTTTCTGTGTTTTTATTATTTTCTCTTCTTACTTCGCCTGGTTAGCCTGACGGTCGGGCCAGATTTGCATGTGTGCAATTTTTCGCGTACGTTCGCAACAACACACCAGCTAGCAGCAGCAGCACCTTAAAACGCAAAATATTCCGGGACGATCGCACCAGCTTAAACGAGGCAGCAAGTGGCCGGGTTTAATTTATATTCCAATTTCTGCTGCTTAGCCACTTTTGCTTCCGTGCTGACTGGGTTCGAGGATCGCTAACGAGGATGGGGAGGTCTTTGTTTCGGTTTGACGATTCCTTTGCCTGTCTCTCGCTCTCCATTTTATCACTAATTTCCCCTCCCACCCCCTGTAAATGGAGGAAAACCAGTAAAACCCAATAAAATCCTAGCAGAAACTGATTGCAGAACTGATTTTGAATGTAATACGTTTCTCACGCTCGCCTTCTCTTATGCCCTTTTTATTTTTCTTCTTCCAGGTAAGGTTCTTACTGCCAACGCAAGCGAAAAATTGTTTAACCAGCACGGAAAAAACAAAAGCACATGAGACACAATGCGCAGACTTGTAAGTACTCTGAAAGCATTACTATGGCGAAGGGGGAAAAATTATGCCTCCGAGAGAAAGTTAATTCCATTTCTCGATCCCCAAAAAAAAAACAATTCCATTTGGTGAATGAAAATCTAAAGGAAGGAAAGGACTGAGTCGGAGCTGGTTTGAGGGAGGATACTTCACTCAATTTCCCGGGTTTGCGTCATCGTTCCAGTTTTCCAATTTCCCGCGGTATAACAACAAGAACTCGTCAAACTCTTTATCTCACCACAGTTCACCACATTTCCACCAGTTTTGGTAAAATATTTGGCTTCAGCAATGTTTCCCAACACTCTGCAGACACTAACGTTATCTGCATCGAGATCGGTGGGACTGTGCCGTGTGAGAGTGTGTGGTGGTGCTTCCAGTACTCAATCAAAACCGATTGACACGAAAACAAACACCGGCTTCAGCTCGGGAAACTCAGCTCCACGCAAAGGATAGCTCCACGACCGTGCCCGAGCGACCATTATCATCAGGTCGTTATATTTTTATCACCAACACCGGATCACGGTGTTGTTTGCTGTGTGAGGTTCTCAGATTCGCCTGCTGCTTAGAACTCTTGACCCAGTTCCCCATCAATCAGACCGTGGACGTGGCTGTAGAAAAATATTACACTTTCAATTTGTTGGCCAGTCATCATCATTCGGTGTGCCGGTGGAGTTGTTGTTTCTCGGTTGGATGCGTGCGCTTACCGGTGTGTGTTTTTCCTGGGGATGCCGGTCCAAATTGGCACAGTATGGCCCCGAGGGTACTCCATCAAATAAAGTACCATTCCCGGGCTGGCTGGAAGGTAGCAATTTGTGGCGTTACGATATTTGATTCATAGGCGTAGGCGGACATTTTCAAAACATCGGACGATTGTCCAAAAGTTCGTCTTGAAGTATGTGAGCCCGCAGAGAGGGCAACATATCCGAGAGTTAGCAATTTCCCATCTCCGATCCTGGATTGGTTTCACGTCCCTCTTTGTTGACTCGCTCCAAGACGGCAACACGGTGCTGAGACGCGGCTGACCACCGTTGGACAAACATTCTTCCCTGTCGTCGATGTATTTTGGGCCGAAAATCCAAACCACAATATTATCTTAGCTACGAATGTTGGATCTAGCGAAGCTCACGCCATAATCTTCACGGTGAGATAGGATGAAATGAAAATATTTATTATTGCTTATCGGCTCTCAAAATGGAATCCGCCGAATGCGGTTCCTATACACAATTATGATTCCACTCGGAGAAAGTGCCGCGGGAAACGCGCCAAGGAGTCTTGAAGAAAATTAAACGAAACAACCTATCCTGCCCCACCCAGGGAAGATCACTCGCAGGCCACACCAACGTGTCATGTATTTTACGCCCCGATTAAATAGATTGTCGAATGGAACAAACCGGCTTTTCACCGCTGTCAGGCGTCCGTTTTTTGGTTCTGAATGAGGCCGGCGCCGATCCAGTGGCGATAAAAAATTTAAAAACTCTAATGCGTCTCAAAACTCAATTCCGAACTTCTTCACCTTCACACCGCTCCAAAGAGCTTCAAGGTTCGTCCTGCACCCCCAACACACACACTTCGGGACTGCTTACCCTGACAGATATGATTAAAATCAATATCAAACGGAGAGCCTCTCCCAGCACAATAATAAATTGAATGTCTTTCATTGGAATGGAAAGCCGACAGCATCACCCCATCCCATCCCCCAACAGTGCCGCCGTCTCAATACCAACCCAATCTCAAAAGATAAGTGATGTTCCAATTTTTACTTTCACCATTCGCTCTTGCTTGAAATATCAATCAAGCCGTGGCTCCTGCCGCGGCTTTTTTTACACGGTAGGCTCAAAAACACAGAACGGCCTGATTTTTTCTTGCGTCGAACGTGCAGCGATGGATTTAATTATTTCCGGCTACATTTATCACCATTAAAACTGACGACAACAAAATCAAATGCTTCTCTCGCACGATGATGATTCAATCAGCAGAACAAACAGCACTGGTGAAAAAAAAAACGAACGGTGACGGCGGTGGCGAACTGAAGTGTAAGACACTCTCTCGCAACACCACATACACACGCCCTGTCAATCGATCTCAATTTATATATCCCCGGCCACACCCGGCCCTCTGCTGCGGCCATATTTTAAACCTTGTATATATATTTATCAGCTCGTTCGAATTCATCCATCAACTCGCTCGTTGGGTGAACTCCAGATTTCTTCCACTTCCTTCAAGTGTGACAAACAAATACCAGGAACGAACTCATCCTCGTCACAAATCGCTCATCATCCCAGGATCGGGGGTGGTGCTCTTGTTCCTAAGACATGAGCGCGCAATCGAGGAAATATTGTGATACACAGACGACGAGAAGTAAGAAATATATATTCAATAAATAAATTTAAATAAATTGAGTTTCCACAAACTCTTCCTCCTGGTGGCGCTCCGTCCCACTGATTTGGTCTGAACATCTTCCATATGCATACCGATCAACATATCCGCCCAGCAGCAGCAGCAGCAGCGGGTGTGTGTGTCATGTCCCTGTCACAACGGGAACAAGCTTTGCTGACCACCGTCAGCATATTTCGTCCGTGCCTGCATCCAGTAGTGCATGTTAGATCCGTGATGCATTCGCAAACAGGTTGGAGAGCAGATATGCAGTTCACGGTTTGGTTGGTTTCACCAGATCCCACCTAGCGGTGCAGGAGACATCAGCATCATCATCATTGGAGATGATTAGCATCGTAACGAGATAGTGTATTCTAGCCACAGTCGGACTTTTTACTCCCGGGCTTTAAGGATCCTATAGGAAATCTGGGCTACTTCTGCATGCTGCTCACATCCTCAAGCGGGTTGAAATATTACTGCCCCACCAAGCTGATACAACGCCCAACACACAATCAATGTCCCATCACAACTGGATGCAAGATGAATGATTCATAATTTTTCTTCTTCTACTGAGCTCTATGAGTCTCCCGGGAGGTGTTCCGTAAGACATGAACTTCACAACTGTCACACACAAAAAAAGGCGGAAACCTTCCTCATTTAAACTCAATAAAGGTTGGCTCCCTTCAAGTTGAAGTAACAAAGGACAAAGGCAAAAAAAAGGCTCGAAAATCGGGCAGCTGTCAGATGCGTTACAACATCTACATCATCATCATCATCATCATCACCATCATCCGCTTATCTTAAAGCATGAGCAAGATACAGTAATAGGAGGGTGTTTTTTTTCCTTCAACTCTTTTTCCGGCGCGAAAGTAACTTTCAGGACCAGTGAAATAAATTTCTTCCCAACAAAGACTCCATCTTCTTCTTCTTCTTCTTCATCATTGTGCGACCGAGTTAGCTCTCCAGAGTTTTCCCCCGCTTCGGGTACGGTAGGGCAAAAGGAAGAACAAAAAAAACCGACGGTGTCTCCGCTTTCCCGGTGCTTTGTTATATGTATTGAAGTATGTTTAACATCTGCCGTACAATGCTCGGGACGGAACGGAACGGTTTGGCCCGATCGACCAAGCTAATCCCGAGAAAAGTTTGGTAAAGTGCCAACGCTTGAGTCAATCGATTTTTGAAAGGTTCACTTATTACTCACCGCCCGGTCCGCCTGGTACTCCTGGTCCTGGTGGAACTTGTCGTACGTCGTTCGATCACTTCCTCGAGTTGAGTTGTGGGTTTGAGTTTCTCCCTGAGATACAGGGTAACAAATTTTCCAAATGTAAGTGAATAGAGCAACAAAAAAAGGGCGAAGTTTGTGCTCATCTCATGATGATAACTCCCCAAGCGAGAGTTGGACGTACATTCGTCTACACACCTACGACACGGTTCCTTTTTTACGCATCACGTGTTTGGAAGCGGCGGTGAGCCATGAGTGAGATAAATCGAACGAAGGCCCCCGTGCAAACGTCAGACCTTACACTCGTCCGTACAACTTTTGACACTTGTGTCCACTGTGCCTCGGTGTTTGAAGACGAATCGATTGTCGTGTGGCTCCGAGTCCGGACCGGATAGTAATACTGCTGGAGGGAGAGAAAAAAAACCCAAACCACCCAGCATTTGAGGGTTCCGGGAAAGGAGAAAACACTTGATGAACAACTACATCCGGGTTCCGAGTTTCCTGGTTCCTGCAGAAACCCGCCACAACTCCTTCCTCTTACGCTTGAACGAACAAAACGCCAAAGCCACCACCACGCCTTACCTTTGATGTTTGTTGTGCCAGGGAACAACAAGTTTTTCAAACCGATTCAACCGTTGCCCAGTTTTGCCACCGCGTCCTCAAACTTTTGCTGATTCGTTGCTCCTCGCAGTGTCCTACATTCTTTCCGCTCCCTATCTCGGTTGCTCGTTGGTCATTTCCACTCCGACCGAGCTTAATCTTGGCCGCTTCCTCACTACTAGCCACAGGTACACCTACCCCCCCCCCCCCCCTGTTTGGTGGTAAAACACCGAAAGGTATGCTTGCTTGGCCGCATACCTCCAAAACTGGCCAGCAGCGATAGTTCATTAAAGTTCCGAAAACAACAGCAACAAACAAACAAACTTCAAGCAATTGTGGTGGATTTGGATGGGTCTGCCACAAGCGCCGAAGCAGCACACAAGCACTATAGCGCTCCTCAGGTCGTCGTCCCTTCAAGCCAGAGGGCCAACGGGGACGGGTTGTAGGGCAGGCACCACCTGCTTTTAAGGCTATGCCGCAAGTACTACTACCAGTAGGTCGTCCAACTTTAATCAACTAACCTCTCTGCTTGCTTGTTGTTGCCGAGTGAGATGAACCCTGTTCAGCATTATCCCAGCAGGAGGCATAAGGTATAAGATATGAGATAAAGCGCTTTAACGGTGCCTTCCCCACTTGCCACGGGTTTTTGGTGGCAGGCAGAAAAATAGTTCCACCAAGGAAACAAACAAACACAGGCTCACACGTAGTTCGAGCTATAATCCTCCATAGCGGTGGGCTTTTGGACTTTGAAGGGAAGGAGGAATCATCATTATACGCGTGGCGTGGCGTGAGAAGGGATTAGGATTAGGAAGTCGGCTCTTGTTTTGAGATCCGGTCTGGTGAAAGAAGATTTTCCAATCCTTTAAAAACAATCCCGCTGTTGGTAGTGATATGGCCGGATGAGTGGAGCATTGATAAACTAAACCTGGACCTCTTCCTGGATCGTTTCCTCTCGCTGCTACTGTAATGCGAGATGGTGAACGAAACTGTGTACAAGGCTCCAAGGCAGTGCATGCTGTTTTCCCATTGATCAGAAATCATCACGTCGTACCGGTGCAGACATTCCGGGCAAACCATTGACAAAAACCACCTGTTTGCGAGTGGCAAGAGCTCATTGGAATAACGGCTGCACGGATTGCGAGCACGTACACCGCAGGTCACGAGCATACGTGGCGTAATTAACGCTCTCTACACACAGCTGCTTGAGGTCCGTTTTTCGTGTGTCAATCCGCACCCGACAAAGGAACGGGCGCCGAGTTCTACCGCAAGCATCCAATTGAACCACTAATACACCTTCGAAGCACGAGACGCTCGCATCTCGAGCACGGACGAACGGCTTGAATGTTTCTATCCCTGGCATTCGGCGGTACCGAAATGCAGCAGAAGGTGTCCAAAAACTCACCGGGACGCATCTGGTGAACAAAACATGCAATTAAACATCAAAAGGGTAGTGGTAGCGTCGTCTCGACAGTATTCTTCTGTTGTTGTGTTGTTTAATTAGCACCTCCGAACGTGCGTTTCTAACCGATTCCTAGCTGGTGCAAAGACTCGGTTGAGTAGAATTAACATTCTTCAGGTGAAACCCGAACCAGAGCTGCCAATAAAAAGACAGTTCATGTTTTGCGAGTTCTCTTCGAACGCTTCAACACAAATTGATCATTCTCTGTAAAGGTGTGACCAAAAAACTCCACCATCGCGAGACGACATTCCTAGCGAAATCAGGACACAGCACGGCACACATTATTTATGGCCGCATCATTTATTTTGCTATGGGTTCTGTTTTCACTTTTGAGCAGCAAACAAAAACCTGGGGAACGGAAAAATGAACTCAGTAATAAATTCGTTCATATTGCGTTTAACACAACCAGCCGCATGCCGACATTTGGCCATTAAACGGACCAACCCGAAGCCCAATTCCGGCGACCGGGAGCGGTACAACTTTGGCCTGGGATTTTTTTTTCTTGCCGAAGGGAAAAACTCATTCGTTTTCGGCTTTTGGAGTGGTGGATCGGGTGAACTTTTGATTGATTGAGTCGATTCGCATTCGTTCCCTCGCTCGCATCGCTCGGCCGCCATTACTCCGCGTTGACTCAATTTTGTACGCAACGGCGAACGGTGAAAAGCTTCCATTTTTGCTTCTGAGTCCACCAAAGTCCGTAAGAATGTGGGACGTCAGTTTAGGCTTCTCGGAGGCGAAAGAAAAAAAAGTGTCCGGACGCGGAGTTCCGAGTGCCGACAGATTTGTCAAAATTTTTCACCAACCAACTTTTCGATTGCGTGATTGATGCATGCGTGAGTTTGCCAAAACAAAAACACACCGAATGCCGAAACAATCACGCTCGTTTAGGAAAATAATATTACGACAAGCCGGGCCAGACTTCTAATGGGGTGTTTCCGGAGGTTGGTGAGCAATTTTCCAGTACGTTAACCATTGCCGGCTGCCGTCCGAAAGGTGCTCTTGGTTGGTATTGTGTAGAGATGGCAAAGACCACGGTTGCAGGTCACCTGATAGATTTCACCCTGACAAATGCATACAAAGAGAGTCCAGTGGAGAGACAAAAAACGCACACACACACGCTGAGCTCGTGCATGACAAGTACTGGTACCAGGCACCGACTAGTTAGTTTATTTTGACAGATAGACAAATAGAGCAGTAATTGAATGGAAACAATGCAATTCCGGGACAGACTCACACACACATACACGCACACAAAAATGACACATTTAATAACAGGTGGCAAAGGGACGCAAACGATTCAACGCGGCCAGGAAAGCAAACATTGTCCTCTCATGGCTCCAGTTTTTTTTTCAGCTGATAGGAGGATTGAAATTGTGCAAATAAATTGCAAATTTCGCCACACAGCACAGTACAGCATGGGTGTATAGGTGTATCAAATATTGAAACAAAGTATCCAAACACTGGCAAAAAATAACTCAAACACACACACACACACTCACCTATCCTAAATCACGACAGAAGCTGCTGCCGGCTCTTTTTTGTTTCCTTGTCCTCAAACAAACTGCGATCATTAAATATGCACCGTTTCATCTCGCACAGCCCAAGTGTAATGAATCGGGTGTTCGTGGAGCGTCTGCCAATTTGCACCATTACAAACAAAATAGCTACTACTACTACTGCCGGCCGAGGACACGGCACGTATTTCGGGCTTAGTTTAGTTTCATCAAATGCGCTTAAAAAATGTGCTTCGAATTAACCCTCTCCCCAGCTCTCTCTCTCTCTCGTTCACCTGATTCGCCATCGAACGCCATCAAGTCAACAAGTGACTTCCGGCTCCGAGTTTCGGTTCGAACCGGTCCAAAAATCATTCGCTTGACAGGCAGAGAGGTTTGCTCTGGTCTTGTTAAGTGCACAAACAACAACATCATCATCATCGGCGGGCTCAGTAAAGGGCTTGCTTGCCAGTGGTCCCTTCCAATCTTTGCACGCGATTAGCAGCAATCTCGTTCTACCTTCTGCCTAAAACCCGTACCGGTGTTCCCAAATCACCAAACCCTTTCCACGTCACGTGGCTGCAGGAAACAGTCGGCGCCATTTTTTTGTTTTATTCTACAGGTCATTCGCTACTACCACCGGGCAGCGCAACCGTGTTGGCCGTTGGCGGTGTTGTTGTGTGCAAAGCCACTTAACAAATCGGTGCCGTTTTCGGGACCAATCAGCCGATTTCAACAACAGGATTTCAGTCCGCTCACACTTAAGTGAAGTCCCGAAGAGAAGAGACCCGAGAAGACCCTGTCCGGGGCAGGCGTATTATGGAAATCCAATTAAAAATTATCCTTGCCGTTCCTTTTGATGGGATTTGATTCCGATCGTTTTCGGTTCCGAACGGGTTCGTTCGGCGGACAGGTAGAGAACTCCAAATCTACCCCAACGGGATCTATCCACCAGCGGCCGGGGATAGCTGACAAGTTCATCTAAATCTTGCTCGTTTCGCGCATTCTCTCGGCTCCATCAGTTGGATCATCTCTCGAAAACCCGGGGGAGCCGAACAACTAAAAACCGGGGGAAGAGATGCGCTCATTGGATGGTGGAGTAAGGCAAACGATATACAGCCGGAAGCACGGCAGCAGAGCCACTGTGTGGAGGGTGGAGCATCATCATTGCTACGGTAGCTCAACAAACCGTTCCGTGCTCTGCTCCTTCCCAACCGGATGGCTGGCAGCTATCGGTTTTGTTGTTTGCACCTAGTTCCGGTGTTGGTCCGCTGCCAACCGGGTGAAGACAAAGTTTCGCCCAACCCCGACCAGTGCCTTGAGGTCAAATGAATTTCAAGCTTCAAGCCAAACGCTGTCCTTCGTCAGGTGACTGTTTGTCACCGTGGCGCGAGCGAGACAGCGAGAACAAACAACGATAGCAACTGTGTCTGCGCGACACACCATCGCAGGGAACGTGTAAGGATATTAATGATGAAATTTAAGCCGCTGTTTGGCAAAGACAACATGGAAAAGTTCAACCTCCCGATGGAACGTCCGGATATTCGTCTCGATGTCTCGAGCCTTTGGATGGCCAGGGCAGTTCGTAACACGAAACCTGACGCCTCCTGACGCTTGCCAACTGCACTACGGCCATCGTCGTGGTCGTCGTCCCATCCGGTCTACCGTCGGCCGTTGACAATTTCCGGTCCGCAGTGATGGCCACAGTTACCAGCAGCGCCGCAGCAGCAGCTGTTGAAAGTCACTTAATTGAATTGAGTTATGTAGTGTGGCTGTCGAGAACCTATGGCCCCTTCTGTCACGGCTGCCCGTACTATACTGCCTTGGGATGGCAGCGATAATCCTTCGCTGCTGGTCGGGCGAACTTTAAACCTTTTTTATACGCCCGCTACAACCACTTGATCCGTGCGCCGGTCCCGATCAACGCAATGCCGTCCGGAACCATCCGACTCCAGGTGCAGCGGTTAGCCACGTGCTAGACGTGAGAGATTGATTTCTCAACGTGCCGGCCGGACCTTCCGGTGGTAAGTTTTCCCCCTCGTTCATTATGACATACGGATCGCTTACCGTGTCTTGGACAATTTCGCCAACACGGCTGCTAAAGGTTGAGACGGATCATTTATAATACCCTTGCTGTGGAGCCTGCTGGATGCCACAGAAAAGTTCTCATATGTACACTTCGAACTGAGAGGACATCTTCATGGAGCTTAAAATACACAACAGTGCGGAGATGAAAAAAACAGGCACACGGGAGTGTGTCCTTCAGGTCTGGTCCAAAGCAGTTCCAACGGCCTTTGGCTAAGGGGAAGATTCCAATGGTTTATGTTACGCTAGAGCACATTGAGACATCTTTAAACACTAACTATCGTAAATACCTGTGTGAGTGTATGTGTGCCGTTTTGTGTTAAAGGTGGCGAGCATTTACGCCAACATGTGTTCGGCTACTATCTTCGACTTTGATAATACCGATGGTAAAACTTTACTCAAATTTGAGCGAGTGAACGACCTGGCCAAACATACAGGTTCAGGGTTTTTATAAGCAAACTTTGCACAATCGAACCGGTTCAGTGCTCGCTCGCTGGCACGCTAGCACTTCTGCCCCATCACCAGGTCCGTTGTTGCGATAAGGAAGGGAAAGGTTCTGGTCACGGCTAGAAGGACACATTCACATTCCAAAAACTCTGTGATACCTACACCGTGGACAAGCTTATGTGTTTTTGGTCAAACTACAACGTCCAACGACAGAGGCTGCATATCTGTCTTGCAGGAAGAGGACTTCAAGAGAGCAAGAGAGAGATGAGAAGCTAACTAGTTAGCTTTTTTTGCTCCTGTGTGTCCTCCCATACTCATGTCCATATAATAAATGCTACCAATAAATGAACTTAGTTTTGCTGGCCTGACGTTGAGCACGTTGAGTTTTTGGTTTTTGTCCCATCGCATCGAAAGTTATGCTTTCTGGCAAAGTTTTTGTATTTGAAAACTTAAATTATCTCAATCTCAGTGTGGCCAGCAGCGAGCAACTTCCAGACGTGTGGCGCATTGTCTTTAATTTCTTGCACAGTGCGCCGAACGTGAGTTTGGGTTGGAAGCGGACGCTGCGACAAAGCGGGGAGGAGGTCTCTTTATATCGAGAACTGCATATGGCGCTGTGTTTCCATTTCAAGGCAAAACTTTACCCATGAAGGAACTACCCTATCACTTCCCCCTAACACACACACACACACGCAACCGGTGGGATATTTTAATTGAATTCGATGTAATTGCTCAACTGGTAATGCATATGCGGCTGGCAACAACCAAAGCGTCATTGCCCACGACGCCGCTCCTCGCAATATGCAACAATCAATTCCGACACAATGCCGTTTCGCGCTTGCACGAATGAAACATTCAAACGTGCAAGCACCACCGGTTGTGTTCGAAGAGCTGTCGAGCCGATATTGCATATTCTAGCGTGTGTGTATACCGTACCAGGAAGGCCACCATCATCATCAGGCTTCTGTCTCATATGGCTGGTTGCCGGTTCGGAGCCGAGCGCGTCACACATCGCAACAAAGCTCATATTTTACATTCCACATTCGATCAAATTGGCAACAGAGGAGAGGAAGGGTCGCGGGGCCTGCAAAAACCAGACACACTCCCGAACACGCGGACACGGACCTAATCATAATATCGCGCAGGCACTTAGTTTAATAACGCCAATATAAATTCAAGCGAAACGCAGCAACGGACAGTGGAAGCGGGTTTGCGATCGACTGGAGCATTCTTCCTGCCAGCGAAACGGGTGGGAGGCACACACACACACATCAACCACCATTTTGTGGAGCGAGAACTTTGAATTTCGCAAAAAGGATCACACGATGGCGCAAAGTGGCAGAAATTTAACCTCCCTCCCGTCCCCCAGGCCGCGCAAGGGCCCTTCCAACCCCGGGCGAGTGTCGCTATCTCGCCGGTTCCGCTTCCTTCTTCATTACTTCCGGCGTGGTCCGATTCGTGGGCTGGAGACATTGAACACGTTGCAAATGTCGTCTTTAACGAGCGTGTATATTTTATGGAATCGTTCCCATATTCCAGGCGGAACCCAAAAGGGAACTGCTGGTGCTGTTGCGGTTTCTGCTAGAAAACGAACTGGGAATGTGTGTGTGTGTGCTCCGTGCATCATCATAACATATTTCCAATAAAGCATAAAAACCACTTAGCCTCGGCGATACATAAAGACGGTTCCTCTCAACCAGTACGACGACCACCTCGCCAACGACGACGACGTGCTCGGAACGGAAGATGGCCATTTTTTTGCTGCTGCTTCTACTTCTTTTACCTCTCCTTTAGTCATCCTGGGGGGGGAGTGTAATGGCATTAGCGATATTATTGGGACGTCGATAGGCAACGTGCGACATGGTTCGAAGTTCCGCCGAACGGGAACGCCACAGAAGAAGGCTCCGACCGGAAGGATACGATACGGTACGCAGTGGGAACCGGGTAGGGTGGTCGCTAAATAAAGATACGGCAGTCACGCGAAGCTGCCACATTTTTCTACCAAACCATCCAGGGTAAGGGAAAGGAAACAGAGACGGAGCCGGATTCCAAGGCGGTGGCTAGTGCTTTTGGCAACCTTCTAAACCTTCAACAGGATGGTTTTCTTCCCCCGTTTTGGGTTCTTTCGGGGGCGTTACATCCCTCTCAAGCCGTGTGCTTTCTTATCGACTCAGGGAGAAGTGGAGGTGACCGAAGGAAGAAGAAAAAAAATGATGGGACGTCGTCATTATTTAGGTGTCGTTTGCTGAAGAATGGCTTTACAGCGAACACCGTTCTCAATGAAGTACCCGAGCCGTGAGAGCAAGAGCTGTGATGCTTGAGTTCGCTCGGTGAAGCTGAAAGGAAGAAAGAAGCGGTCCCGGTCCCGATTGCTGCTGCTTTGGTTCGTGATGGCCACGGTTCAACGCTTGTTATGTGATTCGAACGTTCGTTCGACCATCTTCCCAGCCCGGGAATGTTTCGCGATTTGCTTATCCTGTTGTAGTTTTGCCTCGCTCGATCGCCTGTGGGTTTCTCGCATAAAAGTAGACAAGCGGCGACACAAGAGCGAGATGGTGTGAGCATCCCAAATGCACAATGCACAAATGATGTTAAATCGTTATTTTTTACATTTAATGGCACTCACAGCAAAGGTTTTGCTCTCTTTTGTTGGTTCCTCTGGGTGGTTGTTTATCATCAAAAAGGCAAATGGGAGAATATGGAGATAATTTAAGTATCGAGACACTTGAACTTGGACGGAGGTTATTCTGAGATGTTCTGAGAAAAAACATCTTGAAGTTCAAGTTATTTTAGTAATTCTATGGAAAAGTAAGTCCGATGTTTGATATGATATTAACCAAGCACGGGACTGGCTGTCCAGTCCCGCTAGGGCGCAGAATAGGATTGATTATTGGGTGATAGCAAAAATAATATCAAATCAGAAAAACTATAATATTTCAGTTCAATTGACAATCATTCGTCTTAAAACAATATTATTAGGGTATAAGTATTTAAAGTATTATTTTACCCTGTGAATTCCAGGGATTACGCCAAAGGCCTTGAATCTTACATTGATACTTCCTTTCTGGCTCTCTTGGTCTATTCCATCCAACGATCAGATGTGCATCAAAGTCCCTTTATTGTAGTCTGGTCCGTTCTACACTTGAATTTGGAGTAGTTAGATGAAATCCTTGTGTCGATTATTAGTCGAATCAATCCATTCTAGGATGACCCGCTACGCCTTGGGCCGACTTCACTAGCCCGATTTTCAACAACTGCATTATATCACTAGTTTTGTCTGTTACTCGGAATTCAATCTGTATAGATAGGAGGACGTTATGGTCAGGTCCTGTTCATGGCAAAACTTTTAAAAGGCCTGTCTTCTTTCTTGGGACGGTCTGGTGGCAGAGGAGATAGCGGCCCGGTTCTCATACGACAGGGCCGGGGTTCAAATTCAGACTGCCTCTCCTTACGTAGACTCAGCCCTACGTTCCTATCCAGCTACTGGTAAAAATCAAATCACAGAATGTCAGTAATGGCCGAACGAGACCTCCCGAGCATGTAGCGCCAAAGATGAAGAAGAAGTCTTCTTACTCTGTCCCTCGTTTTTTTCCGATGAGACATCAACTATTGATTACGATCAATCTTACTAAGTATCCTAAGTAGTATATTTGACAACGCTTTGATTTTAACTAAATCCAGAAATGTCATGAGTAGTAAAATCTTTTCGGTTCGTTAATATCAGCATTTGTTCTTAAGCGTTTTGTACGTTCGACCTCCTTGTGATTTTATGCTGATAATAAGCCCTCACTGTTCAGTTGGAAAAGGGATAGCTTCAATTAGTCTTTAAGCATTTTTCCTTGTCTAGTTTAATGAAGCGGACAAGCATTTGTAATGTCCCGAATAGCCACAGATGAACCTACAAAAAAGAAAACAACAAAAAGTAACGCCTTGTAACGCCTTGTTATATTGCTCGGTGTTACATGAATCCAAACGTAAGATACTTAGATGTCATAGACGTCAATAATATTCTCTTGAATGGAATCGTTTTATCTTTCAATCCTAAAAAACCTTACGCAAACCATCTTTTTGTGTTATTTATTTTTATTTAAAGACCCCCTTTTTAAACATTTTAACCAACGCGGGGTACGGCAGTACTGAGTACAACAACAAAAAACAACAGCCATGCCCTTTGTGTCCAGGGGATAACCCCCCCATTCCAAGAATAATGAGCACTTATGCATTTGTGCCGCACTTCAACTGTCAGACACTTCCTTGAAGTCAGAACTCCCCGAAGGACTTGCTATACACTTTCATCTCATCAAGCCCAGCAAGCCAAGCCGGTGGTTGCATATGCATGCACACAATGCCTGTTTCGTCCGACTCTTCCGAACCCGCGTGCAGGAGCTCGGTTGCACTTAATAGCCCGAAAAGGAGAAACGCGCGCCAGCACAGTGGCAACACATCACAGGCTGACAGGCAAGAATCCCTAAAGAGATTTTTGAATCATTAAAAAGCTAAAACGAGCGACGACCGAGGAACGGACACACACACACACTGTCGGGGCATTCTTTCCCGAGTGGTGCCAATTATTATTGTTCTGAAAATGGTGCTGAAGCACTGCTGGCTAATGGGCGAGCAGAGGTCCACTATTTTTGCTTTGCTTTTTGCAGGTGAACTTTAAAGGAACTCTCTGTGTCGGTGTGGCATGCGTAAAAATGTTCTATTTAAAATCAGACAAAACTGTTGCGTGTGGTGTAGTGGTAATGGTGGTACTTTACGGCACCAAGAATGAATAAAGTACCACTTGAAGCAATTTTACTGCAGATTACGCGACGACCTGCGTCACACAAGCGCGGTCATTTTCCTGCTAATTGCAAACGTTTGGCGCGTTTTAAGCGACTAATTGTTAATGCGTCCCTGGACTGGTGTCCATTGTTGCTCGATTGCCTTCTTTAGAGAGTTCGAGATGCCGGAAAGAACAGCGTTGCGAAGGAGTTTAAATGATTGTGTAAAGTAGACAACCAACAACAACCGAGTAGATTGATAAGAGCGACTAACTTGCAGTCGGAGGTTTGCCTCTTGATGGGAGGTTTACCCAACACCAACAGCGACAGTTCATAAGGAAAACCCCAACACAAGACGCAAGACACGAATGTCACACTTCAATTCTCGCTGGGCGTACGTTGCCGATGCGTTAAACTCCCAAACCTCCAAATGCATCTTATAAACCGCTGCCTTTCGTTCTCTTTTAACACCGTGATGCTTTTAAACGCCTTGCAAAACTGCGGATGCATAAGGTGATAAAGAAGCGACAACGAACCGGGCAGGAAGCAGTAGCAGCAGCGACAAAAACAACTCGCTCTCTCTCTCTCTCTCTCTACTTGAAAATTGCGACTTTCAACAAGCGCTTTGGCTTGGTTCTAGTGTACGGGGTTTCCTTCCCGTGGGTTTTTTTTTATGTGTTCATCATGGCCATTTTTCCACCGAGCCGTACCGTTGCCATTGACACCTTCTGCCACTGTCGGTGGGTGTAGTGAGAAGTCGTTTCGAAAAGTCGCAAGTACCAAAAGACCGTGGGAGTGCTTATCTCTCACTCGCTGCGACTCGTTTGCATCCTCTTTGCACCATCGCTTGGCGGGTGGCACATGCGAGTGCCCAGGGAGTGACGTACGCGGGAATGGTTGTGGTTGGGTGTGGGAGGGATTTTTTGCCTCAACTACTACACGCTGCTCTTCGTAAGTTGATTTAGGTTGATTCCTGCATCTATGCAAAAGCATTTTCTCACTCTACACCGGCACCGCACAAAAGGATGGATGGTTCTTGCTTGCTTGGAAAGAAAATCGCAAACGTTAGACACATTTCGACGACCTCCACCGGAGCATTTTTTTCCTGCTTTTGTGGCAGAAAACAACTATTAGTTTGCTGTGTGCCGAGAGCGCTTTCTTTGCCTTTAAACCCATCCCAACGGGGAAGGAGCACGGATTGAAGATGTCGGCTTTAGTTTAGCTATTTTTGGTAGCAATGAAACATCCCTCTGAGCGGCTTCTGATAACTCGCCGAGGGGATCAATTATTTGGGCTTAATGCTGTCAGCTTAGATTTGTATTTTATTAGCCGAAGCGTTGGGATATTGCACTCCATTTCGAAATTCGAGAAAACCCTTAAAGCATAAATATTGTACTCAAAAGCTGCAATCGGTCATAATAAAGTGATGAGCTGTTCCATAATAGCTTTAAATAGCTTATAAAGCTTAAAATAATAAAAATTAATAGCACCACCATTTTTTTGTTGGCAATATTTTCAACATTTATGTACCACTTCGAAGTTCTGTGGATAGTTAATGGTCTAAACAAGCCATTAGTCAGGCATCTCTTGAACAGAAATCGGTTTAAATATATTCCTATCACATGCCAACGACGTACAGTTCTTGTTAAAAATATATAGAAGTGCAACCGCTCAGTGATACTTATGAGGAAAAGCTAATCTATCTATCAGTGTCAGCGGATGTTTGAAGAAAATTAGTTAACCATAGGAGAACAGGATCCTTAAATCGTGATTTTTTGCAATGGCAAGTGACCCACAAGGCATGTGCAGCAAATTCTGTTAATCAACAAATACTTGTAACGGCCTTAGAGTAACGCTCAGCCCAACTTCACAGAGCATCATAACTCGATTCGATTCGAAAAATATGTGGCTTCGACAGTTGAATGTAAATATGTGGATTATTTTGGTTGAAACGATGTTCAACCTCGATGGTTTAGATAATTGACAACTCTTTTAGCAAGGAGCGATCTACAAGCGGAACCTAATTCTGATATGAGTTGAAATATTTATGCTGGTAAACTGATAATTTGAGGAGCTTGTTGATTTCAAGGAAAGCTTCCATTGGTATGAATCTCACCTAGACTAAAATTTGACGGTGTATACATGTCTTGTAAGGACCAAGACTTCGTTTCTACTTCTTACTAGCCACTACAACCTCGAGAGGTCTCGGCCTGCCATTTCTGGATTTCTATGACTTGATTTACCCGTAGTATGGTAATCAGTCCTGCGTACGAGGAGACGTTCTGCCCTGTGAAGACCAGCGCCGTTATCGGTTCGGCGGCTGCATAGCCCCAGACATCGTGACAAGGTGACTGAAGTTTGATTTTCACACAACATTTTCATGGATTTTGGTTAGTTAGTACGTTCTACTGACTGTCCCTTAGAGAGGGAAAACTCAAATCATTTGGGATAACTACTTTTGTACAAGTGAACTAAAACTAAAAATAGAAGATTTAGTAAGGAAAATGTACAGAATATTGACAAAAAAAACATGGCGGTGCTATTCTTGTTTCACTCCCTGTATTAACTCGTTCACTCTGCATCCCACCGAAGCCACTCACGGCACGGCCTCTAGCTCAATAAAATAGATTACAGATCCACGTAGAAAGTAGATATAAACCAAACCCACCACAATCACTAAACCTGGCGCAGAAGCGGCAGCACCTAATGATGGTCCGTAATAAATCGCGCATTCGTCCGACTGTCTACAGCTCCCACCACAGATTGCATTACGTTCGTTGCCATTTTATCTCAATCTATTCACTCCCCGGTAAGCGCATCTCAGCCCCACAAGTTAGTAAATGCCACATGCTCTGTGCAAGAAAAGCGGGGGGTTTGATTTTGTTTTACCGTTTCCCGCGTTTCTATATGCATCCAACATACCTATCTTCCCGAATCCTCACTTACTTAAGCGTGGTGGAAAAGCAATTTCCCGATTTCCATCACTCACCCGACTGGTGCAGCTTTTCATAATAGACGGCGGAAGGATGCATTTTTAATTGAAAATCGGTATTTGCGCGCTGTGCCGTTTGAAACACGGTGGGCACCACTCATCTTCACTCATCAGGCGCCACTGTCGTCGCTCGGCATCGCTGCGTACGCGTTCCGGATGGCATAACGATAACGGAATTAATCTGCCGCGGCAACAACAACCGTGTGTGCAGATGGGTTGAACTTCGACAAGAGAAAAAAAACTAAAACCCGGCAAATGGTTACTCCAACCAAACACCCAATCGAAGCAATGCAAGTGATCCTGAACCGGGAGGGAAAATCGGATTAAATAGTTTTTCATACTGACGCTCATTCGGTTTTACAATTTCTGCTTTCCCCCCACTTTATGGGGAGTGAGTAATTGTGAATGAAATGCAATTGCCAAGCCACCGTCCAATGGGTTTTTGATTCTCCTTGTGGGCTAAAAATGCCAATCGATGCTGCAAGCTCACCAATAAATGGATGTCACCCTGGTGCGTACCTATTTAGTAACTCGTACCCTCGATCTCGAATACCAGAGATCTTGAACCTTGATTGCTAAGCATACTGATGATCGGCGAGAAACAAAGCCTCCGTCATCAGCTCTCAGTCACGGGAAGATATACTTGAGGGCTAAATCTGCTCGAGGAACTGCTTCGGCGGTTCAGGAACCTGAGCGAATCTCTTGGTAAATATTTTGCCGTTTCGTTTTCCAGGCGCTTTACAGGAGAATCCATCAATTTTCTCCACCCCTCCCCGAACGACGCCGACCATCCTTTCAGCAAAAGCGGTTCTTCCCGTGTCCCGGGGAGGGATAAGATTCGATTCCCAGCGTCAACAACGACAGGCAAGGAGTAAAAATAAATAAGTTGATCAGAACGGAAAAGATGCACTGTCGGGTGTGTGGTGGAGGAATGGTGGTGTCAGTTCCATCATCATCAGCAGCAGCAGCAGCAGCGTCGCATCATTCGCCGTGTGTTCGCGTTCGTGTGCCAGATAATTGCCAATCATCCGAAACTCAAGCCACGAACGCTGAACTGAACAGCGAAAGATTAGTTCGGAAGAAACATTTTAACCATCACCACCACCACCACTGGCCCTCCATTTTGGCCGCTCCAGCTTGCCGTCTGGGTCGAGTTTTTTTCCCCACCCTATCACGCGCGCACCGTGTAGTAGTACCCGGCCATCTTCTACCGTGTAACGGTGACGATGATGACGCGGAGATGGCGTGGAAGAATTATTGAAAACTTTCCAGCGCCCGTAAGATCGTGCTTTCGTCCTCGGTCTCGCTCTTTTCCACCTGCCCCCACTTTCCCACTTGCACATTAGCCAGGACTTCGCCAAGAGATGGATGGATGGTTACCTTGCTCTTGGATCCAGCGCAAAGTTGAAACAAAAAAGTTTTTTAAGTGTGTGTGTGTGTGAGCGTTTTCCTCCTATTCTTTCTTCTGGCTTTCCACGCTTTCCATATCCAACCATTTTTCCACTCAACGATCGGTGATGTGCTGTGGATGGGAAAAAGTTTTGTTATTAAGGTTTGATCTCCATCCCTTCGGGTCGATGCTTGTGGGGAGTGGAGTGTACAGCGCGCTGACGGCAAACAGCCAGCGACAAAGCGATTGGGGGAAAAATGAGGAACAAATTGGTGGGAAGGTTGAGCTCTCCCGATTATATGCTCATGGTTGTTTGGGTGTGTTCAATGTGTAGCTGGTCACGGCACCAACTATGCCATTTAGTCGCCTACGTCTTTTATCATGCAGACGAATGGAGATTAATCGTTCATTTAGAAAAATCTATTCTACAATAGTTCGACACGATAAAAATGGTGTCAACCTTATGATCAGTACTGAGGATCAATATTGCAGATTTAATATTTGTGGTCTAAAATATGATTGAATAATACGACATTCACAGTCGCTCGTGATAAAGTTCTCCACGCCTAGATCGAAAGCAAATGGTCAGTTTTGGATGGGGACACTTTTGATTGAATTTCTCTCGTCTCACATATCATATTCAATTTCGCTCAAGAATGCTTCTTCACTCACTTCTTTTTCTTCACTTCGCCCCCCTGGTTGGTCAAAAGAATTTTTCAATTCAAGCATATCTCACTCAACTA
The DNA here is from genome assembly GCF_013141755.1 of Anopheles stephensi. NCBI lineage: Eukaryota > Metazoa > Arthropoda > Insecta > Diptera > Culicidae > Anopheles > Anopheles stephensi. The sequence continues at coordinate 32,194,987 of NC_050202.1, read as the reverse complement.
TGCGGCTTGGGTAACACTTTCCGCAAAACGGCATCGGCCGGTGGCACTAGAACCGGAAGCCGGAAGCACGTCCGAAGATTGTAAAATTCATCTGCCATCTGATTCGCTTCCATCGGCACACGACACCGGACTCGAATCGTGACCGCTGAAGGGTAAAACTGCCCACTGGCCAGTTGTGCTTGCTTCGGGTGGGCTGGCTGGCACTGGCTGCGAACGTGACGTTGGGTAAAAATGGTTGAAAAATAATAATCTCATAAATCAACATCGGGACGAAAATTCTTCAGATTGTTTCCAGTCTCCCTTACGACGCTTCTTCTTCTTCCCTGTTCAGCTTTTCAATTTTGCAAACGGGCCGCGCCACCAAACTAAGCCAAGTGTTTGATGGGTGGCCTCCTTTACACCTACACGCTGCTTTCGGGGGCGTACTTTTTGTGCTGCTTTCGACGTCACTACTCCCACTTTCGGAGGACTAAAGCACACACTAACACACACACGTTTTCGCATCAAATGAACGGAGGCATCGATGGCAAAATTTGTTGATAAGAAATATTACCGTCCAAGCGCAGCTTTCTCGTTAATTTCAAAACCGTCGGAACATCAAACTGTAGTTCTGATGTTAAGCTTAACATATATCCCTCGAGTTCACGTATGGGAACAAGCGCCTCAGGGATAAGTTTATTTACAGTGATAGACAAAAGTATAAGGCCACAATTTGTATAATTGTTAATATAAAGGTATATTCAAACTAAATTTTAGCAAATCACCCTCAACATCTTAACAGTTTTGGTTTTGGTAAAAAAATACAAATCTTCTCCACACGGCAGGATCGGAGTTCAAATTCCATCCGGACCGCTGCCTCGTACGCAGGGCTGATTATCCAGCTACTAGTAAAATAAAGTTATATTAAACCAGAATTTGCATGCTAATAACAAAAAGATACTCCAAACTTCATATCCTCAATTTTAAGATTTTAATAAATTAGGTGGCTTGTGGACAACATATTGTCCATCACTGTATGTTGCAGGCCTCATTCGAAGCAAATTTTGAAAACATAATATCTGGTCAACCGCAGTCAAGTTTTTTGCCTGTTTTAAATGCAATCGCTTCAATAAGCATCACCATCTTATTTTGCAATATAAAATTCTAGTAAACTTCCCGCCAAGTTCCTTTACCACCGCACTGTTGCTTCCTTGCACTCCATTTCCCAGCGGGATCACACAGACACACACACACAGCCTAAGCGCCGGGCATCATTCTTCACAACATTACCGTATCAAAGGGATCAGAAAGCCGTTTATCCGGCGTTTTGTTTGAGAAGCCTGGCTCTCCAGTGAAGGCATGGGGCCAAAAACAAAACAAAAACCCCACACCACACCAAGCGCCACAAAAGACTGGGCGCCTCCATCGTGTACGCGAAGCACGTGGCTTGGTTTGGGGTTGGGGTGGATTGAGTGCCGGGCCCACCCGTAAAGTGGTGTTTATATTTTCCAAATTTTCTCTCCCCTTCATCAAATCATCCCACGGCCCGACGTGATGACGGGAATTGAATTGTTGTGTGTTGAGCCATAGGGAAGGGAGGGGGAGTCACCGTTTTTTTTTTCGGGGTTGATGCCGGGTTTAGTCCATCGCGGTTGAATTACGGACAAGTTTTTAAATTACACTTTTAAGCACGCCGGAAGATCAACTTGTGTTTTGATTTTTTGTTGCTGTGTGTGTGTGCTTCCCCCCCGTATTGTGCTATTCCTGTCGTTGGCTACAGTGTCTTACGGTTCAGTGACGTGACGCACCCATCTTAACGGGACTGCCACCATCAACCCCACGCTGGCATATGGCAACAAGTCCCTGCTTTGTGTGGGTCTGGGTCTGGACGAAGTTATTAAAACTCGCCGAAAAAGGTAAACACTTTTCCCAGGGGCCGCAGTTAATATTGCAGGCGGCGACCGCCCGTTCCGCTGTTGGCACCCGCGGGCCTAAAGTTCGCGTCTTCATTCTCCCCGACTTTGAGTATAGTTTGAAGTCGAAAACGGTTTAAAACACAATAAGCTCGCAGTTTTGTAGTGAGCTCACAGGCAACGGCAACGCAAGAGCAAGGCAAGGCAACCGTTTCCGTACTGTTTGAGTAGCGCAACTCTTGCGAAAGGCAGAGGCAGCTTCTTGCTGGAAGCCTTATTGAGCGAAAAAGTTAGAAAGCGCCAAGTCCAACAAGGATTCTTTGCGTAAGTGAACACTACACTGTTGTTAAACTTTACAATCCGGTTTTTTTTTGTTCTCCCGTGCCGGATCTCGACGAAAAACTTAATAATAAGTGCTATCACTAACAGGTCAAAAGCGCTTAGCTAGGATTAAAAATCGCTCCGATTTCTTACCACCTAATAAGCGGGTAAGGGCAAGGTAAAAAATGTTATTGGGTTGATGCTGGATACCCAAAACTCTTTGTCAAATGTGAACTAATCAGACGCCAAACTGAGAACAGTTGACTTTACTGGCACAATTAGAAGCTTAGAAGACTCGCTCTCTGCGTTTGCCCACACCCTTGCCTTTGGCCACAATGTAAACTAACCAGTCCATTGCTGCTGATCCACTCTTCACTTGACTTGAAGTCTTCCAAGGCACAGCATCGCCCACTTCCCGAATCAAGAAGTTAAAAAAGCGATAGAAACTGCTTCCCTGGCGGTGGGAAAAAAATCGCTTGAAATCGTTTAGAAGCCAACCTCTCGAGAAGAAGAATGGATGCCGTTGATGGCAGTGGTGGCATCAGTGGCCAAAAGCATTCTTCGTCGAACAGGGCATTGTCACTCAAGAACAACCACTTAACAATTGTCTTATCAGCGTTTTCTTCTGGCTTGAAATCTTCTGCACCTTCCTTCCTTCCACCCAGGGAAAGTGGTGCGCATCTCATCATCATCCGAAGAGATTGCCGCACCTTTCCATCTCGCTCTCGGCTCACAAAACCTTCAAACCGCACCCTTGATATGTCTTGAAAAACCACTGGCAGAGCACCCTTCACGCGGAACGCTTTTCAGTACCAATAACAAAGACCGTGTCCGGATGCTGGAAACTGGGCCGACCGTAGTCGGAGGGTGAATGTCGCCCCAAAGACAACAGGACTGCAGCACATATGGGTGTGTGTGTGTGTGTGTTTGTGTGGCCGCGCATGAAGACAAAAGGGGTGTCCTTGTTCATTGTCTTACGATTTGCTTACCCAACCTCAATCGAAGCAGCGTCCTCGTTCTCTCTCTCTCTGGTCCTCTCTGTCCCTACAGTCCTGCAGATGCTTCAGGAAATGTACTTTGCGTTGCCCCGTCTGCATACTCTTACGGAGCTTCGGTTCGATCGATGTCGATCGATGACGAAAGCCACCATCCCCGTGGTGGTGTGGCGTGGTATGGTAAGCACGCCTTTTTGCCGTATGATCGCGTACGGTTGCGCCATACGTCACCTCCGCAAGAAGCGATTACACCACTCGGGCCGCACTAAGGTGCCGCCAGTGCGCATTGCCATCATACGTTGCACAGTACCGAGTGTTGCGTTATGCATTGTGTATGCCGATTATGCAACGGCATAAAACCAAACAGGTTCCCTTGTGCAAGCTTGCCATATTCAGGCGCAAACGATTTGCCATCAGTTTCATACGACGTGTGGCAAGGCCGTCCGTCGTGCACTCCATTCCCGGCGCGTATTGGGTTCGGTTCGGTGTGGTAAAGCATGGCCAGGGAATGATAAAGAAATTGCTCACATTCACTGCTGCTAATAGCATGCCCGGGAAACCGGGAAAGCCTGCAGCACCAAGTACTCGGCCTGTAAATGAACAACCGCCAAGGTTCCGTGCTTGATGTCCGGGTCTTTGTGTCCGGGACCGGTGTGTTGATGTGCGAACATGTAAGCAACACGTTTGATGATGCACCTCTGCTTCTTCTTCTCACCAAACACGCCAGGCACGACAAAACCGGCCTCCTTCTCTGTCAAAAGACCCCCTCCCCCTCCCCCTTGTGCGTGTACTATTTACACAAAGGGGGGTCGAGCGTGTTTGCTGTACGATAAAACACTTACCTCTCGAATGTACACATTTCCAACCGACACACTTCCCGGGCCCGACCGACGAGCGTACTGAACAGGGAACATTCTGTTTTGCTGGCAAATCGCTCAATTGATTCGTCGTCGTCGCTGAGTTTAAGCAGCTGAAGCTGTACAATGACGGTCCCATTCTTATCAAAAGGATTTCGAGCCAAGTGTGCTGTTTAAAATAACATCCCGCTCCCGGGTTGCTGGTGCGTGGGAAAGGATTAAACCGTGGAGCTTCCACCCAGGTTACGCCACGTAGTCGTCTTAATAAGCTACAATTACAATAACTTTCCTTGGTAAGCCGGGCAAGGAACGTATCACAAATCGTGGTGCAAATTAGATCAACCCTAAAAACTTCACCCGTCTACGTGGAGTGTGTGGTGGTGGTCTGATGTCAAACGCAACCCCTCCCCGTCTAGCAATTACTGCTTACAAGGCCCCCAACCTCCCAATTGCAAAAATTGAAAGCAATAAATGATGTGCTATGGGTCTTGCTCGGAACCTTCACGGAAGGCTAATCGAATAACGCGCTTGATGGGAAATTTGTAAGAGCAACGTCTCACAGGGCAAGGTAAGGTGCCTGGAGGATGGAAGCGCCTGATTGAATTTAGACCGACCACCTTCGACAGCACTTTTAGCGATTCCAGACCATACACATTGCCCGGGAAATGGAATAGCGGGAACCCTTTTTAACATAACGGCGCAAAACAGACGCCGCCGCCATGCCACAATGATTTTCCATATTTTTTCCGCCGAATGCACCACGGGGATTTTCCCGCTCAAGACAACCCCACCGACTAGGATGCGACTTCAAGCAGCTTGCCACCATCATCATCATCATCATCATCGACACTGCTTGAACGCTCGGCACTGAGTGAATCCTTTGTGCTCTCTGTATTCGTCTCTTGTACGGGAATGGCAAAAGATGACATCTTTCCAAATGAACGGAACGTGACAGGAAAAAAAAAACCAACACCCCGGTTCCCACAATGCAAGGCAAAACAAAGGAAAGATATCCCCCCCCCAGAACCACGTCTTGAGAGTTCGGGAAAGCTTTCTTGGGAGAACTTAAGCGCTTTTCGCCAGCGCTCTTCATTACTCTTCCCGCAAAAAAAAAAAGTCAAAGTCAATAAATCAATGTCGAAAACGTGCGTCCGAGCGCATGGATGACCGTCGCTGGAAGCCAATCCTCTCGAGGTGCATTCCTAGCGCCAAGTCGACACTTGAAGCCATCGACAGCTGCTGAGATGGATGGATGGATGGATGGATGGATCGATGATGATGATGCGTCTGTCACAGATGAAGTCCAGCAGAAACTAATAAATTCGAATCCGCCCAGCTCCAGAAAACTGCTGCTGCAACTCGTTGAAGCGAACGCATTACGCCGTAATGCAACGTACTCTTATCACCAAAGTCTTGCCACGTTCGTAACCGAATTCCGTCGTATTGCAGCATGAAGGAAGTAGTAAAACTGTTTCCCAGCCACACGGCGAATGGAAACTATTCCATTTTGTCAACTTTGATCGATATCTTAACCCTTGGCAGCTCACAGTTCCAGACCACATGTACCCAGGGCAGTGATTTTTATGGCGCAACTTATAGATTTCAGCATATCCGAGGGCGCGCGCTCTCTCCTCCTCGGTCGCTCGGTTAGCCGTACGGCAAATGCGTCACATCTGGACCGAAACTCGGAGAAGGGAAAAGCTCCATAAAAGCCACCATCACATGTCTACATGTCTCTTTTGCGTTTTCCGTGACCAAAGTTTGATAGATCCGCTGGAGCGCTGAGTCGAGTCGGGAGGGAGAAAGCGTCGTTTTTGCTGGATTTTATCGTACACTTCCTTCGCTAAGACTACTTACTGCCCTTTTTATGGGTTGCTTCTACTCACAAAAAAAATAAAGCATAAGTTAAAGCACAACTTTGGACGACAAAAATCATAACCTTCTTCTCTTCTTCGGAAGGATGAGATTCACAGACGCGACTGTAAGCGAAACATTCGTTTTGGGCGAATTTTTACGAGAATCAACGAGCAGGAAGGGAGAAAAAAAAAAGGCTATCTAAATCCCCAATATCGGTTCCGCAATAAATCTTTGATCGCGACAAATGGACTTGGCTGATACTGATTTCGGATTTTTTTGTTTTGCTTTTCCTCTCTTGCAGGTAAATACAACCAACGCTTCAGCATGGAACCCCCAGGAAAATTAAACGATCCCGCCGAGTGAGTCTAGCAGAACAGAAGAAGCAAATGGTTTTTGGTTTTTTTCTTTCCTTTAAGCCGCTCCTACACAAATAATCAAAAATAGACACCCACCGTGAACTGTGAACCGAGTTCCAAGCAAATAAAAGCACCCATCCAACACCCACTTGAGGTGGGGGGGAGCGGAGGTCATTCACCTCATCCTGGCCTTGGTTCGTGTTGGGCAATTTGTTTGCCCGCCACCCCCCTCGATTCACTCCACTACCATTTAAATCATCCGGAAGCCTAGAACAAAAACTGACAGCAATTGCCAGCCCCCCTCATTGAACGCCCAATTAATTCTGGTTTATGAGCTTTCTGGCTCGCGGGAAGCAAAACGCCTTCCAAAACCGAGCTTCGAGCTCGGGAACTGTTGCGTGACGGACGGACCGCCGGAACCGAGACGAGAACCGGAGCGTTTTCGAGAGACCTTCGTAATGTTTCCGCTGTACATCGTGTTGGCGTTTCCGGTTGGCGGGGACAGTTTTATCTCCTAGTTCGTCGGGTCGGTAAAGTCACGGACACACACACACACACACACAGATGAAAACAACTCAACAACTGGCGGATTTCACTGAATGACGGCGGCACCGGGAAATGGAACGATTTCCTGAGCCCGGGCCGGGAGTCTTTAAAGTACACTGTTTCCGGCCGTTGCGGAAGATTTCAGACTTCACATTCTTTCCACCGGGTGTGTGTTTGTCTTGAAGATTTCCGTCCGTTCGTAGCGGGATGGAGGGGTAATTTTTCATTCGCGCTCGGTTTTCGTCATTACCACCACCGTGATCATTGGCCGTCGTCCGGTCAGCTTAATGTCCAGTGAGAAGAAAGATCAACAATATTGCTTCCAAACGGTAGGAATCGAAGTGTACTGATGGATTCAAAGGACAGATCGAACCTATTTTTCTTCATGCAGTACACTGTGAGATATTGATCAGCTTCGATTACATTTGCTTTTTGAATGTAAAATTTGAACTTAAACTCTCCCAGCCATTCAACTCGTGCTTGAGGCACAATTTTAAACCTTGTGACTTGTTTCTCTTTTTTTAATCTTATTATCCCTGCCCATTTGAACAACTGATAAATTGCAATTTTGCTACACCAACAGCACACACACACACACACACACAGCCCGGAGTAATGAGAATTTTGTGCATCGCAATTTCCCTCATCACAGTACCTTTAATAGGCAGCAAACAGCAAACTCCCGGAACTGAAATTAAATTGATTTCCCCTGGCCAATCCAATGGTCAGTCCAACTCGCAGACACACACACACACACAGCCAAACCTAGGCAAAATCCCGGAAGCCGGAAATGCGAACTTTTCAATGATCTCGCTCGCCTGCCTCCGCTGCGAGTGACCTCCAGGGACTGAAGTTCCGGGACAAAAAGGACAACCACGAGCACCGCTTTAAGCCCGCAGCCGCCTCCTGAAAGCTGAAAGCTGAAAAGTTGCACATCCTGGAGGTTCATAAATTATGTTCTTATATCGAGTGGGGCGAGTGGGGGCGAGTGAGATGAGGAGGATGTTACTGAGACCACAGTACGACTGTCCGGAACTCTTCAACCGCGCCCGAGAGCGTTCGTGTCTCAGGATTCGGAGGATGACAAAATCACTTGCCCGCTATCATCGCACAGCACACTCACCGATGAGGATTGGCCGTGGCAAGGGTTAGGGGTGTTTATTTTTATTGTTACCAAACAAACCGTACCAACTCATCCATCTTCAAAATGTACCGCCAAGCGATCTAGTACCAGTGAATGAGCATTAGCTGAAAAATGAGCCTTCACACGTTGCCAGTTGTCCTCCGATCGAAACCAGTCCATGGGTGGGACGGTTTGCTTCGAAGTGGGAATTAGAATGAGAGCCTGCTAAATAATTAATTTAGTCAAACCAACCCAGAATCCAACCTTGGTACCGGCTCGGCAAATTAGTGAGTGTGTCCTCAAGTACGGAAACTTCCAGCAAAGCAATCTCGAATCTACCAGTCGAATTTCAGGAAAGCCAACGCTCCGAACGAAGCCATCGTGCCGTCCTGTTTTGTGATTTGCGGTCCTCAACAAGTTCTTCGCCGAGATCTCTCCGAGTATGCCGCTCGTTCTCTCGATCACTCACTCAACCTGGGTGTGATGCTTATTTGAATCATCACAACCTCCTTGAGTGAGCGACCGCGAAACTGAGTAAAGCGACAGCAGCAACCCTACGCGGCCGAACCTCTCGAATGGCCGGAAACCCCGTACGCCATAAAATGGATGTCCATTGCGTAAAGTGCAGTGCGGGAACTTACTTTTCTGTCACCTTATGAGGGGAAACCTGGAAGGAAAGGATGATGATGTCACACTACGCTTATGTCACGAACGAGGGGATTCAATTACCAGGGAAGACCTCTAGCCCAGCCAGCTCGTCCCAAGAATAGCGCGAGATTTAAATTAACGCAAAATGTGGCTCGTAAATTAATTAATTATGGTATTAATTACCCGTTTAAGTGTTGCTGCGAGGCCAAGCGAGAGCGCACGCTAGCAAAATATCCTTTGGAAGGACGGACGGAACTGGGCGGGCCTGCTGGATTATGTTCTGCGACTTCTCTCGCCCTACGCATCGAGTAGTAGGAGGAGTTTGTCCCCGTAGGCAATAAAAAAAATACAACCTGAGTTCGTCCCCCCTCCCCCCTCTCTTCCCCCCGGACACTAAGTGGGCTCGTATTTTGGCTCGTAAAAACTAAACCCTTGGTGGTGGACCTCGGCGGGGCAGGATGAGGTTACAGTTTGCCATGAAAAATCGAGCCAAAAACCCCGGCCAGTCATGATGGTTTGTAAATTTTAATCTTCATAAAGCGAGCCCTTCCTCCACTCAGTCAGCCCCGGCCATATCCCCCAACACGGAACACGATGGATGGATGAAACTTCATTTACGCCGCGCACCATTTTAAATGAAGCCCGCCGATGGATGAGTTGCGCGCCCCTGCGAGTTAATTGTGTTGTACCGTGATTAAGTGCGAATTACTTTTGCGAAACAGCAGACAACGACCGGGGCCGCCGTAGTTTCTCGCTGACGCCAACCGACGACGCGTCAGATGGTGGCGCGCTGGGTTGGTGTAGGACGGTCGGTCGGTCGGTGATTAGATGTCGTTTCATTCCCGCGTGCGAGAAATTCTCAATTTACGGCTCAATTTATTGTGAAAGTATTCTTCCCGTCCGGGCGAGCCTGCCCTGGAAAAAGTAAAGTCTGTCAACCTCATTAAGGATAGTCTGGATGTCTTCTTTTTTTGTATAATTAAGGAAACGAAATTTTACTAAACAGATTACAGTGAGATGATATACTCTAAACGCTTCTTCTAAATGGATGTGTTCATCAACCTATTTTGTGCTTGCTCATGATATGCTCATCGATCAACCGCTACCGATACGTACCCCCGAGTATATGCTCCATCTGTCTGCCGTCGTGGGGTTCATAAAAGTTGTCCTTATCTGCCCGAAACCTCCAGCTCCAATAATGCTTCCATGCACCACCCTATTTTCCCATACGGTCACACACACACACACACCCGGGGCAAGTGTATTTGTTTCGCCATTTTTTCCTTCCACGCTTGGTGCAAGGACAAATTATCCTTTGCTAAACCGTGCTTCGGTGCTCCGTAAGACGAAGAAAAGGCGACATGCTCGACTGTCGTAGCGTAGCTCAATGATGTCGATCGATTTATGCTATCGTTGGCTTCGTTTCCCCAAAACCATCGAACCCAAACGGTAAAACCTCCCCCTCCCCATGGTCGTTTATGGGGCACGCGCGGCAACCATCAACGGGCGCGCGTGGTGGTCCGGGCAAGTAGCGACGTGGAGAGCGCAGTTTATTCAAATTTGATAACATATTTACCGCGCTCCACACACGACGAAGATGGCGAAAGGATGTCGCGGGACCGTTCGTTAGGTCGGTGCTGTCGTCTGTTGTAGCTGCATTAACCGCGACCCGCGTGCATGAAGAACGTTTATGTCGTTTTATGCGACGAATGCGAGATGGCGGGCTGATGCGAGGTGTGTGTGTGCTTACGGGAATAAATCGCTCGGGAAGATGTGTTGCGCAACTACCGAATCTGTAGCGCAAACGGGTGAAAAACACAGTCGTAAAATGCATAAATTTGTCAAGCCAGCACCCCAAAACCGCTTCGATCCATCGGCTCTCCCACTTACGTGTATTGGTCTTAAAATAAAAATAAAATGTGCTAATCGGACCAAAACGATCGGAATGCGTTCAGGAGAAGGAGGACGCGGTTTGTTACGTCAAGCAACGTAAACAGTGCATTATCTGATAATGAGTGGTAGTGTGGTTTGGTGGTTGGTAAGCTGCCGATTAGTGTACAGCAGTCGTGGCCGAGTGGTTAAGGCGTCTGACTCGAAATCAGATTCCCTCTGGGAGCGTAGGTTCGAATCCTACCGGCTGCGGTCTCGTAAACTTGTTTTTTTTTCATCTGTTTTCCTCTCTTTCTTGGTCTTTCTTGAAACAAGGTAATGTTTTCGCAAATAAGTTATTCAATATTATACTGCCGGTTCGAATTAGGATTTTTTCACGGCGACCGACCATACTGAATAAGATTCAGAAAAGTTTATTCTCTAGTGGCTAGTATAGATACCGGTTAAAACAGCTCAAAATATAGAATATCAAGCTTGTCCCACTGAATGTAAGCTAAACCTAAACTTGTCCCAAGGCTAATCTGGTTAGCATACACCGTTCAGTCAATTTTCAATACCGCTAATAAAATTGGAGATACGTGTCTTATTACCTCTAATATTAGTCCTTATTATGATGTTCAATTGTTTGACTAAAGGTCTCTAAATCAAGAAATCGTTTTTATGGTTTTTAAATTGAGCTTGATTCTTGGCGAAAGCTTTTAGATCGCATTACGGTTGCCATACGGAGACACGATTTTGACCAAATTTCTTCCGTTAGCCAGCTGGGTCTACCGAGACGTTGTTTAATAGCTCTTATGTGCAGATTTTAAAGAATTATCAGTCGGCCTACCGTTTCTGGCTTTCCCTGACTTAATTTTAACCCCCAGCTGGATAGTCAGTCCTATGAAAAACACAAATAACTAAGTAAAAAACTTAAAGTCTAACAAGCAGCAGCTAACATTCCTATTGATAACTACCCTTCATGGGCTTAGAGCAGAAAGACCATGAAAGACTAAAAACACGACGAAAGTCTGACTTCTCCAACTCGAAGCCATTATACCGATCCACGCAATATGTGGTTAGATAAGGTTTGCCAGAGAGTTTTGTCTGTTAGAGAATCGTAATCAGCACTATTACTATTAAATTAAATTTAACCACGCGATCGCAAGTTTTTCTATTTATTTACTTTTGTGAAGTAATAAAAAACCCTTGACAACTTAACGGTTTGTCAAGCTCAAATCAGTACGCCAAGTACGCCTAGCTTCTGCAGTTTAATAGTCTGTCTTGAGTATGGTCTAGAAGGGTAAGGGTTGCTATCCGTCTTTGTATCAATCTTTTAACCAATTATTTGCGTGTTATTATTTAAAAGAAAACTCAAATTTAATATTGACCATAACAACTGTAAAAATATATCTCATTTATCTGCTTTATGATGATAAATGTCAGTGTGTAAACAGACCACACAGTCGATTTCTCGCCTTCTACGCATCGCTTTAAAGATTACAGATTTCGCCCGGTGGAAGATGGGAAGACCTGACATCCTCCTTCATTCCAACCATTCCATAAAATCGACCACTTTGCTCTACGAAAACACACACTTGAACTGGTTCTTAACCGTATCACCCTTAAAGGTTAGCACGTATCGATGCCGGAAATATTGTTTATCGAACAACACAGATAAGACTGTGCATGTCTACTGTTTTGCTTTCCAGCGCCTACTAACCGATGGAAATTTAAACCATCAAAGACGGTACATGCATGTGTGTGTGTGTGTCTATGTGTATGTGATTTCAATCGGAAAAGCATACATGAAGATGTTTTCATTTGATGCCGTTCGATTCGCTGCTAGGTACTACAATGCGCTTCCACTAGCTAGCGTTATTACTTCTTCAGCAAAAAGGGAATCAGCTTAATAAACGGGGGGAGTGAAGGCTTTGCTTTTGATCCTCGCCAGTAAGAACCGCCGAACCGTTCGTTAGCTTCCTGCGGAGGCCAGTTAAGGCCGCGCATAAAGAACAGGGCGTCAAAATGTGTGTATACGTGTGTACGGCCTCCCTACTCTCGAGGTCTGGTCCACGAACTTATATCACAAGACAGTATAAGCCACAGCGCTGAAAGGCACAAATCGTACAGCAAGCCAGCCAGCCAGCGCAACAACACGAACACGGCTACCGTCACTGTTCAAGTACTACTTAGGACCTGGCTCCTGCTGCTGCTGCTGCTGCTGCTGAGTCTTGAGGAGTGTCGGAACGACGATAAAAGGAAAGTGTACAAGCAAATTATCTTACAAGCTTGCAAACAACTTCCACGTGTGCCGACGACTCTACCGTTGCTTTCTACGCCAAGCTTCTTCCTTCTCCCCAAGGAGTGTAACCTAAATCTGACTCCATCAGGGAGGGAGTTTTCGCTGCCGTGAATGTTGGATTCGGATTTGATTATGCCCAGACACTTGTCACCGTGCGGCAGGTGGAGCTAGACTGGGTCTGAGGTGATTGTAGTTATATTTAAAAACACTCAAATCTAAACAAGACGGGCACGAAAAATCGATGAGTGTAGCAGCAAAAGGACATTTTACGGCTCAATTCAAATTTGTTCCTGTACTACTCTCCTCTCCTCCTTCCACCGACGTTCGGAAGCATGTTTTTGTTTTTCCTCCCTGAACTCCCAACTCCCAATGGACATCTTGTACCCACACTGGGACGCATCGCATCGGTCTCCCAAGCCACTTATGCTCAATCTCGCATAAAACATTCAATTTCCAATTTTCGCTAAAACTTTGCGCATCACCGAGCGCAAGGAGCCCCGGAAGTGTGTAAAAGGGGTTGAGCTCACCTGCCTTGGGTGGAACGGCAGACTGAAACCACAAACGGTAATGCAAACGAAAGAGTTTTACGGTGGATTTAGGAGGTAGAAACTCCTCCGGCGTTTGGAGACAACACCTGCACACACGGCTGCCGCCTGTACCTGCTTATGTACAGGTGGATTTGCTGCAAAATGCTTTCCATTGCTGGGTGGATTAAATAAAATCAAACAAGCAACGAGAGCAACGAGTTCTCGATACACAGACACACGAGGCCACGAGGAGGATGGTTCACCTGGAGGGATGGTTCATTTCGCTCATCCCGATCGAAATGGTTTCGTGTGCAAGGAAGGATGTATGTGTGTATGTTTGATAACACACACACACAAACAACATGGGAAACCTCTTCCGGTAGTGTGCGCGAAACACTTTACGATGGTTCGCCCACCAAATGGCACCCGGCGTGGCTGTCGTACTCAGTACACAGGTCTGTGTATCTCACCAGCCACCAGTCCGTGCGAGATACTACTTTCTCGTACGGTAATCGATAACGGAAGCCTCAATCGTCAGTGTTTGCTGTTTAAGTGATTGAACAAAACAGAAAGAAAGAGAAATCGGTAACATGAACGGGAATCGGACGGGCTTTCGTTCCTCAAAGTAAGGTGTTGTTGAGTATTGTGGTGTATTGGTTCTCAGTATTCACTGTCTAAGATACCACAAACCGTTCTTATGCTACCGGTCCATGAGAAGATGAAAAAAACCTTTCTGCTGGAAATTGGGCAAATTTGTATATCAAAGATGTTATTTGGTTTAACTGTAATAATATTGAAATTTTTCATATGTTTAGAACAAAATATACAGCTTAACTTAATGCTGTGACATCTTCAACGCCTGAAAGTATGCATGAAAGTAAGCAATCTACATGTCTAAGCAACTTTTCAAAAGCTTTTTTCGACGAAAATGTTCAGAAATTCGTATCTAATTTAATGAACCACTTCCTTGAATGGATTTGTATGACTTTCGATACTTGTCTTTACTTGTAGCGTTTCCTCTTCTTTATCTAATGCACTTTGCAGGGTTTGCCATTTTTATCCATGGCATACTATGGTTTATCCAGGGTTTGTTTCTTATGGATATTTTTATCTTCTTCCATATTTTTTTTCTTAGCGGGTAACAGACTCGAGCATAACTCGATAAGATTTGTTACCGGTCCGGAAGTTTGAGATACCAGGAACTATATTTAAGATAGAAGCCTTTTATTACTCACTTTAATGCGTTATTGCATACGCAACTGTGAGCAATGAATGGTCTTAAACGGGATTAAAATATCGAAATTCCCTCAACAAATTCTCAACAGAGGGCTTCAAAGAAACATTAGTTGTAAAACAAATTGTAATACGAAGCTAATAAAGAGAGAGAGAGAGAGAAATGATAGCTAAAGGCAATTGAAGTGCGGTTCAAATTCTAACTCCCAAAAATGGCAATAGTCGCCTGACAGTTCTATCATTTGGATCTTTTTTTCTCCGAAACTAAAATTGAAACCCTCTACAGCCCTGTCCGCGACATGCTATAGATCAAACATGCAGAAGAATTTAAAAATATATGCAAACTGTCAATAAAACCCCTGGATGGCTTCCAACAGAAGAAAAAAGCATCTGAGTGTGTGTCAAAACCCCTTCGAGTAACCCTGAACTACGAGAAATGTTCAAATTTTGCTACGAAAAACACATTTTATCAACCAGACTTTTAAGTATCAAACTCTACCCAGAATTACCTTCGCTACTGAACTACTACTATAAGCTACATCCAAAAAAAAAAAACAGGTGGTAAAAGGGGGGTATAATCCTTCTCCGAATGAATCCAATCAACGACGGAGATTCACAGACCACTCTGCTCTGCTCTACTCTACGATAAAGCAGCGAGTTGGGTAAAATAAAAAGTCGGCACATTCTTACGGACACATAATCTGATAGGTCTCAGTGTGAATGAAATGCAATTGCTTGTTGTTCGGGGAAGAACTAAGGAACTAAGATTTAATCGATCCGTCCGCTCGACGTCAGTCGTTTGCTGCTGTCTTTCCACTCTTCACGATGCACTTTGATAATGACCAATAATCTGGCCAGTTACATCAGTGGTTTTGTTCCGTTCAGTTCTACTGGAACTTCCTTCTCGCGGCCGCACCGAAGGCGGACATAATCAAAACAATTCGTTCCTCCAGTCGTTCGATAGCGAGTTCAATGTGCAATCTTCTTCACACTAGCCGTGAAGTAAAGCTTGCCTCGGACAGACGTCCTCGAACCAACAGCGCAGCCCCAGATGCAACCAAGTGCGCCGTTTCGTTCGTGTTTGTTGCACGACAAAAAAACGCGGACACGTGATCCGGTTAAAAGTGTTAGCCAGTGGAAAATTCTCTTTGTTCTTGGCCGTGTGATGAAACAGGGTTGAAATGGAGGTGGTACATTCGAAGGGGCGTTTTTGCCTAACCCCACAGTGAAGGGTTTTGGAGCTCGTGCCGTTTTTATTTTTTTGGCCATTTCGTTAGACGGTGCAATTTGCACTAATAACCAGCACATCTCTGGTGGTAGGTGAATGGATTTGGATCTTTTCGGTTTGATAGGGAAGTAAAAACGGACTGGTCAAAGAAAGAGTCTTTTTGTGGATGGGATGGTGGGGAAACAAAATGGGACGAAGTAGAGTTCGTTTCAGTATTGTTGAGTATGATTTTGAGTGCCTCGGTTGCATCGCACCTACATTTGATATTGGCTTAGCTTATGTGTGAAATACATTATAGCCATTTTAATTTAGTGTTACAAATATTAAGCGATGAAGCGATTAAGATATGAAGCGAGTTTAATCCGCTCATGTTTTTTTAACTACTCGAAAAGCCTTCCCGGTATCAGACACAGGTTTAACAGCTGCCTCCCAATCACAACACTTAACAAACTTTAGTTCGCGTAATAAACCGTTTTTCATGGCGCTTAGCGTGTCTGCCTCTCTGACGGACCTGCAGGATATTTTTGTAACACTTTGAACATTATGTACAAGGCGGAATTATGTTTAGCGCTGCTTTTTCTTAGTTGGCACTACAACCTCCAGAGGACTCGGCCTGTCATTTCTCGATTTCTGTGACTTGTGATCTTACCCGTAGCTAGATAGTCCTGCATACGAGAAGGCGGGCTGGATTTGAACCCCGGGTTCGGCCGTGTGAAGAACGGCACCGCTATCGTCCAGGCCACCGAACCGCTCCCTTGACACGCTACAAAATTTGATTTTCACCGCCTTTTTGCTCTTCACATCAGGAGGCATATGGGAGTTTTATGACAATTTAATAATAACTGATTTTTCAATCACTTTTTAGCCAACTTTTGAGGGCCCTCTACATTTGTTGAAAAATATTCACGCCACTCAAACCCACGAGCGTGTGCCGAAAAATAATTTCAGATTCTAGAGGCTAAAGGACATGCTAGAACATACTCTGAAGTATGTTCTCACTGAAACTGTGAACACTGAAAAATGCTATCTAAAAAGTTTCTCCTAGGAGAATGATCATATTGAAATAGATCTTAATTGAGACATGAAAATTTGTCTCTTGTTATAATTCTCAGTCTTATTAAGTCTAGACCTAGGTCCGACTAGACTTTCCGGCAAAATGCTGTCAATTTTTAACCTACTTCCATTCAAAACTCACAGCATTTTTTCGCCAAATCGTAGGTGCGCTGGAAGTTGCGCTTCGTCTAAAACCGGCTTTAAACACCTGTTTAAAGTAAATTAACTTCCAAATGTCTACTACCTATACTTGAACACTTTTTCTTTTTCCTCATTTGCCATATTTTACCAAAATATGCAGAAGGAAAACAGGGCATTCATCGTGCAGGAATTCAGTGTAACAATGTTTTAACTTGTAGAACTAAACTTCTTCAGCTCTCCGACTGTTAAAAACTGTATTTGATTGAATGGTAATCTTCGAAAAATGAGGTCCAATTACTAAATAAATTTATTATTTATTTACTTTATGCTAAATAAAAATGCAGAGTAATTTATAAATGCACTTTGGGATTTATTTTTTGAAATCCTTAGAAAGACCACTCAACTAAACTAATCAACCGTCACATGCCTAGAAGGGAAAATAAAAGTTGCCTTTTCTTTGCGCGGAACGATGAAATCGATTTTCCCGGTCTCTATCCCTCCCTCTCTCCCTCTCGGTACTGATCGAGTACTGGACGCGAAACCCCAACGTGTCGATCGAGTCGATTACATTAAAGTGTTTGCCTTGCCTTCCTTCGCTCAATTTGGTTTTGTTTGGCAAATCGTTCAACACACCTTTCGGACGGTTTGCAGCAGCAGTGTGTATGTGCAGCGGGCATCTATTTTTGCAGCCAACAAAAAAAGTGGTGCAATCTCATCCATATTTACCCAAGTCTATTTACACCCAGGCCAACCGCAACAGAAATGCTTTACAAAACGGAGCGGACCCCGGAGAGGACGGACGGACCGAGTGGAGCGGTTTTAAGTTTTAATCTAAACCCACAATCGCCCACCAGCTCTCCCGGCTCCACGCGCCAGACGGCCAAGTTCTTTGTGTGGAAGATACTTTTAAAAAGGGATTTTCGTACCCGGGATTGCGCTTCCGTTCGTTCTTCCCCGAGCGTCCAAGTCGGCGTCCTGGACACCCACCAAAAAAAGCCACACGGAATTGGATGAGTTTTTCCTTCACGTGTCTCGGGCAAGAACTTCTTCACCCTTGTTCCTCCCTCCAATCCCGTTCTGGCGGCGTTCTCGGCTGATTGATGACCGTGGCCATTTTCGGTGGCGAAACGACCAAACGATATTAAATTAGTCTCGACGCAAGTAGGGAAAGAAATTTATCTTATTATTGTGCACTCTCACTTGTTCCTCGCTAATAACTGGGGCGGCGGTTGGGTTCGGACCTCGACTCGACACAGGCGGCAGAGAGGTCGGTTGGTTGGTGGGTAACGAATTCGCAGCAATGTATTGCCAATCTTATGGCCACGCTATCAACGCCACAACTCTTTTTAGCGAGGCTTTGGGGGACAAGTCAGTCTTGTCGGCACAATGTCCCGGGTTCTGTTTTGTTTTTTTATTTCGTCGCCAACGCCAACCGTCGCACCCATCAAGACCATTAACTTTTGCCACTTTTGGATTGTCTTTTTTGTTGTTCGTTATTGGCACTGCGATGTTGCAAGCCGAGATGCGACAGAAGCGATAAGACTTGACCGAATGGACCTCAAACTCTACTGCCCATTCTTTTGCTGGTCAGGAAAGAGTTACCAACATAGGCTCCTGGGAGGTCGTCTACAGTTCGCAAGCGTGAAGTAGTGAAGTCTTGGAAAGACTTGGGCCCACCACAACCACCAGACACAATCACAACGAGAAGAGACACAGACCGGCCAACCGCCCAGGACGGAAATATATTTAACAAATTGCCAACAAATGTGTCCTGTTTGTTTTTGTGTGCTTTCGAGCGAGGAGACAAACTCCACTTCGAAGCCCCCATCGATTTGTGTGGCGGACGGCGAGCACAGTATGTCGTGTCGTTAGGTTTTATTTGTCTAGAGGACACTGCTCCAAACGCCAAGCCAACGCAGGGCCCCCGCTTCTGGGATTCGATCGGAAGAACCACAAAAAAAAATACTTCCAAAGACGAATAGACCCCACGACGAACAACACGGAAGCTGTTGGTACGGCAAGAGGAAGCAGTGAGAACCCTTCCCTGCCATGGTTCAGAATTTGCCCATAGTCTTTTATGGCCATTGCATGCATAATTCGTATAATTTTGCAGTAAAGTCAATAAATTCAAATTCATCCATTGCAAACTGTGTAGCAGACCAGAGAGAGAGAGAGAGAGAGAGAGAGAGAGAGAGAGAGAGAGAGAGAGAGAGAGAGAGAGAGAGAGAGAGAGAGAGAGAGAGAGGGAGCGAGCCCGACAGACAGCGCGGCCTGTGAAAGAATCGAAGTTTTCCGTTCCGTAGCAGCAACAACAACTAACTCGTGACAACAACGCCCGACATAAACAAGCTTTCCCCGGGCACGAGTGCGAGTACCGCTTTCGTTTGTGTATTGCTCATGAATGGGAAATATGAGTACTTGATTTGCTGCGTGTGTGTGTGGCTGGTGTTTTGTAGCCATTTTTGGTTGATGTTGCCCATGCTATTGGTCGTAACGGAGTCAATTATTGAAATTTTGCTCGATCACTTGTGCCATCGGGCAATGGATGGACTTCATAAAAAAACCGAGCGGTTGTCGGTGGGAGCACACTACAAATGGATCAAGCAGTTTGCGGAAGTTTAAGAAAGTCGTGTAGAGGTTTCGTTTCCGGAACGAGTTTGTGGAGCTTCTTGCTTCGGCGTGTTTGAATTTGTTCTCTTTTAATGTGCAGGCGAAATTGGTGGTGTCTGTTTGAATCCTTGAAATGAAATTTAAGCACCGATCTTGAGGCATGAAATGTGAATTTAAAGGCGTTCCCTCATACACTTATGGTAGTTTAAAGTGCTATTCAGAACATAACAAAAGTAGTGTCTCCATGTTTAAAACAATAAGCAATTTTTGGCATTATCCAAGCACTCTATGAGATGATGAGAGTTGCTGGGAGAGAGATTTACAAAAACTCCAACTTCAACGCAGAATACGCTCACTTAAATACCCAATTTGAGACAAACGAACCAATGACTACTTTGGTTTAACTGTTGACAGTAGCCTACTTCGTCTACCGAGCTGCATTTTTAAGTAACCGTCTGTTTAGCCAAATTTAAGCAAAGCGAGCCGGATTGATTTGTGCAAAACTCAAATGGATTCTCTCTATAATCTTTAAATTAGTTCCATAAACATACAGTTGAAATAAAAAATTTTGATTAGAATTTAACAAATATTTCACTAAATTGCATACTTTAAGGCGTATCATACTGAACCACAATTATATTACAAGCGTGGCATACCTTTAGGCGCAACAAAATGATGATTATTTTAACAACTTTTTACCCAAGTTGATCATCTATAAAAAATACAATTTAATGCTTCAAACATAAACCTCCGACAGGAAACACGTTTAATATTGAATTATGTTACTTAGCCATGCATAAATTCGGAAACACTTGTTCCGTCATGTTTGCCGCCTGTAAGTAATTTGTGTGGCTGCTGCACCAAAAAAAAAACGGAAATTTTCCCGACTTTTCCATTTCGCTAACAAAAAAAAAACACAATCAACGTTATGAAACTGTTGTTCTGTTGTACCGCAAGGATGAAAACTATTTGTTCCCTCTGCAAGTTGCAGCTACCTGAACCCAGCTCCAAAGGTCAACCGTGTGCAGCATAAGCTTTCTGCGATATGGAAACAATGTTTGCCGCTTTACCTCTACTGTACTCCGGTGTTCGGACCACTTTCGGCGGTGCATGCGAGAAAGTAATGATAACTCTAAAACGCTTCGAAATTTTAGCATCATGAAAAGAATCAAAACCCCGGCCCGAGAAAAAAAGCAACGAAACACACACACAGCCAAATCCATTTATCGTATTGCCGTTCCCAATATGTGCCACCATCGAAGTGGAATTGGTCGAAAAATGAACGTTTTGTGTGTTTTGTTGCCTTGTTCAAGGGCGGTAGCAGCAACCATAGACCCTTACAACGTTGGCCAGACAACGTTCAAACCCGGCACGCCCGGATGAATACAGTGTGTCGGTGTGGAATTTGGAATGTTATCACTGTTTTCCGTTCAATCGTGTGTTGCACGGCTCCGTGTCTTCGTTTGTATGAAAAAAAAACGGTCGGGTACGGAACCCGGGTGCAACATTGCAACGGCAAACAATTCACACGCATCGTACAGGAATGGGTCCGGAGTGGAGAAGCTTATCGTGCCGATGGCATACTCTACACGACGAGCTCAATTCGAACTATCGGGCTTCAAATTCCACACACACCAAAAGGCATGCCTAAAGCGGACACAGGGGATCGTTGTGCGACCCACGGGAGGCGTGTGTAGAGAAATGCATAGCAAATCAACATCTCATCAAACCATTTCCTTCCGTATGTCGAGCATTTCACTGTGTTCGGTGACAGTGTTCACGCCTGCCTCGGTTGAATTCCGGTTGATGGGAATGGACAAGGTTTCAAATAAAAGTTTGCGAATATTATTGGTGTGGTGTAGGAAAAAATGCTACACCATTGTACGCAAACAGAATATTTTTCTTACTCAATAAAATTTAACCGTTGATTGTGATGAGTACGCTCTGGAATATAAGCCTCCTCGCTTGCTTCGATTGTCTGCTAAATTCGAAAACAAAATGGCATACATTTAGGCGCACCTCCCTATTTTATCTGAGACACAAACCAATGTATATCGATTTTAACAACTATCGATTTAAATGTTGTGCTCGAACACGGTTAAATCCGTTACTAAACCACAGTACCTGGGCCAAGCGCAAACATTCAACAAGTCATCAGCTACCTCGAGCTGGAAGTCAAAATAGAAAAAAAAAACCCAAACCCTTTTCCAAGCTTATGCAAATGAACAAGTCCGGCAGAGGGATACAACATTTGCACTCATAATCGTTTATCACGAAATTATTATGGAGCCAAAAGCCCCCCACCCGAAGGGTTTGGTAGCCATCCAAACAAAACTTGTGCCATTGACTGTGATGAAAAGCACGACACCGCACACCGCAGCCAGCGGTCGAATTGGGAAAGTTTGGATGTTCAGGAATCGCCAGACAGCTAGAGCTAGAGCGATGGGGACCTGGCAAGTCGGTGGCTGGATCCTACAAGGGCGAACGGTTGGGCGAACTCTCGTGCAGCTTACATGAGGTATAAAAGTCAACCCAACCCCAACGACAGAGCCAGGTGGGGGGCGAAGGGACCGATGAAAGGGATGGCCGCGCGTACAGTTTTCGATAAACATGCAAATGGTGTCGACGATATGATGGCGCAGCACACTAGTCGTCGGGTAAACTTTTACCTAGCATGTCGTCTCTTTTTTGTTTTGCTCTTCCCTCGTTTAGGGGTTGTTTTTGTACGTTTCAACTATGATGCCCCCATATCATAGCTCTTCTCCCAATTCGCACTTCATTCCGTGCCGCAAACAATGGGTTTCTCATCCTCGGTGACAGAGGACGACAATGATGGTAACTTTGTACCGTCAGCCAACCTCCAATGTCCATGCACACACACACACACACATCGGAGACATTGGAGGGAGTATTTATCACCGGGTTTCAGTGTTAGCGAATGAAAGCAGGGCAGGGACCCAAGCTCAGAATCAGCATCACATACCCGTACGGTGGCAGAACTCCGCAGACAGACAGTCACAGGATGTCGACAAACACACACACACACACACACAACGCGGGAGTGGGAGACAACGCGGACCGACATGATACACGTCATAAATGAATGTAATTAAAATTTACTGAATTAAAATACGGCAAAACTCTATCTCGACACTACGACAGAAGCGCTGCCTCCCGCTTGGCTGTTGTCCTACCTCGCTTGGGGGTCCGGTGGGGCTTTGATGCCTGGATAGAGTGGATCCGCAACTGTAAACTAGCAGAAACATTGCGATATTAGAGACGTGCCTTCGCCTCCATTCCCTGAAAACGGTTACTCAACCACTCGCAAAGGTGTTAACGCTTCTTGGACGCCATTTTAGACGTGGACACACACACACTCACGCGTGGAATCAAGCTTTACGAGGTTATCCAATTTCCAAGCCTGTTTCGAGTGGTTGTGCACAACACATGATCGGATTTAAAAACTTACCCACCAAACATCTCCTCCCGCCCCTTTCGATGTGACGGGACCCCCGTGTGACCACCGTCGGCGGGAAGGATTCCTCCAATTTGCAGCGGAAATGAAACGATTTTTGTGCACGGAGACAACACCGCCGAGCAAGCAGAACGACGTGCAGGCACACCTAATTGCATTTCGGTGCGTTAAATTGGGTTTGGTAGTAGTGGCCGCCTCCGACGCATAGACCCGTCTCCTAGCGGAACGTCACACTGTGGGGCGTTTTATATGAATTTGTATTTCCTTTTGCTTTCGAAAAATGGCCGACTTTATAAATGAGTATAATAACGTTGTTAATTTTCAATTAGTGGAGAGAGAAAAAAACCTTTAGCGACCTTTAGCGAATTCCCGAACCAATTTCCCCCTACACACACACAGAGAAATTATTGCCCACGGTGGTTGTGCGGAAAAGTGAATGTCCTCCAGGGAATAGCATTCCACTAAATGGTGGACGTGCTGCCACTGCCGGCTATAGCTACAAGCTGTTGCTTGTCCTCCACGGGCTCCGGGTTGTGCCTATCAACCTACCTGGTTGGTGTAGCCTTTCATTGCCGAGCACCTCCAGTACGCAAGCTAAAAAAGGAAGCAACAAAAAAAAACAGTGACCAAGCGGAAATTAGGAACGTTGATGAAAGTTTAACGTCAGGCAAAATTACCTTCAAGCGAGACACGTCCGCGTGCAACGTGAGGAGGGCACGACACGGCACGGTACGGTACGGCTCGGTACTCGTTCAAACCCATCCATCATCATGCGAGGATTTGTGATGCCTTCTTCCACACTCACCGCTCGTCACACGTCAACGGCTGCTTCTTGCTGCTTCCGGTGGAGGAACTTCCGTTCGTCTTCTGCCACCACACCGACCACTCTGACACTAATGACAGCAAAGTGAATTTCTGCATCCTCTCCCTTCGTGCTGCTGTGTCCCAAGAGATAGTTCGGTGGATGTACTTACACTACGGAAAATCTTACGGGCGTTTGGTTTTGGTCCCATGCGCGCTCCGTCGGGCGAAACACTATCATCACCACAGCTCTCTCATATTTATATTTCGCACAAAATGGTAGCTCGTGGGATGGACGCGTTTGCTGGGGCAAGTCAATTTCCAAGAGAGCTGGTCGAAAGAAAATAAAACTTCATTTATAATTTCATTTACTGCAATTTGACGTTCTTGGTCCTCTGGCCTGGTGATCGTCTGATGTTGCCTGTTAAAAAAATGCAATTTTTATCCTTGAATGTGCTCTCCGCTCTCTGCTAGACTCGTGCTGTAAAACCAACCTTGATATACTATTTCACTCCACTCCCAGACACAGTTCTAACTGTTCCATCCTTCTCTTCTTCTCTTCACAGCTTGGTGAATCAAACGATGACTGACCTGGATGCGGGACAAGTCCGCCGGATACTGCACGAGGCGCTAGATCTCTGGTCACAGCATGCCAACATCAACTTCCGCGAGGTGTACAGTACCGACGCGGACATACAGGTACTGTTTGCCCGCAAATACCACGGCGACGGGTACAACTTTGACGGGCGGGGCAAGATTCTTGCCCACGCGTTCTACCCCGGCACGGGCATTGGAGGCGATGCCCATTTCGATGCGGACGAGAATTGGCTGCTCAATGAACCGCTCGATGCAGAAGGTAAGTGTCCTTGAGTCGATGACTCCGAGCAACGACCCTTCCTAACGGACTACTATGGCGTACCTGTTCTAGGCACGCGACTTTTCGATGTGGCGGTACACGAGTTTGGCCATTCGCTCGGGCTGGGGCACTCCTCGCAGCAGGATGCGATCATGTTTCCGTGGCATCACATTTCGTACCGCGGCAAGGACACGATCCCGGAAGACGATCGGCTCGGCATCCAGTCGATCTACGGTCCACGGAAGAAGATTTACGGCAAAAACCCGGAACGTCACACACCATCCACGACCACCACGACCACCACTACTACGCCAGCGCCACCACCGCGGCCAACCACGCGTTCTTACTATCCCGTAAAGAACACTACCGGTCACCCGTGGCAGGCTCTGTATCCCCATGGCCGGCCTTATACGATTCGCCCGACAACGACTACCACAACAACTAGGCGCACTCACTATCGCGACGAGGAGGACCGATACCCGACGCGACATCATCACACAACGACAACCACGGTCCGTCACCGGCCTCACCATCCACATCATCATCGAACGACGGTTGGCCCTGCTGCTACCACCACCACCACCACGACGACGCGCCGGCCACCGTACCAGCGTCCGGTACTGATCCATCCGAATCCGTGCAATACCAGCTTCGATGCGATCACGATGATCCGTAACGAGCTGTTCATCTTCAAGGATCGGTGGCTGTGGCGAATGAACGAGAACGATCTGCACCGGCCCAATCCGTTCGAAATCCACCGTATGTTCTTCGGTCTGCCGACAGACTTTGAGCGTATCGATACGGTGTACGAGAACAAGCATCAGAAGATTATCTTCTTCATCGGTAAGCTATCTGAATGTCAGCGGCGGTGGGGACGCCCAACTGTGTGGATGAGTGTGTGTGTCTAAATACATCCCTTTTCTCTCATAGGCAAGCAATACTACGTGTTCAACTCGCAGTACCTCGAACCGGGGTACCCGAAACCACTGACCGATCTGGGACTTCCGGACAACATCGAACGGATCGATGCGGCACTCGTGTGGAGTCACAACAATCGTACCTATCTGTACAGTGGTCGGCTCTATTGGAGGTATGTTGTATGGACGCAATGCTTGGATGTGCTTGTTTTCGCTCCAACACGTGCCCTTGTCCCTCATTTCAGATTCGATGAAGACACGAATCGCGTAGAGCTGGATTACCCGCGCGACATGTCCATGTGGAAGGGTATCGGGTATAACATCGACTCCGCCTTCCAGTACCGTGACGGCAGAACCTACTTCTTCAAGGGACTCGGCTTCTGGCGCTTCAACGACATGCGGATGAGCATCGCGCACAAGTCCCAGAAGTCGTCCGCCACGGAGTGGATGAAGTGCAAGCACGAGCGACAGATGCTGAACGAACTAGACGTGGACAATGAAACACCGTCCAACGAGCCGACGAAGGACCAGTCGAACCCACGAGGCACGAGCAGAGCGGCGACCAGCTGGAGTGATGGTGAAAGCAGAATACAGCTGCTACTGTCGTGCACCCTGATCACGATGGCGCTGTCATTCTTCTCCAAACAGTACGCTTAAGTAGTGCGAGGTGGCACCTACTATCCAATTTCAACTTAAAATTTGGCTTGCTTTAGGAAAGCTTTCCCCGGCTTACCACACCAAACCGATCTGGAGTTTATCTTTAATTTAGGAATTTTGCAAATCAATCCTTAGCAGGGGTAATAATAGCTCCATCGACGTTCACAGACTGTTCAGTCGCGACTATACCGCCATACTCGGTAGGTGCCACACACACACACACACAGTCGCTCTATCTATAGGACTATTGTAGGTTTTTCCTTAACATAATATACGAAACACAACTTCCTGGCTGAACCTGGTGCTTTGCCCAGATTTCTCACCCTATGGCCTCTGCCGGTAGAACATAAACGTGATCCTTTAGGATAGTAACAAGTAAGCTAGACAGTATAGAACTGCGAATCTCTGATAGAATTTTCGATCTTCAGATCTTCAGATTCTCAGCATAGAACTGTGAATCCTCTGAACGTGCATAACGTGCAACTGACTCAATCACAATGAAGCCTAAAGTAATCGAAACTCCTCTGTCAGGGTGGGTAGCTGAGCTGGATTTTTAAATGAAAGCCAGTACATGCGGCTAGGAAATAAATCGACCAGAACAATCCGATTGTCCTTACGAACAGCTCACTTGTAATGCAGAAAGAAACTACTGGTGGAAGGCTTCGGGCAAGGTTCGCTCCAAATGTTGCCTTGCTCAACGCGCAAGGTGGTCTCTGATCGTTGTTGCTGTCTCTCCTTTGCTGGCCTTCTTAGCTATAATAAGCCAAAACTCGGGCCAATCTTTTGAAGTCGTCCAAAACTTCTTCTATTTGGGTTCAAAAGTCAGCACTGACAACAACATTGAAGTTGAGTTACGCGCAAGGGCTGCCAACCGGTCATACTACAACCTGAGGAAACTTCTCCACTCAGAATACCTGCCAAGAAGGACGCGAAGCTGGGAGCGTACAGAACATTTATAGTCCCAGTACTCACATACGCCTCTGAGATATAGACTGACGCCGAAAACTGACGAAGCCCTCTTAGCCACGTTCGAAAAGAAGTTGCACAGAAGGATGTTTGACCCCTTATGTGTGGAAGAACATTGGAGGAGCCGTTACAATGAGAAGTTATACGAGCTGTACTGTGATTTCCTCATAGTGCAGCGAATTAAACTCGTCAGGTTTCCGTGGCCAGGTCATGTCATGAGAATGATACCGGACGACCCAGCCCGTAAAGTCCTTTTAGGCCGTCCAAAGGGATTGAGAGTGTTGACGTTGATACCGCCGGGATAACGGATTGGCCGGCGACGACGCTGGACCGTGAGCGGTATCGAGGATCGTTGCAGCAGCCCAAGACTGCGAAGCAGTTTTAGCGCCGGATAAGTAAGTAAGTAATTAAGAGCCGCTCAATACAGACTACAATTCTTCATCGCGTGTTACTCATTGATGAGTGCATCAGGTTCCGGCAACCACTTCGTTCTCAGTTCAATGTGTGGGAACAGTGCCGGAGGAAAGAACAGCTCAGTGAAACGTGTCTGCGGGTAATTTTTACAAAGACAAAAATGAAGTCAACACTTACCTGCTTGTTGCAGCATAATAAGCAGTACCCTCTCATTTGGTTCTATCGCTGACGTTCTATATTCCATAGCTCTCACCCATTCATGGGGATCAAAACGAATCGCTTCTGCTGAGTGATTGTCTACTATTTAGTTCTAGCGTGCGATGATCATCCTGTTCCAATACCTCTTCTCAAATCTTCGGACGTTTTTCTGACATTGGGTACGAACAAACTGCTACACATAGTAGTTGCTTGACTGATGTTCTGATACCTCAACTCAATGCTGTGGTTTTTCAGATCATTAAGCAAGCGTCCAAGTGATTCAAACAATGTTCTGTTCGAGATAACAAGCAGATTCCCTAAATTGTTGTAGTCTCGAAGCAGGAACTGTTTTAACACGTGGTCAGTTGTTTTATAACCGAATATTATAAGACAATAAATCAATATTTTCTTCAATTAATGTACACGTTAGTATTATTGGGTGATAAAATTCGAGCCGCTCTTCTGCTGTGACTACGGACCCTAGCCACCACCTTTCCCTCCACCACCGGCCGACCACTTCGGCTGTGGTTTGTACAGACAATTCGTCGGATGCTTCATCAGGTAGGGACGATCGTCCTTCTCCTTGTACGGTTGGGTGTACTTCTGGCAAACGGCAGCCGTAGTCGTACACTCGCCGGGTGGATACCGATGAAGGCTACGGTACGGCTCGTGTCCATACATCTGTCGATGGTATTCGGTGCTGGTGTGGTAGGCAAATCCGCTCGTTGTCGTCTGCGAGATGACCCACGTTGGGGGCTGCAATTGTGTAGCGAAACAGACCGTCAGCAACATCTGAACCTTTCCCTCAAAACCCAGGAACATACACACAACATTTAAGAAGCGGATGAAAAAAGCGAATCCAACACAGCACACGTAAGAAGCGGAACGATGATGATGAAGAAGAAGCGGTATGTTGGCTATGTGCGGGGCTTGCGAGAAAATTTCATCATACGATGGATGGCACGTCGTTTCTCGGCAGCACTTTGGGCGGAGGATAGCTGCGCCTTCGCTTCACTCACCACATCGTGCTTGTTAATGGATGGCGTCAGCAGCGGACACTGTTCCGGCTTTTCGAAAGGTGTCAGCGGCGTGGTTACACGATTGATGGACGACAGTGAACTGCGATTAACGGCCGATGCCAGCGCATCGACACTGTTCCGCTCCGAACAAACCGTCGCCGTCGAGGCGGATGATGGGGTGCGCGACGGTAAGGATGACGGGCTAGGTGATGCTTTGGTCGTCGATTGGCTGGCGGACGAAGAAGACGATGATTCGGAGCTGCTCGTGCTCTTGCTGGAGGCAGAGCTGGAAGCTGAACTCGAACGCTTGCTATTGCTAGCGACCTTTTCTTTGTTGGCAAACACAAACGGCGGTGGTCTTGGCTTCGGTTTCGTTGACGCTGTGCTGCTTACAGAAGCAGCTTCCGCCCCGGGAACACTCGACGTGGAGAGCTTCTTTTCGCGACCTACAGCATCCACCTTGCGCACCTTGTACGCCATATGGAGCTTTCCTTCGTGCAGATAGTTCAACACTTGACGATGGGCGAGTGTAATGCAACGATCCTGTTGCAGCAGTTCAGCAAGATCCTCCGAATCGGAGCAACACCGTTCGACAAACTTGACGCTACGTGCGAAGGTTGCTCTTTCCTTCTCGGCTGGCTCGGAAGCGTCCGACGATGGGATGGGTGCGGCACGCAGTTCCAGCTCGTAGCAGTACTGGTTCGCTTCCTCGCGACGGCCGAAGTAGATCATCAGGAAGGAAAGCTTCCGTTTGGCTACATCCGAGAAGAAGTGGAACAAGAATCGCTTGCTGAACGCATCCACCACCTTGAGTCCGCCGAGCGAAATTTGCTCCTTGAACACCAGTGACGTCGACTGGCGGAAGCGAAACATCGGGCCCAACTCCTTGTGGCCCTCAGTCAGATGATTCTCGATCTGGTGCTGAACACCTTCCCAGTCGCATCTGCAAACGTGAGTGAGGTAGCAAGTAGGTTAATGTTTGTCAGACCGCAGACGCGTGTTGAATCTTACTTCAACACATTTAACGTGTGCGCCACACATCGATACGGACGAAACCGACACTCGAGTACGTGCGCCTCCATCTCGGACTTCACAAACTTCCAGGTACAGCCATTTGGCGCATACCGGCAGGGACACATCGCCTGGTACAGCAGCTTCTCGATAGGATTAGATACCTGCTCTTCCTGCAGCTGGGCTCCAC
This sequence comes from Anopheles stephensi, assembly GCF_013141755.1. Classification (NCBI taxonomy): domain Eukaryota; kingdom Metazoa; phylum Arthropoda; class Insecta; order Diptera; family Culicidae; genus Anopheles; species Anopheles stephensi. The sequence continues at coordinate 32,164,922 of NC_050202.1, read as the reverse complement.
ACTGCGAGAAGAGTAGCAAACGAAACGAATTGAATGAACGCGTTATAAAGAAATTCCCATATTGGACCCATAACCTCAAAGACTTCCTGTACCTTAAAGCTGTCTTTGGAAAAAACGTATTACACGAATCTTTCACGGCAAGCGATATACTAGTAATCTTCACCTTCAGCGCAGAATGCTCTGCTTTCAAGCCTTATGTTGCTATGCGACGATCAAAACCAATGGCTGCTTTGGTTGTTCTCTTGGTGGTAGCCTACTTCGTTTACAGAATAAAATATGCCTACCAACACGAAACGATGGCGGCCAAGCTGGAGCGTCTCCCCGTAAGCAGGACTGACTATCCAGCTACGGACGGGTAAGATCAAGTCAAGTAACCCACCAGCTCTATACCCATACCTCTTGGAGTTTTAGTGCCAAAGCAGAAGAAGAAGAAGAACAACAACACACCAACTTGGGCTCCTACAATCTACAGCCCTCCGACACGCCAAACAACACTGTCCATAATTGACGGCGGCGTGCCGTTATCGGACAGATGTTAATGTATCGCTGCTGTTTGGGTCGGGTCGTTCCGGAAGAAGGTGGGGCCGTCGAGTCGCAAGCCGCTTATCAGACGCGCTAGGGTTAGGCGTGTGTACTAACAACATATCAAACCTAGCCTATTATCTGCGCAAAATACAATCAAAGCAACGGGGTCCGCGCGAACGAAAGCGGGAGAAACCTGTCCCTGGAGAAACATCAATCGAAAGATATCCGCCATCTTGATGTGGCGCGCGTCTTCAGTAGGTGATTTTAAAGCGTTTGATATTTTTTGGACATCCTTGGAATGCTGATCGGTAGGTGCTCTGCAACACTTCACAATCCGCGCTGTATCTTCTATTGTGAGAATCTAAATAACCTGCACCTATCACTCATGTGAAGAATTTCACGAATTTCACGAGAAGAATTTCATGGCACAAGAGAGTACAATCAAAATGGTCACCAAGGTGTTCCCCCCCGGGCAATACTTACCGCACAAAGTGTTATGCCTTTCGACTCCTTACACGGTGCACAGTAAAAGTGCTCCTTCGCCGTACAATTCCAGACATCACCGTTTGGGAAGCATTTACACTGCGCGCACCGGAAGTTTTCCATTGCAGAGCCGTTCATGAATAATCTTGACCAATCTTTTCACTCCGACGCCAAACACGCATTTGACCACTTTCTTGCCACTGCCACAAACCAAGATCTATCTATGTATATGAATGACAGGTAATCGTGGGATCTTTTCTGACAGTTGGATTGAAAACTATTTGCAATGATCACAGTAACCTGTTTGGTTAATTTCACAGGTGTCTATAGTTTTTGGTGAGCCCCTTTACCAAATCAGACTAGGAGCGTTGGTACTTGTCGTACGTAACGTGCTTGAAGCCTTACTTTCTTCGGAGAACGCCGTACCTACACCTAAGTACGATGTTCTATTACTTTTTTCAGTTTCGGGCCGGCCAGATAGATCACCACCTCAGCCGGAACACTGCTGTTTACCAGCAAAATGGTTGCTTTGTGAATCACATCTGAAACTAGCATTCCGCCTTCCGCTTGCATACGCTTATCGATGTAGTTAGCACGACTCCCAACACACTGAACTCACTTTTATCAAAGGTCACCCCCGGCAGAGTCCGTAATCTTGAATATCCTGGTACAGATGACGAATTTGCGACACTTCCCGTCTGCGGTTGCACGATTAGGAGATTCGGGTTTCCATTTTAAAGCGCAAACACGTGCCCGTTGAAGGATACGGGGGATCGTTATCGTCGAACAGATAAGATAGTATAATCGAAGGAAGTTGATCAAAACTCTTCTACATACACTCTGACGTCACGCCTTTTAATTAAGCACAATCTATTTCACTACCTGGATGTTGCATCCAGACCTTCGGGCACACACACACACACAGCCACGGGCACTCGAATATGGTCGGTTACTCTGTTCCGACCCTGCACAGAGGGACCAGTGTTACCTTCGACAGGTGTCACAACTCTGACACGCTACCGTTGCCAAAATGTGATCGTAGACCGCAAGCTACCAGGCTTTCGTCTTATCGTGAGATATCGTCCGTATCGACCGTACCCGGCTACCTGTCTTCAACACTGCATACCAACTTCCGTACAACACCAACACCACCGATGACTCACGCGATACAGCCAAGACTCTCTGCGGCTGTGATTTTATTGACAAGACTAGAGGTGTCCAGTGTTCCCGGTGCTGTTCAACAAGAACTCCGCAAATGTCCCGGGCGTGCCGTGGACGGGTAGCCGCAATGTCTTCACGTTTATGACTCCTGCATTTAAGATAAGCGAAGCTAGTGTTCACTATGGCACTGTTGTGTGTTAGGTTGAGTTTTGTGGTGGTGCTGCTGCTGCTGCTGATAGGGAAATTAGTTTGGGCATCATTTTATGCGGCTTATCAGGAACAGCAGATTGAGCTGGAAACGCCATTTCCGCAGGCCAGTCCCAATCGGAAGGTTCTGTTTGCTACACAGGCGGTGGTATCGTTGTTGTAGGGTTGTTCAGTTGAGCTGTGAAGAAACTGAAAGCAAATTAAAGAAATCATTCAGAAATAAGATACTGAAGCTCAGTAGCGTTAGACGAATATGAAGTATCATAGTAGGTTGAGGTTTTTTTTTCATGTGAATGAGTCCATAGTTCGCCGCAGTAGGCAGGGGCATTTTCGGTATAAAAAATAAACATATCGATTTAGAGCTTTCCACTTAAAACTCAATCTTAGCTTGCGAGCAGTTGTTCAAAACTATAACTTGCCGCATGGGATCGTCGTCGTTGGTCCAAACAAACAGTTTACCCGAAATGGCCCTAGTCGCTCGAATGGCCACAACAGCAACAAGCGTACGCGACCGGAGCAATTAGCTTCAAGTGTTTGCCTTGAACGGGATAGTCGTGATGGTGTATCAATGTATCCGATACATGCCCTCGGTGAAAATTAGGCTCTTTCATAGCAAAACCTCCTACAGCGGATAAAATCTTTGGCTGGGATGGAGAAAGTAAGCGCACCCGGCTTAGAAAGAAGGAGATGAAGAACATACTATCAGCTGAGATCAAGAGTCCACAGTAGATCTGGTCTATCCAACGCCCTTTGTCCCGAAAGCGTCGTCGGTGATAGCAAAGGGCCCACCATCGTTGGGAACTCTTCTTCTTCTTTGGCCTAATCACCTCTTGGGTCATGCCTGCCATTTCTGGCTTACTAGACTTAATGATGCTACGGTAGTTGGATAGTCAGACACCACTATGCTGTTATGCTGTCCAACGTCCGACCCGAAGCTAATCGAAACTCCAAACAAGGAAGCTAGTGCGAGAGTCTCGGAACTGTCCAATCTTCCGGTGATCAACCTCCAGCAATGGCGGATCTTGTGTCAGGTTTTGTTCCAGACACATGTTTCGTCTGAGTATCACGTACATTTAAACGAATTCATCGACAGCAAAACCAAGAGCAAAGAAAGGCGTATATAGTTGCCTATGCTTAAGCAGCGGACGCATTAAGGCCAACAGGAATAAGAATAAACAAACCATCGTTCTCGTTGTACTTTGATGCCCGGCCGGGCTTCAATTTGATTCATTCCACTTACCAATCGACGAGGCGATAAACATTGTTTAATGGGGATGGCCATTCGACGCTTAGAGATTTTTCGCACGATCGATCGTTACAAGCAGTAACAGTGTATGGACATTTGTCGCACCACGCTTCTTCAGCAAATCAAATCACTATCAATTATACCGTATCGAATCGAATCAGTTAAAAGATGATCACACAGACTCTCCTTACAGTGTCTAAAACAATGGTCAATGACTCCCCCAACTTAGCAAAAATTGATTAATCACTCATTCTACCACGGGGCACATTATCAGCTTGTCAGCCACACAACACACAGGACACATCACAAATTCTTCACCGCGGTGGCAATAATCGACACTAATTGGTTACGTGCGGGCGGGGGTGGTGATGATGGGTGTTTGATTGATTTATTGCTCCCGCTTTATGGGCACACCTTCAGTGGCCATCTTTCGATACATCAAACCAACCCATCAGCCCCTTTAGACAATCCGCCGCGGTACAAGGAAAAACTGGTCGATGTAGGGGTTAGCTACCGATAATTGAGCGCCAGCAGCAAAGGGCTACACTTACTCTAGGTTCGAATCGGATCCATCGATCAAGAAGCTGTTTGCTTTGTGTGATGATCAACCGACGACACAAACAGCAAGATGCAGCCGACACTTACAGCACTGTTACTACTGATTACACACTCACCAGGCACCAGTGTGAGTCCCGTTCTTCTCACGCTGATGCAATCCAATGGAATGATGCAGGTCCGTCCGTCGTCCGGTTGACGATCGGTTCGACAACTGGCTGCGGAATCACTCTTACTTACATACTGCTACACACTCACACACACATTCGGCACGTTCGCTTTGCCTCGAACGCACGTACTATACATGATCAGTTCTACGTACTCGTCGTAGACATTGTAGCTTTTATGTCGGACGGAATATAAGAAGTAGTGGTTGAATTCGTTCCCCGAACAACGAAAAGGATGAAACTGTGTGATGATTTAAAACAAAAAATCGATTTCAGCTGATGATGCAGCATCCAATTTAAAATAACGGGCACGGCACTACTGTGACCGTTTTGCTTCGATTTACGTGATTGCATCAGCACCACATGCGGCTATGATCGGGGTTTTCACCGACTCGTATTTTAAGCGAAAATTCATGGATACCGGCACTCGTTTCCATCGTACCGGCATGTGATTCGACCGAGGTGCATTCGATGGTGATGTCACGCTAATCGAAGCAACCGATGAGCAATTCGACTGTGCAAGCAGGTGTTGCTGCCACGGGTGTGACAACCCTGGTTAACTGAAGAGAGAGAGAGAGAGTGAAAGTTGATGCGTGAGAGAGTGGAGTGATGGAGTAAAGGAGATTACGTTTGGATCGAGTGTTAGTAGCAATCCTTTGAAAACTAGGTTAAGACAGGACTTTTTTTTACCTTCCTCGTTTGCGGTCCTCGGCGTGTTAAGTGCGTTAGAATAATAAACCGATTGTAAAAAACCATCTTTTTTTGCTATTGAAACATTGCTCACGGCAACAGGTGTTTTTTCCTTTTCCTTCTGAAACCGTCCTTCTCGCAAGGGACGATTAGCTTCTTTAACACTACACATCGTCCCTCAACTTGCTACTATCTTAACCAATAGCCACTTTTTTATTTAATTTATTTATAGTGGCTTTGGGTCTCAGAGACCTCATTCGACTCTTTCCTGTCTATTGTTACATATGTAATGTGTAAAAATTGAATGAGGCGGTTCTGCTGTTGTTTGTCCGGTGATAGAATGATGGTTAGGTCGAAATCAAGCAGGCAGGTGGCTCGGTGTGTAGTGTATCCATGGCAATCGGTAACGATGTGACGGATCGCAATTTCGACTGCACAGAAGCTGCCAAGTGGTGGATTGTGTTATGGTCCAACCAGGCTCGGTAGATCTGTCACGGGAACTCACCGGTGGCATGCAACGGTCATTGATGTGTTAGTGCGAGAGATTTAGTATCAGATTCGTCCTAGCGTCCAAGCGGTTATGTTAAACTACGATACCGCCGAAGGATTGACCCCGCGAAAACTGGTCAAACCTCAACCTTCGCACCGGTTGTAACGTTCCCTTACTCGGGTCGGACGTTAGGCTTCTTCCTGGATTGACCAGGACCAGGACCAAAATCGCTCGAGTTAGACTGAAGGCCTTTTTTCCTGGGCGCCAGCACAAGTTTCCAATTGTGAACTCTCGCGACAATGCTGGCCAGAACCTTGGAAGGAAAACTCCCGAGACTCGACAATACCGATCACAAAATTACCCCATTTTATTCGGGTATGCTGATACGCTCGATCATCGCCTAATCCGTTGTTCGTTGTAGGAGGCTTGATTTTTTATAATTGTTGCATTTAAGTATATCTAGAAATTTCCACGCATCGAACGTTACTATTTATGGAACGCGTTGCTCACTTTTTTGGTGCATGTTTATCAATAATGAAACGCATCCTAATGTGTATCCAAGGCTATGACGCCCAACAAAGAGTTGGTTCTATGCGTTGGCGTGTCGATCGTGTGAAGCACGTGATCCGAACCTATCGTTTTATGACTGGGCACATGAGACGTTGTTTCTTTGCACGAGTTAGCGAAACTATCACTTCGGATCGTGAAGAAGTTAAGAGAGACGAAAGCTTCCTTCTTCTAAAGCAGTTAGGGTGAGAGTGCCGCCCTTTTGTTTTATTCCGATTTAAATATAGGTTTCGTGTTCAAAAGGAATCAGGTGATGAAAGGAAGGATAAAGAGGTTATTTCGATGACGAACCGTTGTTGAACCGACCACGCGAAGGAATGGTCGATGGAGATCTCTGCGCAGATTCCTGGCCTTGTCAGAGTTGCTTGAATCAGGCGGCTAACCTTTTTTCCTAGAAAACCAGGAGAAGTTTTTAGCGGCGGACTCGCACTTCACTAACTCGGCGTGGACAACGGGAATGCCGTAGCTCGATCAGACGATTAGCCTTTTTTCCTGGATAACCGGGAGAAGTTTCTAACCGTGGTTCTAGCTTGGCTTAATTTCGCCTAATTCTTCCGACGGAGTGGGGAGGCACCGAAATGCGTAACCAATTTCCGGAGGGAAGGCAAAGGTGAAACTTTCCCGATTCTGTATGGATACCCAAACAATGAAACACAAGTTTCTTCGTTGAGGTCTGGAATACAAGTCGCTTTATTCTCAAAAAATCTTGTCTTATATACTAAAATTCTGTGGGATAAAGAACCTGAAATAGCATTACATCGATCTCCTTTATCCTAACTCGTTATGCTGATGCGTTTGACCCCTGCCTGGCGTCGGCTTGTGTAGGAGGTCTGTAATGTTACAATATCTGGCAATTGTTACCCTATCGTTTTATGACCATGGGTAATGCATCGTGCATCTGTGTTTCAGATGCGTATGCCTATTTTCCTATTGCTTATTGCCTGCGCGTCGTCTGTTCTATTCGTCAATTGGTCTTTTCTTCACTGCCCTACGACCATGCCTTGATCTTTACGTTGCTCGTTTTTTCTTAATCGCGCAATGACAATGCATGCGTTGTTCTAGTGTTAACCTCTTTCAGCCCATGTTCTTCACTTTCGTTTTTATTACACGGCTTGAGTTTATTTATGATTTCCATATGTCTGGATATTGTCCCCTTTCTGATATTTCCAATAACGCACCATACTTTCGTTTTCCTCACGGTATGAGGCATCTCTGTGACTTAAGGTTGTTTTTCCTAAGATAATATTTTCCGGTGAGAATTTATCCTAAACGAAAGATATTTAGTTATTTAAAATTGTTCCTCTAACTCTTGCATGCCAGTCATTTTAGCTCAATTTTATTTTGTCGCGTTCGCAACAAGCAACGACGTAGATAGCGATGATCGTCCGGATGACGATCTTTTGTTATTATTATTATTATTATTATTATTATTTATTGTCCGCCAATGATGGTTTAACAATTATCTTTTACACTTAAAGAAAAAGCGAGGATGATAGTAGGATTAGGTGGCAGGGAAAGAGGCTTTACGAAGACGGACACGAAAACGAGACAAGGGGACATTATAGTCGAACAGGTGATAGCACTTGTTGAAAGCCGATAAAGCTCGTAGCAGATGATCGTTCGAACCGTAGCGGGTGTGGCGGGATGGGATATAAAGGGGAGATCTATCGCGGAGGCGACGGGAAGGAGCATAAAGAGGGATGGTAGACAGGAGGGAATGGACATCAAGTTCATTTAACAGGAGACCTACAATGAAACTAGCACGGATATGGAAATGCCTATCCTCAATGGTTTCTAGCCGAAGAAGACGGCAACGGAATGGATAGGGAGGGAGAGCAAGATGATAACCGTTAAGGAAGCGTCAAACAGCTACACGAGTGAATTTGCGCTGAACACTCTCCAGTCTGGCCATCGCAGTGGAGCCTGGCGGAGACCAGACTACAGCCGATCCAACGGAGATCCAACAGCAGTACAGGGACTTCAAGCAGCGGGGATCGCAGATTTCGGACGATAGCCTAAATGATCAGACCCAGTGATTTGTTAGCCTTGCTGATAACGTAATCAATGTGGGAACTGAAGGACAGCGTTTCGTCGAGCCACACACCTAGATCCTTTACAGAGGATACGCGACGTATAACTGTATCACACAGGGTGTAACTAAACGAAAAACGAGAACAAGAACGAGAAACCGCTATCAAACAACACTTATCGGGGGACAAGAGTAGGCCATTTTTGCGACACCAAACAGAGAAGGAATTTAGTATAGATTGGAGAAGACAACAGTCAGCAGACGAGGACACACGAAGGAAAATCTTGAGATCATCTGCGTGTTTGTTTAGGCCTGATACCGTTGAAGGGATGCAGAATCAGGTACGGACGCTCGGTTGACCGGATGATGATGTTGGTTTAGGACTGATGCCGTTGAGGGGATGCAGAATCAGGTATGGACGCTCTATGAATATGTGTTGTTCCCATATCTCGCGTCCCTTATTGGTGAAACTGATTGCGCAGCGATAATGTATGCGCTGGGCTCTAGCGTTTACTCTTTTCGTTGCATGTTCTTTACTCTCGTGTTTTGTCACATGGTCTGGGTTTGTAATTATGATTTCCTTATGCTTTGGCCTACCCTGACTCGTTATCATTGTTTATCATAGTTTCGTCTTTGTTGCGATTTGATGCCTAAGCGAAAGAGTATTTAGTTATTTAAGTTGTTTATCTAACTCTTGCATGCCAGCCAGTTTAGTTCAATTTTATTTTGTCGCGTTCACAACAAGGTTATCTCTGCCTGATTCGATGTATGTGCCGTGATGTATGTTTGAAAGTAACAAAAAAAAACATAAAATACTGGATCTGTCGAGAAGGTAGAAGTGTGTCAGGCGGGTGTGACCGACACGACGACGGGAAAGGACTCGCTGGAATCGGGATCGTCCCAAAGTGTTGTGTTGTGCTTCACGGAGCGAAGTTTCGTGGAGAGGTCTAGGATGTGCCAGGTAGTGCTCTCGGGCGTAAAAGAGTGCTGTATGGTCCGGTTGGACGGAACCGACCTTCGTTGGCCAGTCGATCGATCGGCCTTTTCGTTTCCGTCAATTCCGCAAAGACCCGGGGGCCGCATTAGAAAACAATTGCAGGCCGTGTTTTGGGCTAAAGAGAGAGACGTGTGGTTAGGAAGTTGTCGTGGTAGGCATGGATCTCACAGCCGACTGACTCCCGATACGTAACGGAACCGTCTGTGAAGATGTGGTGATGGCGTCTGGTATTTGGTTCGGATCAGGTACGTAAAGGTTCTGTAAGCGATGTGCTCCGGAGAGTGTGCTTTAGTTCCCATTCTATGGCAGGAGTACGGTGGTACGCGGTGGTCAATCTCTTTCTCAAGGATCCGAGATGCTGCTGCCAACTCTCTTCTCGAAGGTTGCTCTCGTTCGTAGGAAATAATCTCAATGCCGTATAATAGTTGGGGTAGGAGCCAGGCGTTGATGAAGCGGTTCAGGGTTGGTCGGGAGTCCCGATCGTTGCCGGTTCCGAGCGTCCGGAACAGGATCACCCGGCTGGTTGCCTCCTTCTTCTCCCTGTTGCAATGGGGTATAAAGGAAAGATGTCTGTCGAATGTAGCACCGAGAATGTCTCCAACAAAAACTCACAACCAAATTCCATTGAATGGTGGGTGAAGGTATGTGAAAAGTTTATTCTTCAAATATATATCTAACATCCCGCAGAGGGAGAATTTTCTTTTGCCAGCGACCTGTTCCTTACGCGGACAGCAGTGGGCGTCGTAGTGCAGCAGTCCGGCACAACATAGCATCATGAGTTACGGCGTACGATTATTACACGGTACAAGAGAAAACACAACAAACAGCTACGAAACGACCGCTCTCTATCGGTTTTTTTTTTTTTTTGCTTTTGTCCCACAAGTTCTGGTTTACTATTTTTTTTTCTTTACTGCGCGATCTTCGATTTAATCCTCCAATGCGCTCCTCCATCCGACTGAAAATGATGGGTTAAGAAACGTGCTAACCTTGCTTCGCTTCAACGTGCAACGCACGAGAGAGCACATAGTAAGAAAACAATTCAAATCTTGCATTATTACATTTATAAAATCGGTCCGTTCCTGCTTTCCTTTACTCCTTGTTTTTTTTTTTTATCATCATAAGCTTACCACACACCTAGCTTCGCGCCACCAACGGCAGAGGTCGCTGCTGCCTGCGCTGTACTACGAGACGCGGCTACAATTAACTATCCACCATTATCATTGATTTATGTTCAAAACCCTACGGGGATGACGACTCCACACACACACACACACATACAAACACAATCAGCTTCCTCTGGCCTCACACGACAACAAAACATGGACACGGTACGGTAGCAGAAAATGAAACATGTTGTTAAAAAAAAGCTATGCTTTTATTATACCTTTTCCATTCGATCATCCTTCGGGTCGGTCGGTCAGTGCGCGCTGCAGCTCTGCTCCGTATACTACCGTCCTCCAGACAAAAAAAAACCGAACGAACTACTGTATCTCATATCATTCGTGTGTGTGCTATTATTTCATTTCCACCTTTCCACCTATTTCTCATCCATCATCATCATCATCATCATCATCGCTCGAGATCAGCTATTTGCTGTCGTACGCAATACGAGGTTGAAGAGGGAGGGATGGAGGAAGGAGCTGTTCGGTCTCACCATCCCCCCCGGCCAACGACAAAGGGGCGTAGTAGGAATATTAATGAAAAATAAATACTAGCTCTGATACACCACCACACAGGAGAGGAAAACTGGAGAACAAAGGGGCCGGTAAGCCGCGAAGTAGCATTCATTGCATAGGAACGGAAACCATGGCTGCACAAAAATGCACGCTTGAGAGCTCGAGAACCTGTCCACTGTACCATGATGCATCTGCTGATGTTGAAATTGCGCCATTCCGTAGTTCCTGGATCGTGGTGTGTGTGTTATACGGATAATGCGACCTTATGCGTCCTTTCTCCCAATCTCGTTCTCCCCCCCCCCCGCGAATCCCCTACCCTCCACTCTCTCCCCTCCCCCCCCCTACCCCCCCACTTTGCGTCGTTCTATCGATAAGCAGCGAGTTAAGATATTCAAGGCAACACGTAGCGCACGTACGGCACCTCCACGTCCTCGCCGGCCTCGTCGTTACAGCAGATCTCAAACACGAGCGCACGAACGTGCGGCTCAATACTCTTCTTCGACACCTTCCGCACGACCTCGGACATGGGCAGATTCAGCCGTTCCTGCTGCTTCTGCTTCGTCATGAAGAACGCGTACAGCATGCAGACACCCTGCGACAGCATCGTGATCTTCAGCTTGTGCTCGCGGTCGAAGTAGTCGAGGAACTCCTGCAGCGTCAGCTCACCCTTCACCTCGAACCGGTCCCACAGCGTCCACTCTTTGTCGTAGTAGGTCGCTTTCTTCGCCTGGATTGGCTCGGAGAAGGTAAAGAAGGGCAGCGCCAGGTTCAGGAAGCCGTTCTTGAAGCGCTCCAGCGTGTTAAAACTGCAAGTTCAAATGAACGAAAACCAACAATATTAGTACAGTTAGTGACCGCGAGCCCCTCCTCCTCCTCCTCCGTGTGTCCGCATCCCACGTTACCCCTGAGCCAGCTTGTACAGCTCCAGCGAAACGCATCCGGCCACGAGCGACGTCGTGGTGGCAATGGCCGGCATAATTTTGCCCGCAATCAGCTTCGACTTGTGGCGATCTGCGGGCGGAATTTTGTAGTTTGCAGCGCGCAGGTTCGACGCGGCCACAATAAAGTCCATGTGCAGATTGTTATCGTCGTCCTTTTCGAACTCGAGCGGCGTAATTGTAAAGTCCGGCTTGCCCAATGCTGCCAGCTCGCTCTGCAGCCGACTGATGCGGTCCGGGTCGAGATCTTCTCCACCAACGCCACCGCCACCACCACCACCACCGCCTCCATTCTCCTCCGCTTGCAGGGCAGAATCGGTGACGGCAATTTTCACGCCGGAACGTGGCGTAAACTTCGGCACCTGTGGAACAACAACAAAAAAAAACCCGTAAATAGTGGACGATTTGCCTTGCCGTGGGGTATCGTATCGCAAGCGTTATTTTACCTCAACGGCCATCACCAGCTTTCGGATGGCATCCCGATTGCGCTGCTGTGGAATGCCGTACACTTCCGCCTTCAGGTTGGCGGTCGCGAAGATGTAATCCAGGTGCAACGCGTTTTCCGGATCGAACGTGATTGCCTCCGGCAGACGCTTCGGACCGGACCAGAACGGTTGCCCGGTGGAGCTCATCTGGTCGGGCGGAAAGTTGAAGAGCAGCTGGCGGATCTGATTCGAGTACTGCTCCTCAAAGTACATACGGGCCCATTTTACGCAGTCTTCAATTGATTTCGGCCTATCGTCGATCAGTGCTTTCTGAAAAAAAATTGTAAAAAAAACGCGCACACACACACACAATCTCAGCTTCATTCACTATCACGCGGTTAGTAGTTTGCCATTACCTTCACAGACTCGAGTGCCTCGAGAGGTTGAACGCCGGGTAGCTTTAGCGTGCGCTCAATGAAGGTTGGATCCGTAATGTACTGGGCAGCATTCTCGGCCACCTGCTTGAAGATACCCTCGAACGTGTCCCGGGCCCATTGCAAAGTGTGTTCGATCGCGTTCGGGAAGTTTTTCAGCGTGCAGATCGGAATCGACTTCTCTGGTGGATCCTGCGACGAGCTGTACGATTCGGTCAGGAACGGCACAACAACCTGGCAGGAAAGGGGCAACATAATAGACCAGTCGCTTTAATAACATGATTCTAAAATAGATTATGATCATAAGTATCTGAAAAAAGCAAATTATGATTCATGTCTCAATTATAGATAGGAGAGAGACAATCCAGTGTCTCATCGTGTACTGGTTTCATTTCATTTCATTCCCAATTTGTTAACACTATGACAATGTTTTATCAATTAAGTTATACTCATAATTTTCATTAAATATGAAAAATGTGATGGTTGATCGATAATTTTTATCTTCCTGTTTAAAAACTGAATATCTGGCCAGTGGTAAGTCTAGTATCTCATGGAAAACAGGGCAAGTTAGTTGTTCCTTGATAAGTTAATCTACGCCAAATTTAAGACAAATCCAATCCTTTTCATGTGTTGTTTAGTAATATGATGACAATGTTTTATCGACTTATTTATATTCGCATTTTTCCATCATGTTAGAAAAATATGATTGATGTCGATAAGCTTGCTCTTCCTGCCTTAAATCTGGATAGCTGGATACACAGGTAAACCCAGTATCCCATGGAGTACAGGGTGATTTGACGCCTGAATTGGATAATCATCTATGCCAAAATTGAAACATAAGCAATCCTAAACCATCGCATTCGTTTTTAAGTATCACGATGATAATGTATTATCAATAAATTTATGCTCATAATTTCCATTAAATATGAAAAATATGATGGTTGATCGATAATCTCACTCTTTCTCTTCCTGTTTAAAAACTGAATATCTGGACAGAGGTAAATCCAGTATCTCATGGAAAACAGGATAAGTTGCGCCTTAACAGATTATTCTTCACCAAATCTTAAATCGAGCTAGTCCTAAACCGTTGCGCCTATTGTTTAGTAATATGATGACAATGTTTTATCGACTAATTTATGCTCATATCTTCCATGAAGTAAGAAGAATATGATTTATTTTTTTATCGATAAGTTTTCTCTTCCTGTCTTGAATCTGGATAGCTGGATACACAGGTAAACCCAGTATCCCATGGAGAACAGGTAAATTTTCGACCATGCAACCTTTTTCCCACTGTCTTAGTTGAGTAATTCTATCTTATACCTGTACTATCAATGCCGTAATCAACGTGGTTTGGTTATTTGGATAACATGTCAGTAATCCCGTTCCTTATCGATAGTATATTTTTTATATTCCTGTCTTTTAGAGACAACCAAACGCAAACATCATTTGGAATCTAATAGGGGACAGGTACACGTGAGCTAGGAGTTATCAAACGCCTAGAGACATTTTCATTAAAGATGCGACAAGCGACATTCGTATCCTTACCTGAATATTGCCGAGAGTTCCGAGCGTTCCTGACTCCAACAGTGGCTTGCGGTAGTACACACAGCGGCGATCCATGTAGATACGTGCGTCAATGTTGTCCAGCGCATTTGCAACACCATCCAGCCGGTTAAAGAACGTATCGTCGTAGAACCGCTCCGTTTCCGGCCCGACACGGTTTTCGTGCGACGTTACCTTGATGTCCCCATTCATACGCTTCACTGCCTGGGCAGCTACACGAGACTTCGGCTGCTGTACGTCGTGCGGGCGGAAAAGGAACTGACGATTCAGATTGCTCTTCTCGATCAGATCCATGTCGGTCACGATGATCTCGCCATCCTCCTTGGACGCAACGCCAATCATGGCGAAGTTCTTTAGCAGCTCACAACCGATAGCACCAGCGCCGACGATGAAGTACTTCAACTGTCCCAACACATCCTGGAACTTACGGCCAAACACAGCAATCTGCCCATCGTAGCGCGATCCGGTCGGTGCACACTCTTCCTCCGTCAGGTCGGCCTCCGGCAGGCACTCAATCGCATCGTAGCACAAGTACTGATAGATGGGCGTAAACTTGCCCGTACAAGCCTTCATCACTTCCTGCGCAGTAATGCCACCAATCGCACCGTTCATCGGACATAAATCGCCGGCGCAAACCTTTGCGAACTTGGTCAGCATAGACTCGTTCAGCTCCTCGATCGACAGTTCCTTCGCACGTACGCGGCACATTTCCACGAATTCGGTCGCATCCGCTGTGTTCCAGGGACGTGGCAAACGGCCGTGCTGCTCCTGGTAGCGACCGAGCACGGTGAAAGCGACCTGCGTGTTGTTCGGGTGATCCCACTTGCCGAAATCGGTCATAATGAACTCGGGAGCGTTTTCGGCTTCGGCCAGCGATTTGAAGCTCAGCTGCTTGGGCATTTTCACCTGCGTGGCAATGCCGCCGCGCAAGTACCCACTCAGCTTGCTCGTATCGCCGATGCTGAAGGTATAAGGTCCAAGCACCTTGATCTTCATCGGTGCCGACCCGTTCAGCTCCGTCATGCCTTCAACCTACGAAGAGAAATTTAAATTAAATGAGTGTTTATTGCACTAACCTACAATTTATATCCTTCTTTTTGTTTTCTTATTCAATAGCATGCTTCTACAGGAAACAAATACCCAATCCTGTACTAAAATATATGAGAACTTGAAGGAATTGGAATCAAAGTAAAAATGCAACATGTTGAGGCATACAACAAATGTCTCCCTGTCGTGCCTGTAGCTTCTTCTCCCTTGGCACTACAACCTCGAGAGGTCTCGGCCTGCCATTTCTGGCTTTCTGTGACTTTATTTTCCCCGTAGTAAAGTAGTCAGCCCTACGTACGGAGAGGCGGTCTGGATGGGATTTAAACACCGGCCCTGCCGTGTGAAGACCGGCGCCGCTGTCTCCCCGGCCACCGGACCGCCCACTACTACTACGTATATAGCATTAAATACAAAAAGTTTTTTTTTTATTCATAAAGAACGGACTTATTGCTTAAATACAAAAAGTTATGGACGATAAAAAAAAAGTCGTACCCCAAATTTGTGGTTGTTAAGTGTTTGCGAAGAGCAAAGGCTCCATTTTAACACCTTGCACAGTATTCATTTTACAGGTTTTTGAATAAAATGCTTATGCATATGTTTACGTTACTGAAACAACAAAACTAGCCAGTCAATAAGGTAACATGACTCACTAGCATGTATGCAGGAAGAAATATGTCCCAGTCGTCAAGCTATGCTATCGATTAGTCCTAATTAAATTTACCACTACTTCCTTTGCCCTACTAATGGAATATGCCTATGGGAGATAGATACTTCGTATATCTTTCAGTTTGATTGATTTATTTTCCATTTGCATTTGTCACCTAATGCGCTGATCCGCAGCAATTGAATTAATAATGCAAACAGTAACAAACAGATTAAGCTGTCTAAAGACATCAAAAAGTTCATGCCCCAGTGCTGGGGGTGGTGTACACAGGGGGAGTTGCTTAGAAAGTCAAGTAAAATAAAAAAACGATCGATTGGCCCACAACTGTGTGGCAACCGCGCTAGACCATAGTAGCAGCAAACTTTGAGTTTCGTTGCTAGGGTCGATACATATCAAACTGACGTAAAACTGTATTCATAAATAACTTCTCAACTTCGTTTGAACAGGACATTTGATATTCTCCGTTTGATTTGTTGTAACTAATAACAGTTTGTGGATTGAAATTAATGAAACAACCGCATTTCTTTTACCATAATACGCATTTCACATCATTCCTCCGCATTACATTCGTTTGCCAGTGAGCAGTACAAAGCCGAATTGGACAAAGAAAATGAAGTACACAGATCTGCAGCAGACAGGATTACAGCAGAGCAGCAAAAAAAACCGCACCGTAACGCATCGTTCTCAACCTAATTCATGCCAAAGCAAGTTGCATTTTCACGCAAGTGAATGGCTCGGTCGAGACAACGCAATGACGATGATGATGATGATGATGACGATGATGTCAGATGATGCGACGCAAGAAACAAGGAAATTTCAACAACAAAGAGCAGTAATGCTTTTGGCAGAAAAACAAGGCGGTAGTAAACGCCGTTGTCGTCGTCATCGGGCTACAGACATCGCCCAGTGTATGAAAATGTGCAATCGAGTGTGCATGTTGTGCGCTTTTCCGATCAAACAACATATCTCGACGACCCAATCTCATTGGCAACCACATCAAAGAGCACGATGGGAGCGAACAGGTTATCAATCTAATCTTCGTTTTTACAACCATTTCAAGCGATTGTTTCAAAGAAAGCAAAAGTGACATGGAAATCGTCAGTTTGAGTTATGACTCATTGCCACCTTCTGCTCTCCATCAAAAACTCGAAATAGCCTACTATTTAATCGTTCATACGATAGTAGAGAAATTGCGCTCACACATACACGCACACATACAGCAACAGCACGCTCGCGCACACACACACACAAGCGTAGGCGCGCACTTTTCGGCTACCCCTGGATAGATAGGACACATACACGCACGGAGGCACCACGGTGGATCGGAACGGAGAAAAGATTCATTTCGAGAGTGCGCTCATTTTCCTCCCTCGGCAAAATTTCACCATCCCAACCAACGAAAGCATACACGCACGCACGCACGCACACTGCAATAAATTTCACGTCATTGCGTATTCAACGTCGTGGATGGGCCAGAGCTTGCTTTGTTGGGCCATTTCTAGTGATCCTTTTATGCACTATCACCTCACAACCCCAACAACTGTAGTTTTCATCATTTCGTGCGTGTTTTTGCACAAATGGAATACCATTTTTCCTCAAGCCATTCGCATAAACATACACACACACACACTCCCGCAATCCTCTTCCACTGTACATGCCTCCCTTCCAGTTACCACACACTCACACACAAGCGCACACACAGCCCCACCAACTGAGGGATACTTACCTCCGTGAAGGTAACATAATCGCCATCCTCGAAACCGTGGCGCGTTTCATCTACGCACGTAACGACACTCTCGACATCGTTTGTAATGCTGGCCACCATGGCCGAGCTCGGATTAGCCCCATTCTGGTCGTACACGGTAAAGTCGTTCCCAAAGTCGCAGAAGACCTGGGCAAACAGGCCGCGCGTATCGGCCACAATCAGGGCGATGTTGTGCCGATGGGTGATTTCTGCCACCCGCCGCTGTTCGGCGGGCGAGGCCAGTGTCAGCACCACGACCCGGAACTTCTGCAGAAATTCCTCCGTCAGCTCGCCCGTGTATGCCACCGTCGGTACGTAGTGGTTAAGTTCGGAGAGCTGCTGGCAGCTAGCCTCCGCACGGTTCCGCCCATTGGCTACATCGTCCGCGGTCAGGTAGAACTGCGACGACAGGTCTCCGACCGTGCAAACCGCCGTGTCATGCAGGGTGACAGATTTCACTCCACCGAGAATCACGTTCTTCGCTACCTCAACACCGAGCCCGCCCAGTCCGGAGATCAGCACATCCGAACGGGCCATCCGACGCATCGCGTCATGACCGAGCACGTACAGCTGGCGTGAGTACAGGCCCTCGTCGATTTCCTGGGCGCCAGCGGCTGCAACACCACCGCCGGAATTGTTCTCCACGGACGGCACGGGAGCGGAGCCATTGTTATTGGACGTCGCCATTACTACTACTGCAGCGGCTGCGGCCGATGATGGTGCAGAGCGCTCAATCGCAGGCGATGACGAATGCGGCGGCTGCTCGTGCTGCTGCTGCTCGGGCGGCTGTGTCAGCGACGGCGTCGGCGATGGCAGCTTCCGCTTTTTGGCGGCTGGGGGATCGACGAAGCTGTCACGAAACTCACCACTAGACATTAAGCCAAACCGGGTGCGTCCGTGACGAAGACGGAGGTGGAGGAGGACTGAAGACGATTTCTTTCCCTCCTTCTTTTCCAACTGCCCGCGCGTACGCCGTTCGCGTGTGCACTCCTTTTTGGCTGCCGGCTGAAGTTTATAGCGTCGTCGTCCTGCTGTTGTTCGGCACCCGCGTCGAACGATGGATTGAGGTTACGATGCGTTTCTCTGCGCCAGCCCAAAGAGCTAACTTTTTCCTATCGCACGCACCCCCGGCAAGGTGTTCAGTTGCAGTCGATGCTTTTAACTACGATTGCTGCGAAAAAATGTAAGAATACAAAAACGTTTCGCTACATTAAAACACGCCGTCGTCACCGAAAAGTGTCACGAGCTTAAAAGCTATCTGCTGTGAGGAGACTGAACATGAACTTCTTGCAGCTGTGTATGTGTTCTGAGCCGTTTCGCCAGTACAAGGCAAGTCAGACGGCGGCTGCAATCGACACGCACTCTCACACACATACACCCAGACGTAAAATCGCAAAACACCGCTTAGAAACTACGCGTTGCTCCAACACGGACTCGATCGTAAATCTTCTAAAAATTCATTTTATTCCTGCTCAATTGAGTCCACGCTTTCGCACACAGCACAACTACACCTCAAACAATCGCTTGAACCAACTTTTGTATTAACCGCTTGCGAACATTTTGCACACGCGGGACGAACTTGCGTCTATGCAATATGCCCCCTGCCAACAGTCGGCCGAAAATTAGCAATGGCTTTCTTTGATTGAAAACGCTGATGCCGGCATCAGTTCAGCATGTTTAAACGGCACGGTTCAATTCTCCCTCTTGCTAGATCAGCTTGAAAATCGAGTGCGATGACGGTCGGAAATACTCTACACATGCATGAAAGTCTGCTTGCATTCGATTGCACTCTCCACTACACTCGCATTTTTGGTAAAAGCATCCATATGGCAATATGTTCTACGTGTTAGAAAATAGAACTGGCACTGTTCTTCAATTCCAGCCTCTAATACCATGCACGCACGGACGCAGCTATATACACACACACACACACACAAGCAGAGGAGCCATGAATTGGTAACCGGTTGAAAATGTTAAATCGTCTTGCCTCATTAGTCGATGAATTTATCACCGAATTAACATGCGTCCGCACACTTCGTTCTGCCCTACGCCAAGAAACACTTACTTATCTTCAATTGCACTCGGCAGCTCTACGTTCAACTCTATCGGTGCAATATCGTCCGACATCGGTTGCTTGCAGATCGAAACGAGGGTCACACGCGTATTGGCCAGGAACCTTCTTTACTCGTTAATGCTTTTCGCAAAGCAAGCTCATGCGATGTTGATTTGTAGCAACACGCCAATACACACGAGAAGATGGTGCAAAAATTATACTTCGGTTCACTGCGAAGATTGCAATCGACGGCGACGGATAGTGAAGCGGCTTCGATGCTGAAGGCAGGTATGACATCCCAGATGGCGGCTGTATAGTTTTTTGTTTACAGTTTCGTACGAAATGGCCGCCTTTTTAGCCGGTTGTCACAGGTTTATTCACCACCGACGGCTCTTCCGTTTGATTTGACAGCTGTGGTGAATCTGCGTGGCGGTTTAAAATGATCGTTAGCTGGCGAAAACTAGCCGTCTGCAGAAGGTAAAATTCTTTTCACAATTCAGTCTCGATTTAATTTTCTCAAAAATACGAAACATAAAACACAGCAAACGGTCCTATATTCAATCATTTATTTGACTAGATACAAGTGTGGCGTATCCAAAGAAGAAAGATTTTCCATGTTTTCTGCTTTTCATTTCATGGCTATTGCACTGTATCATACTTATAAATCCCTGCGCTTCAGTACGTTATCACATGACTTTCCTTTCCGTTGCGTTTTACTGATTGATTGATGATCGCTTTCTGCATGAGCAATCATTTAGCTGATCATGCTGCAATTAGAATGAAGAGAAAATTTTCTATAACAACTTGCCACAATCACGGTTTACGAGTATTCTTCTACGGCAAAATGTGCGCATATAATATATTTCTAGCAAGCCGTTTTGTATTGGTCAAAATAAGATTTGCAACAAACAGTTTCGCTGAGAGTGGACAAACTTTCAACCGGACGATCACATTGTACATGCACCATGCATCTACGGGCTTCTACATCCCCCAGTGACAAGGGATTGCGAGCATCTACGAACGAAACAAACGGTTCGCTTAGCTACCTGTTTCACAAAGGCGAAATGTTGCTTTCGGCATCAAGCGATACCAGGCTACCGAACACGTTCCGCCTCAAAGGCAGAAGCCCTTCTTCATCTGTCGATTTGCTCTTAGCGAGCAAATTGTGCTCTTTCCGGACAAACATTGGCGTTCCTGATTTCTGGGCACTTGTCGCCCTCGCCAATGCTGAACGTCTCCAGTACGGTTGAGACGCAGCATCGGAGTGAGCCGTCTGATACGGGATTTGCGTGAGGCTGCGATTAGAAACGGTAAGACAATCGTCAATTTTCACTGCACGAATCAGCACTTCAAACCCTTTCTGACGGCGCCTTTTTGGTGGGCTTCATTGTCCCATCTCAGCTGGGCAGTTGCCTAGAGCTCTCGTAGGAAACAGTATCTGGCGTGCTTACTATCAGACGTGTTCATCAACTTACTCTATAATCCTGGTCTGGCTCGATCTTGCCTGGCTTGGATCCGAATGGCGACTGTCAGCCGATCCTTTGCGGGAGGCCAACTTTACCCCGTGGCCCGTTCCGTTCGATCGGTTTGTGTTGTCCCACGAATTGTTGCGCTTCAAGTTGTTTGCAATGGTGGTAATGCTGCAATTGATCAAACAATTTACGTTACATCGTCGCAAGGATAGGTTCAGTTCACCTCGCTTCACCATCGTACCTGTCTCCAATCCGACGCTTATCCAGCTCTTTTTGCAGCAGTTCCGGTATTTTATTCTCATTCGCCGACACACGTCCATCGAGCGATTCGTTGCGGTAGCGATTCATGCTATCCGCGCTAGAGCTGAGCGGATTGCGCCATATGTTGGACACTTCCACGTCGCCGCTCGCAGCGGACAGGTTAAGCATTTCGGCAGAAAACGTCGGTCGAGCCGGTATGATCGGGGAACGGCAGCAAACTCTACCAATATACCGAACAGTATTTCTTATTAATAACGTGAATGATAAGAAATATACAATACAATAGGGGACGCAGTCACCGCACTCACGAATTTACATCCTCCAACTTTTTGAGCAATCGCTCATTCTCCCGGCACACCAGCTCCTGATCGCGGATGATCATTTCCCGCGTTGAGTATAGCTCGGCGTTCTCCTGCCGGAGCGCTTGGTTTTCCATGATATACACCTTGACCAGCTCCTTCAGCTCGTTACCCTCCATATCGGTCAGCTTTTCGAGATCCACCTTCGGCGGTGTGCGCGGTACCGGTCGACGCTCCAACAGGTCCACCTGGCTGTTGATGTCCTGCGCCTCCGACTGCAGATTGAGTGCCGTACGCAGATGTTCGTTTTCCACCTGTAGAGCACCGATCTCCCGCTTCAAGCTCAAGATCAACGCTTCCCGTGGGTCCATCACGATGATCGGTTTCGTGCGGATGCGTTTTGCCCGGGCTGCATAGCGCAAAGTATTCACCGTTTCGGTCACGTTCGAGTGGGCGGGTGATATGCATGCGATCTGGAAATAGAATTCGAAACTCAGTCGTGCATATTTTTGGCGGCACAATCCACAACACACCATCAACGTGACTCCGTTCCCTGCCAGACTGTCCGCTAGTAGCTTCGTTAGCTTGCTGTCCCGGTACGGAATGTGCCCACTCCGCTTTTTCGAGTCACTCAGCGAAGCAATACAATACCCTGCAACAAAAATAGCGATGCAATGGACGTTTGGTTTCGCTTTCCATCCATTTCGCTACCTACCCAAAACCATCAGGCTCTTGTTGATGTTGTTGGCCTCCTCCAGCGTTTTGCCCTCGCTGTGAGTTTTCTTCGTCATCTCGCTGCCGGCCAAATCGACAAAGTTAATTTTACCCTGCTTGGAAATGAACACACCACCCTCGGCCTGCTGTTCCGAGGTGATGTGCACCGTCAGGATCGTGTGACTGCGGGAGGAATAATCGTTCATCAGGTGAGCGCCCACGTGTCGATTTCGCATTCCTGCAACGGATCGGAAAGAGCATTGGGAATGGCAGGGGGACAATTCAATCAAGGTTCGATTTCAATGCGGAAAGTACAATTATTCATTCGCTGCTTGCGTCATAGCATCTGGCAAACCAAACGCGCTGCCACGTACCTTCCTCCAGGACCGCCAGTAGATCATCCAGCTCCTCGCAATCGACGGTGAACAGATTCTCCACAAAAAAGCCACGCGATTTCTTCGACCACCGTACGGCGAGCGGCTTTCTTGCTGTGCCAGGATTCAGTAAGTCTATCACCTGAAAAGGAAAACAATCGGGGAGAAAAATTAGAAAAAATATATTACAAACACTTGTTAAAGCATTATCCGCAATAGAACTGAAGCATAAGGTTAAGGAATTCAATTAAAAGCATGCACTCGCGCGGCAGCGAATCGAAGCAATCGCAAAACAAAAAATCGATCATTTCCGGCATGCATAAATCATGGCCGTTCTGCTTACAGGTTGGCAGTGAAGATAATTGCCACCGCTTGCTATCTTATTCAACGTGCCCCTACTTCGCACCCACAGGTAACACCCAGGGACCCTGGGTGGATGGCTGGGTGATGCGAAAATCCTGCCTATACATACTACTCCTCTACCCCCTTAGTTGTACGATCGATTTATGAACCCGTTCGAATTATGAACCAGAGTCAAGGCCAGTTTGACCGCAGTTTTTTTCTGTCGGGACAGCCAAACGATTCCACCGATACGTGCCATTGCAGTGCTTGGTGGTATGCCTGCCGTGAGGTGTAGTAAATAGCTGCTGCTGCTACTGCTGCTGCACCCTGTGATGTCCTGTCGGCGGGCACAGACATAATGTGTTTTGGTGTCACGCAAGGATCCAATTATTCATTCCATTTTTTATCTACTCTGGGGCACGATTGCAATTGGCCGGAACACAAATTGTACATTACCGTAGTCACTTCCCTGGAATTGCGCTTTAGAAGCGGTACAGAACATATTTCATAGCCACTGAAATAGGCCAATAATTTCAAGGAAATCTATACCGCAAAATGGGCAGTTCTGTACTGGCCACAGTATTCGCTCGCGGGAAAATTTCGTACAAGGATATCAGACACCAGCTCCGGTGGCCTTTAGAATCTTCCCCGGTATATCCTGCCCTGTCACTGCACGTATGCAAATGAAATTTTAAATTTTAATGCCCGTTGAACATGTCGGCCCGATGGTCAACACGCGCTCAGGCGTGAACCGTATAGCGTGCCTGCAAATCACGCCACAAACGAGCAGATCGATACACAATTTAAATTGATTGTAGCTGTAATCGGCGGTGCCAAACCAACGGTATCCATCCATCATTCATTCCACTCACCTTTTCGTTGTAGATCTCCAGGAACGATGCCTTCAGGATAAAGTTTGTGTCTTTTCGCTCCTGCAGCAGCTTGAACAAATAGAGAAAGGAGCGAAAAACTAGCCCATGGTCCGCGTGTGCTGGGTCTGGTTTGCGATAAAACTGGAAGCAAATATGCATTAGCAGACTAAAAAGGCTTTAAAATACGAACGACTCTTGTCCTTGCTTACCAACTCCGGCGGTCCCGTCAGCGTGTGCGTTTTGCCCGAACCGGTCTGACCGTAGCAAAATGCCGTACAGCTAAACCCTTCGATCGCCATCTCAATCAGCCGCTTTATGCCAGAGTACTGCAGAACATCATCCTGCGATGCGCCCGGTTCGAACACTACGTTGTAAGAAAACAGCTTCGGCTTCTGTCCACCAGCCCCCGAGCTAAGCGGGATTCCGTCGCACTGTGTAGCAACCAAGAGCGAATATTATAGACACAACGATCGTGCTAAGCAAATGGGCAAGCTACAACATACCAATATTTGGCCATTTCCAGGAAATTGTACCACCATCTCATCGCCATGCCTTGCCTCTTTGTTGCTTAGCGGACGCACACGTACCACGACGTTGATGTTATCTTCCGGTGTTCCCGGCATCGAGTTGCTGCTTCCAGTGGACGCTTGCGTGATGTTATCTAAATTCTCGATGCTACCAATGCTGTAAAGTGGTAAGCGAATATTATTTATTTTCATTTTTTCTACTGGTGGTCTTAGAAAAAGAGTGTCTTAGCAGTGTTTCTTATCCTGTGGGTTAATACTTATCCGCTAATGCGGAATCGCAAGTGGAGAAATGGTTTTTTTCTGATTGATATTACGGTATGCCCTTATCTATGTATTAATTTCTTTCATACCTGCCAGAAACAATAAAGGCCGACTTTAACGTTGTACTATAAAAAATGTAACCGATCGTAGAACCGAATATAAAACTCCTAAGTTTTATAAATTCTTTATGGCGTCACTGAGGGAGATAGATCCTGTCGGACGATCGAGAGGTGATCGACAGGTGGAAGTGCTACTTCGACATACACCTGAACGGAGCAGATGCCTGAGATGCCTCTGTCATCCCGGACGAAATCACCAGTGCCATAAGACAGCTGAAATGCTATGAGTCAGCGATCAGCGCTGGGCTGGTGGGGTTAGAACTGTTTCAGATAGGGCCCGGGAGGCTTGCCGCTATCGTGCATCCGCTGATTGTAAGGATTTGGGATTAGAAAGAACTATCAGACGAGTGGAAACACAGTGTCACCACAGTGCTAAATGCTGTCTGTAAGATCCTGTCTCGTAAACTCGTTTGCAGACTTGTACCCATTGCTACAGATCATTGTCACAAGCTAACAAGCTAGATTTGTTGGAGAAAAATTGTTCACCGACCAAATCTGTGTTGTGGAATATAGCAACCTCGGGAGTTAGGAATCTAGTAGGCGTTGCGTGTATAGTTATGTAAGATGAATAAATGTAGTCAGTTGTTCTTTTTCCATTCGTAAGAGGAAGTACTTCCACATCCGGGACACGATTTACACCCGATCTCTCGAATTTATTTTCGCGGATGACATCGATACCATCGGTCGGGCATCTACGTCGAGGCGTTCTCCTGACTGAAACGCGAAGTAAATGGGATTGGAATGAGGATTCATGCGAAGAAGACAAATAACCTGCTTGTCGGAGGCTCTGATCGTGATAGAGCCCGCATTGGAGTGTACCAGTCGATCGAGGAATTTTGGTAGAGTTAGAGAAATTTTGCTACCTTCGTACGATCGTAACCTCGGATAACTACGTAAGCATACACATCCAAGATTCGATTGTCAAAAGGAAGCTGTCCATGTCTAATAGATGTGCTCTACGCATAACTGGAATGTCCAATCGCTTCATTTATTCCAACGCTTGCTGCGAGTGGTGCTGCGACACTATATCCTGTCAAGTTCAACTGCACAGACGGCCAGAGCCAGACTTACGCTTTATCGACTTTGCCTTCAGACTCTTCAGATATTAGCCCTACTGAATGCGGCCAACACGAAAGAGAACATTTTTTTGTTCTCGTCACATCTGCCATAAAAAAGCTGATGAAGCTTATCAGTATAAGCAGCATTTAGTCAATAAGTATACATTGACCACTGCTCGACCACCATGTAGCAGAAACTATTTATCGTCTTTTTAATGCATAGTTTATCTCTCAAAACAATACAATCATTTGAGAGTACGATTGTTCTACTTGATCGGCAGGACAAACGAGGACTTATTCATCGAAACTTCTCCTGTTCTCCTCCTGTCCTGTTTCAAGTGGCCTTGGCTGGATATAAGAATCCGAATAAAAATCAATAAAAAAGGAATTTTGAAGGTGAATGTTTTAGGTACCCGTGGCGGGAATAGAGACCAAACAATCATTAACAAACAGGATTAATAACGAATGAACGTTACGGTCGCTCCTTTAAAGAACATCAGAAGGCCACATACTTCTAAAACGCTAAGTTGTTTGAGCAAGGATAAAGAAGGGCCTTGAGTCTCAATTTTCTTAGTTAGTTAGTTAGAATGCTGAGTTGCGTTGTTTAGTACCTAGTATTTTTTTTACTGTGGAGAAAAGCAATTCAATTCGATGGAAAATTGCTCACAATCTGGTCTGAAGATCAGTGGTAGGTTTAACGGTACGCTGGCTAGGCGGTCAAGGGGAGCCTCGAGGTCGTAAGAAGCCCCGAACGCACCAAGATCTCGCTTCCAATCTGCAGAATCAACGTGATAGCAGAACCCCCAAATTTAATTCCGCGAAGAGCCTTCAAGGGGCAGAATCCGGCACGTTTTTTAAAACTATTGTCATATATTTAAGTTATTTTTCCTTATATTAAAATAAACGCGACGACTTTTCAACCAATTTCATGCGAAAACGTTTAATTTTTTCATCGATAAGCTACTTTGCTCACTTTGCTATAATTTACATATTCAGCAATCAATTTGCATTACTTAGCTTTTGCAAAGCATTTTGCTACAGCGCAACAGCAAAAGAATTGGCCAGTTGGTTTGAATTAAACAGTATCATGAGTATCATGCTGCCTGATTGGCCAGTAATCAAGTGCAGTCCGGGCGAACCCAGACGGGGCACACAAAGCGTCCAAGGTTAAATCAACAAACGAGTTTAAATTACGTATTACGCAAAGGTGAAAGATATCCTAATGTAAGAAATCTCGATAGCGCGCCATATACCATATCGGTGCGGTAATAATTTCGTAACGGAAATCGATTCTAATGGCCCCTTAAACCCGTCAACGGTAATGGTAAGGCAGAGTATTATGCGGTCGAAGAGTGTAAGGAATTCATGGACATTCATTTCATTGTAGTAACAAGGCAGAATAGTTGTGGGAAAATGTTTCTCCTTTTCCCCATTACCATCCATTTCACGTCTTTTAACGTGCGCTAAAAATAACGGAAAATCTCTGATTAAAACCGTTATTGCAAAGATTTGTCAGCCCACCGAACGGCACTAACTAGTGGCAAATGGTCACGCCATGACGGCCAGAACAAACAGAACAAAATCTTTCACCAGTTTTGCGTCGTGCCTGGCCACGGCTACGAAGGGCACGCAAGACTTTCCTTGTGTTTGTCCTTCTAGTTCTCCGCGCGAACGCGGTATGGCGTCGGCAAGCGGGAAATGTAAATTAGAGCTTGAAAAAGTCTGCCACCCTTTAAATCGCCTTTGGTCAGTCAGAACCGGTGAAAGGAAGCAAAGCGAGTAGCAGAACAGCGAGGGCTGACCGTGTTTCAAGTTCGACCGAGCGACTATTGACCCCGGGAAAACGCCGTGACGTGTTTCTGTGTGGTTTTTCTTGACCTTCGGTGGTCCCTGCGGTTTAGAGGATTTTTCGGTAGAGGGATTTTGTTTTTGTCGACCTCAAGGTGCTATTTTATTTATTAATACGTATTAATTATTTTTTATCTTCCCAATTCCACCAGTTTCTGTAACCTACAGGCTGCCAGTAATAGCATTGAACTGTATCAAAATGCTAGGGCATAATTCAGAAGGAATCACCGGAAGGATACGACCCCTGGAAGGATAGGATTATTGATTTTTATGAACGTTTCCTACTGACCAATCGTCAGTCGAATGAAGGTTGTTCTGCTCCATACGGCGTAGGACGGACCGGACTGCATGCCATACTGTGTGACTACCGGTACATACGGCCAATTTACCGGACGGACACGTTTCGTGAGCATTTAACATCAGGTGATCTTTTCCGATGGCTAGAGCAGAACCTATTTATGATGTGTTCGGAATGTGCGCGCTATCTGCTCTTTAGGATCAAAGGCTAGAAAAATACGGAGTAATGATCATGTCACTATTGCACGCTACGAATTCCAAAAACTGTGACAACACAATTAGATATAGCCAATCGTTCATATCGGTCATCATAATGCGTTCAAACAGGTAACACTAATTTCGACCCAAAATCCTTTAAAATAATACAATCAAATACTTGACGCAATATTATAAAGATGGCCAGCAAACTATCGTAGTACATTTCAACAAAATATTCCCCCGCAGAGTGGCCACGGGCCTGGGTCGCTTTGAGATGGGTTAATGTATTATGTGTGGTGTGAGTTGCGTGCGTGTCGTTGCTTTAAAACGTGTACACACGCAAGACTTAAAACTACTGCAACGACCCATTGCGGAGCGGCTAGTGCAAACAGTCCAATGACCAAGGTCAGTGACATTTAAACGCTCGGTTCCGGTGTATCTGGCTGGGCCATCCTGCTACAGCTGAAAGGTACACGGTAATGGGATGGGAAAAAGGAAGCAATCATTTGTGTAGGGATAATGATGTCTAATAGGGCGGTCCGGTGGCGTCGGATTTCACACGACTGGACCGGGGTTCATATCCCATTAAGGCCACCTCCCGTTACGCAGGGTAGACTACTTTACTAAGGGTAAGATCAAGTCACAGAAAGCCAGAAATGGCAGACCGAGGCCTTTCGAGGTTGTAGTGCCCAGGAAGAAGAAGATGTGTAATGAACAAATTACTATAACATGGATAAAATTTTACTCAAATCCTACGTTAAAAAAGTGTTCAAGAGCAGCCTCACGGCAGTTAGCTGACACCAGTTGTTGTTAAAACAGATCGAAAACTGAACGATCAGTTGATCCCGCCTTTTTTTTTCTTTAGCGTCAATGGACAAGATCCTGCGTTTGAGGTTTGTTAAACATTCTATTGATTGCTACTGACGCCAGTCGCGAGTCACTTTTCGCATAACAATGTCCATCTTGTCCAGGATAATCTTCACCTTTTAGACGGCTGCTCTGACACCTGGATCAAAGTTTTACAATGATAAAGCTAACCGGAGAGGGGGTGGTCCGATGGTCGAGGCGATAGCGGCGCCGGTCTTCGCACGTCAGCACCAAAAGTAAGACCGGGGTTCAACTCCCTTCTAGACCACATCCTCGGACGCAGTACTGACTATCCAGGTATGGGTAACACCAGGTAATAGAATTCCAGAAATATCTGGCCGAAGCCAACAGACTATTAGTCCTCGATTTTCTGTTGCAATTTGCGGTCATATTATTTTATAGTGTAGCCGAAATCTGTCTCCTCCCATTAAACCATTTTAATTCATTTATATTTCTCCTTAGACTTCCCTTGGCTATACTAGGAATCTAATATCTAGGCGTACAACATTAGTTAAGACCTAACTCAACAGAGCGATTTAAAATACTTTAAAAAACTTAATAAGTAATTTTTAGATAGAGGATATTAGACATATTGTAGTAGATATTGGGAGATGGGTATGAAGGTCACGAAAGGGAATATAAAGTCAGGAGGAGTGTAGCGACCAAGGAGGATTGAGCAATGGAACGGTGATCTTCAAGAGATGCAAGGTCGAGCAAAGCCATCATTGGTCCTTATAAGAAGCCAGAGCACAGAAACGATCACTAAGGATTTGATTAAGGGAAAGATCGCTGTACCCAATCAGTACGATAGATGTAGATTTTAGCCGGTCAGAGACCACTAGAGCAGCCATAATCTAACCCCTGTTCTGAGCAATGATCTAACACCTGAATCACCAAGTGACCTCATCGATCTTGTAACTATAGACGCCCATATGAAGTTAAACGCCATAGTCCTTAATAACCGAAACTTGGTGTCCATGAAGCTGATCCTGAATGTATGAAATAACATTACATTTAATAGGACAAAGCGGGGCACGATGATGATGGTTACAACACGCACAAAAACGGCCAAGGGAGGGGTGGCCCATAAAACGACACAGTTACACCAGTGGCGGAACAACCTTGACGCGGAAGGAGCGGGTGGCTTCGCCGGTTAGAGGGGCCTCGTCGGAGAGGGACTTCCTGTTGTCTCTCTCTAATATCACAATTTGAGGGGCCTCAACTGCCATTCCGCTCTAAATATCTTGACTCACCACTGAGCTAGACTATAATTATGCTTTATTTTAGAAGTGTTTTACGAAGCTTTTAACAAACTTTAAAGAGTTATAGCTGTTCGTCAAAATTCGTCCTTCTGTTGGTCTGTGTTATAAGCTTGGAAGGTATTCCAGTTTTTTTAACGCTTTCCCATACATTTTTGGATTTGTTTTGAGGGTTATTGAATCTTTCCCATGTATTTTTGGTTTCGTTTCGAGGTTACTTGACACATTCTCATTTTTTTTCAATTTGTCTAGCATTTTTTTCTAAAACCTCCGTTTTTTAAAGGACAAAAAATGAAGACTAGTGTTAAAAATGTTATCATGATCAGTCGTCCTGCGACTGCACAAGACAACAGTAGTATCAGTTTTGGAATATGGAAGCATATGCTTCGATTGGGCATCCAGCACGCATATCCTCAAACTATAGAGGCTACAGTATCGTTGTTTTAGACTCGCACTCGGCAGCATGAAATCAACACACAACATGTCCCTAGAAGTGATGGCCGACGTCGCTTCACCTTCTAGTCCGTTTTTCAGTATCAAATCCCGTGATCGCAGAAGATTTTAAAGCGCTTCTAGAGACAGATTCTAACTGCAAAATCTTAAAAGTTTGTGAAGAGTTTGTTTGCCTTACAAGTGCATCCTAGCGCTTCACAGGCATCAAACCGTGCTGTCCTTCGTGAGACGTTCAGTTCTCTTTTAAAACAGACTTCTGATTGCGCGACGAAATAAAGACGATACAGAATGATCTTCGCCCTATGGTAGTTCTGGGCCTTTTTCTGGTTCATAGTCCAGAAGCATGGGGCGGTCCGGTGGCCGAGGTGACAGCGGCGCCGGTCTTCACATGGCTGGCAGGGCCGGGGTTCAAATCCCATCCAGACCGCCTCCTCGTACGTAAGGCTGACTACTTTTCTACGGTTAAAATTAAGTCACAGAAAGCCAGAAAAGGCAGGCCGAGACCTCTCGAGGTTGTAGTGCCAAAGAAGAAGAAGAAGAAGTCCAGAAGTACATCCAGAAAATAAACCCAAATCAACTAATTTCACACCATAGCCATACAAACATTTTTGGACGAAAAACAGAGACCCTATACAATAGGCCCTGGACTTCAATAGCTCAAGATATCAATATCATCTACAAGCCAACAAGGCCGGGATAAGGTAAACTCCAGGGAGGAAATACCCTGTGCTTATTGTAGAGCATCCGCATAAGCAAACTTTACTAATACGGCGGCTCGTTCCCTACTTAAAAATAAATAACTAATAAAATACAAATGATATTCTAGTAAAAGTTGACAAGTAAAACATTGCACTTCTTCTATCATTTTTACATATTTTTAAACAAACAATTATACTAATCGTGCTTGTAGTATAAGCCCTAATGAACAAAGAAGAAAATTTGCCCTTTTTTCGGCAGTATAAACTTAGCAAGAACATAATCACAATCTCAAACACAATTTTGACGCCTTGCTAATATAAAGCTCCCAAATTAGACCTGACGACGGCGAACGTTTTTTGTTGCTTTCCATACAAACCAGCTTCGGTTCCTTCGCAAAGTCACAAAGTCCGACCTACAACCTCTGTCCTTGGACTTCTTGGAAGCTTTTCGACAACAAAAGGACTGTTTCTTTTTTTCTTACTAACGAATGAAGAGCTTTCTCCCTTTTTTCTAACACGTTCACACACACACACACACA
Source organism: Anopheles stephensi (assembly GCF_013141755.1). Taxonomy (NCBI): domain Eukaryota; kingdom Metazoa; phylum Arthropoda; class Insecta; order Diptera; family Culicidae; genus Anopheles; species Anopheles stephensi. The sequence goes on along the minus strand of NC_050202.1, from coordinate 32,132,803 downwards.
CAATGATACAGAAGTTCAGTTTTACTTACTCATTTCCTCTGGAACGAATCAGCACCGGGTGGTTCCGGCCGGTACCGTTCGGATTGCCGATGGCCCCGTTGTTGCTCGCCGTGCTTAGGTTCGAGGTGGAATTTCGCAACGGGCTACGTCCACGGTACACCTTGCCATTGTTCATCCGCTCGATGCTGTTCGAGCGCCGGGTCTGCGCCGTGGTCGCGTTGCTATTGTACTTGTGGTTGAGACTGTTTGATCGTTTCATGCTACCACCACCACCAACACTACTGGACGTTCCGCCCGTGCCTCTGTCACCCGGTGGGACATGATTGTTTAGCTTGCTGCGCACACTGTTGCCGTAGGTGGTGGCGTGAAACCCGGTTTCTCCCGGCAATGCACCACGCCGCCGGCCACGCTGCTGCATGTCACCGCGTTGGTTGGCCGGGTACTGGGGCCGCTGCGGTGAGATGCCACGTGACGAGGTGGAGGTGCCCGGTGGTTTGTACACCATGATGATGATGTCGAACTAGGTACGGCCACTGTCCGGCTTATCTTCGCACCACATTAGTCGCCTCACAGGTTGACCTCCGCAGCAGCACTCTAGCGGCCGTTTAATGTGATTGTTAGCGTTGTGTTTGTCATTAATTTGTAGATTTGTTTGCTTTCCGTGGGAGTTGATTACATGTCACTCGCAAACGGGCGCACACATCCTAAAACATTAATGTGCCTGTTTCGGAGGCACCATCACGGTTAAGCATACGGACCGGAAACATGCCCGGTAACTCATTGACCGATTAGGGAGCAGTACCTGGTAGTTCCGACCTGATCGCATCACTTTACGGAGCACGCTTTTGAGCTAGGCTTCGGCTTTTCACTGCTTAATAATTCACTCGCAACTCGACCATCGTTTGGTCCTGCACAATGGGAGGATAGTTCAACGACTGAAAGGACAGTTTGCCATGCGTTTGCCTTAAAAGCGTACCCCAGTTAACCTACTAAAGCTAGTCCGCACACTTCATCTCCGACGGTCCGATGCACAGTCGATAAGGATCTTAAACGATATGGACACGAGCCACGCGTATATCCGCGCAGTCACCAATTGAATCCGGTCACGAAAAAGCTACTTTTCATGCAATCATTACCTCTCCCAATTCCCAAAGGAGCAACCCATCAGACAGTGACACAAATTTCAAACCATCGTGTGTGTGTGTGTGTGTTCCGCAACGCCAAAGGCCAATGCCCAAACCCCTTTTTCAATCAATCAATCAATTGGACTACGAAAAGCTCAATTATCTGTTAACAATTCGTCCCATTAATGGTACGTCAAATGGACCTCCCACGGGTCCGCGTACGGGTGGCAGATAAAATCAACCCGCCGGACCCGGTTAAAGAAGGGACCAACGCCAGAGAGACATCCACCTTTTTTCACGAAAATTGATGTCCAACAAAATGAGACTCGAACTACTAGCATCACAGTCGAATCGGGTCATCCACGGGTCCTGCATATACACCGTATTTGTTGTGTTTGCCACCGTCTTGTATGGCGGTACAGGAAACGAGAGTTTGGTTTTGTTTGGGTAACCTCCTGCTCCTACTTCTTGCCTTGTTCCCCCCCCCCTTTCCCCGGGACGGATCTTACCCTCGAAGTTTGGTCGCGAGGTGTCAACACAGCGGGACAAAGGCATTTTCGGTCCCATTGCATAAGTTATGAAGTTAGTTCCTCTAGTGCCGTACGCCGCGAACCTCTTTGCCTCAAAAAGCGTTGACCAATTTCGACAGTCCCTCGCTTGGCCGGTATAATTATATGCCACTTGCTGTACGGACGGCATTCTCAAGCAACTTTTCCGTTCCCGCTTTCCTCCCATCCCGTCACCGTCCCCTTGAAGTGGAGCGTTTGCAGGCACGGATCCTTAATTATTCATGATGCAACGCGCGCGCACACACCGCTTTGTGGACATTAGTAGGGAAAAAAATGGGGGAAAATAATGATCGCAGGAGACAACACATCAACACACACACACCGACACTGTCCGCGTTATATTAAAGCGTTCCAAGCTGTTTAAACACTTAATGCACACGGCACCAGTTGGGCACAGATTTACACAACGCACACATACCGGTCGGGGGGTACCAACATTAGAAGTACACATGCCACAAACTAAAAAAAAATCATTACGCGTGTTTACCGTTGTGTGCAACGTTCCGTCGCGGGGACAGATTGAAAGGATGAAGAGTTTTACCAACTACCTACAATCCTTGGTATTTGTTAGCTATACAGCTTTAATCACAACCCACGCACACACACACACACACACACACACACAAACATCTGCTAAAACTATTCGCTTGGTGAGGGTCTCACCGTGTCCGAACCGTTCAATGGTCACCACTCGAATGAAAGCGAACGCTAAGGGCATGTCCTTACTAAGGGGTCTTTTCCCGACCACTGGATACTGGTGACGTCACCAGACCAGCGGTCATAACACACAAATACCCTTAAACGCTGGGCAAAGGCCGGCTTCCGATGGTGGAATCCGGCCATGTTGAATACGTCACGTGGGAAATAGCTTGGCTGATGAACGGCGCGCGTGTTCTAGAAGCGAGAGAAGCTGAAGATGTCAAGGTAATTTATTTTTTTCTATAGCTATATTGCGATTGTGATTTGTGATAGCATTCACTTTCACTCTCAAAATATCCGGAAAAGTGACAGCAACCACTTACTGTTCGTGGTAGTTACAGATGGAAGGTAGTCATAGCAACTACAACTGCTACTTGACCTGGAAAGTACTCTCCGCTGCTAACTGTCGAGCGACGACCGACCCAACCCCCATTATCCTGCGCTTTTCAATGGGCTCATCAACGCTATCGTTTCAGCCGGCATGGATGGATGAAACTCATCTGACAATACTCTATTGTAGGTCTATCACACGTAACCCACGTGTAAAATGCCTATTACTCTCAGTGGCAGGTCAAGATAATTTGAAGGCCCCGAGCGCGATGGCAGTTGAAGCCCCTCTCATTGTGATATTAAATGGAAACAACATGATTTTCCTCACCGGCGAGGCCCCGAGCGGCCGCTCCTTCCGCATCTATCTAGGTTGATCCGCCACTGATTGCTCTCGTTGCACTAGTGAGTACCGAATTTCCATGATCAATACTAGGCCTCAGAGTTTTCTTAATAGCATGCTTGTGAGGTTGCTTTTTGACCTTATGAAACTGTTGGGGGTACCAGGCCTAAAAATGTAAAAGACATTTCAAATCACCGCGACCAAACAACAACGTTCAAGAAGTATATTTACTAATCAAGTTTAACATTATGTTAGTAATGCCTACCGCCTTCTTTACTAGCTACGATCTGCTGCAAGCGCTTTGGCTAACTTACTATCAGATTTTTACATGTTACTCGTCTAATTTTACCCTCGCGTGCTCCAAGACACTAAAATAGTCTGCTTTATTAGTAACGCCAGTTTTGTTTACCATAGGATCAAAAATAGCGCCTCAAATTCTCGATTGAGAGACGAGGTGTGCAGGACGTTCCATCGGGCGAATCCTTAAAAGATCTGCATCCCAAACGATCTTAACCCTTTCGGTTAAGTAATTCGAATTTGGATTTCGAAAGGCCCTTGCCCTTTGAACCCGATTGTACATCGATTCGGCAGTATTTAAAGTATTTAAAATAAATACTTACCACGAAGGTATTTAAAGAAGTATTTATGATTCTCGGTTAACCGAGAGTTTTAATCATATCGCTGAAGGTGATCTTATCGAGAACACTCATGTCAAACCATAAGCGTTTAAATCGATAAGTATCGGATCGGTTTTCTAACAGGGCATTCTTATGTTGCTTAAGAGCACATAAAAAGAAATTGATAAAAAAATATTCCATTCTGTTGCAGCTTCATTTAAAACTACATTAATCGAAGGAATTGAGAAGAAGAAGAAATGGGTACTTTATTTTGCCGGTCACTGTAGGTAGAACGCTTGAAGACAAGATAAAAATTAGTCTTTTTTGTTATTCTGGTGCACACATCTATCACACTTTTTTCTGTTAACTTAAGCTTAATAACCATATGAAAGCATTTAATATAGTAAAGTGAAATTTTAGTAATATTGATAAAATCACCTAATTTTGTTTATGCGTCAGGCTTTGATGTCGATTTCCAACGAATCTACTTTCTTTGTTTATAAATCTATGTTTAAGATTTTGAATCAATAAACATATATAAACGGGGTCTTTTTTGGGTAAAGTCTGAATAAATGCCCCATATCCACCCCCCCCCCCCCCCCACCATCTCGGACAATCATATTTGCAACTTAGTTACCCAAAAGGGTATATTTTTCAGACTTTTTACTGTAAGTATTTATTTATTTATTGTTTATTTATTATTTTTAATTATTATAAATAATTATTACAACGAATTCTCACATTTTTGCTTAACTTTTACCTAAATTTAAGGTAACTCAGTTGCGAAAAGTGAGTGCCGTGAGTGGGGGGGGGGGGCATCTATTCAGACTTTAGCTTTGAATAGATGCCCCAAATGTAGCCAAACTCGAATATGTTGCTATTCTATTGTCCGTCACTGTAGATGACCACGTGACGGTATGTCATCTCCAGGCTCATTTCTCCAGATAGAATCGAATGATGTAAAAGCAGTTCCGTAAGTAGTCGCTTCACTGGTTTGGCTATACATTGCAGCTGAAATGAATAACCGGACGCGGACGGGTCATCGTGCTGAAATTCGTTAAAATCGGTCCCCATTTGTGGGCTTTCTTCTGTTGCACACATTACTTTTGTTTAGTTAAGTGCTTATCATACAATTTATTTATGTAATCTATCGATATATCGGTTTACAATCGAAACGTAAAGTTTAGGAGTGTTTAATCTTGTAGTAGTAGTACACCGGGATTCTGAGCGATGGGGCGGAACATTATTGGTAACAGCACGGCGCCTATGTGGTGAAAAGTATCCTACCTGCCATCATTACGCAGCGGTACCTTGTTCAGGTGGTGCACGTCGTGCATGCTAACAAATTGCACACACACAACTGTTGCTTCAACGTACCGCGCAGGTGGAAAGTGTAGTGCGGCGACATTCGCTCAACTTAAGTACAGTGTCAAGGTAGTAGAAAATGTCAACAAGGTGCTGAGAAAGAAGTCCTACCTACCTCACTTTCTGTTTTCTGTACAGCACGGAAACTGCAAACAAAAAATAGATGCCCGAGTTTCTTTCTGTATCTGTGGAACTGTAACGCATTGCGGGTTGGCTTCATAAATTTATTCCCTCACTACAACATATCAGTGCGCAGAGATCAAACATACTCGTCTCACCCTTGACTCGTCCTCGCATCCATCGCCTTTTCTACCTCTTCAGTGCTGTAAGGGAGTTGAAACAACGACCGGATCGCTCCGCACGAAGCCCCCTTCTAACATTTCGATCGCTCCATTCGTTTGATGGCGGTGTTTGTATTCCCTGTTTAGTGCACACTATATAAGTAACCGCCATTTTCACCTTCTCACTCTTCTAGGAATTGCTATACCACACACACACACAAACGCGCGCGCGCTTCACATCCACACAAACACACACAGACACACGCACGCACGCACACATATCTACGATGAATGCTGTGCCGGGTTAAACCACACTACCATGAAACGGGTGCCCAAGGAGAAGAAGATGATGGTTACTGGTTATTGGGAGAGGTGACCCATTGTCCCACCAAACCGAAAAACGCTCCAACGCTTCCCGTTTTACTGTTGCGAGTAGCGATCTTTTGCCGAAAATGCTACACCTAGCGTCATTACGTGTATCATAAGCCAACCGCCCTACCACAAAAATCCGTACAGTACAGCTCTTAGCCTAATCTAAGCCTAGCGTTCCCTTGAAACGTACAGCGAAGCAACGCATCATGCTGCTGGCTCGCTACTCCTATCGGCGACATACGCTTGCCTAGCCATCGGTGTTTACTTAATAAGCGTGTTTATTTCTATCCCGTCCCATCATCCCCGATTCCGTCCTTCGAACTATGGCTGTTGACCCCAATGACTATAGGCGGATGACGGTTGTGCTATGCTGGGCCCACCTCCATTCGTTGAAGCCGCCACCGCTAAGGAAGACATTCCCCGGCCATCGTCACCGGCTGCTGCAGCAAAGAGTGCATGTTTCGTTGCATCATATTGGCCACCGGGCTGTGGTTCACCTTCAGCATCCGATGGTGTTATCGCTGCGCCCGAATGAACCTGCTTTAGCTTACAGTCCGGACAGTACCACTTGCCCTTCGGTGGCATTATGATGCCGACACACTCGAAGTGGAACCATTCGATGCGACAATTATCGTCATCGCATGCTATCATCTCCGACACCTCGTCGTACGGCGCACGGCAGTAACAGTACACGGATTCACCCTCCTTCGGTGCACGCCACCCGGCCGGGACGCGGATCTGGTTTGGTCGGAACAGGTCCGTCTGTATGCTGGGGAACGATCCGATTGGTGGAATTTTTGGTCGTGAATCAGCCACGGCCGGTAGCTGGTACAGTGCGCCGACGCCGGGCGGTACCGGAGGCGCCGAAAGTGGTCCCGAACCCAGGCTCGTCGTCATCGACGCCTGCACATTCGGACCGATCGCGGGTGCAGATTTGGGTGTTCTCACTTTCGGGGTTTTGGGTGTTTGTTTGCGGCGCCTATTAGCAGTACCAGCTTGCTTAACACCTTTGGGTGTGACGCTAGCGATGGACGACTTTTTGCCTAGCGAAAGCTTCAGTTTCGGTAGCGGCGGATGATTTTGCGCGATTGGAGTACTCACCGCATCCGACCCTGGTAGCAGCGTGCTCACCATCAGCGTTGGTGCTGTTGGTGGCAAAGGGTAAACGATCGGTTGCTGTTCGATCAGTGCAGCAGCTAGCGGTACAGCGCCAAGCTCCTCCTGCGAAATACCAATGCCTGAGCTTCGCCTCGATGATACCGGTGTAAGATGATCCACGCTGCGCCGTACGCCGGATGACGAGGAAGAGGACATCTTGCTGCTACCACCAGCGCCACTCCCTGTCGCCTTGTTGGACTTGGACGGGGGCGAGGGCAGATCTTCCTTGCTCCATACCAAATTCGGCGGTGGGGTGGGTTTCATCAGCGAAAGGATCGATTTTTCCGGGTTCGTCGATAGCGTTATGCCGGACGGAAGAGGTAGCGAAGTGCCCGCACTTTCATCGTCGCTGGTGTATCCGTAGAATTTATTCGGCTTTCTGCTACGTTGTGAACGCTTCAGCGGCGCGTCCGATTCCGAACTGTTGCCCGTGCTAAGACGCGGGGCACCGATTTTTCCCACCTCTTCAGCGGCCAGTGTTGGCAGTATGGATTGTGCTGGAATCGACGGAAGCACGACCGGCGACTCTAGCGGTGCCATACCGTGCGGCACCAGCTGCTGCTGCTGTTGATGCAGATACTGTTGAACCGCGGCTACCGCTGGAGCAGGGACGGCCGTCGTGGAACATGTATCGGTGAAAACGTTAGGCGTAAAGTTGCATGCCTGCATCTGTGGCTGATCACCGCCTGCAGGCCATTGGTAAGCAGTCGGTTGCGGTATGTACGATGCAACAACATCCATCGCCGGTGCAACTGTAGCGGCGGTGACCGGCACCGACTGTTCAGCCTGCGCACCTAGCATAGCCGGCGACATGAAGCGTTTGGAGGACTTTCGTTCTCGCTTGCGTTTCTTCGGCTTCACCTTCTTCTTACCCTGTGCCATTTCCTCCGGTGGAAGCGAGGGTGTCGACGGTCGGCTGTTTTCTACCATACCGTAGTTCATCATGACACTCGATGCACCCGTCTGGGCCAGCAGTTGGCGGCGCTTTTCTGCCAGCAGCTGGTTGGCCAGCTTCTGTGGATGTTCGTCATAGAATTCTTCGTCCGTTTCCGACTCGTCTGTGTGTAGGTCCGAATCCACAATTACACTGTCCGGATCAACCGGCTCTGGTGGTGGCAGCAGTTCTTGTTCTTGCATAGCTTCCTGTTCCTCGGTAGTTTGGGGTAGAACTTCGGCAGCTGTAGCTCCAGGAATGGTGGTGCTGGTATCTTCTTCCTTCTTGGTTGGAGTAGAACTCGTTGCCTTCTTTTTGCCTTTTCTTGCGTCCTCATTGTCCGAGCTGTCGGAATCATCCGAACTGGAGCTGGAACTGTTACTCGAACTCGAACTGCAACTACAGTTGGAACCACATTCGCAACTCGAGTCGGAATCGCTACTGTCTTCACTATCCGATGATTGATTCTCCTCGCGCTTCCCCTTGGAGCCTTGGGGAACTGTAGTTTCGGGTGAGCGGCGAGGCTCTCCTCCCGCAATTTCTTCCAATGCTCTACTTCCTCCCTTCAACAAGAGCGACTCTTGCGGGGGTTTGGTGAGCAGCAGTTCGGCCTCCAACTCGGACTCTAACGAAATCGGCTTAAACATCATGCAGTAATCGTGATCGGACTGAGATACATGGAGAATCGTGCTTTTCAACATACGCTCAACCAATTCATCTTCAAGTCGCTGCTCGTCGTCCGCGGACTGCCTTCGACTAGCGGTCCGATGGTTCGCCTGATAACGCTTGAAATTGTTCCAAATATTTGCAATCGGATCCAACGAAGAAGCCGTCAGATCTTGATTCGATTTTTCATTTGCTTCCGTTACTTCATCGATATTTGCTGCTTCTCCGTGCTCTAACCGTGAAGCAACAACGTTCGTTGGCTTTTCGCTATCAGCAACGTCCAGCTCTGCCCCAGACATAACACTTGTACCGCCGCCGACCATCTTTGATGATTGCGACGATTCCATCGGATCATCCTGTGGGTCTCCTGCTTCCGTCGTTTCAGCGACATCCATCCAGCGTCTGGAGTTGAAGCTTGCGTTAGAGTTTTCATTATCGGAATCATCACTACTGTCACTCTCGGAAAGGTTCAGAGCGGGCAAGTTCATTAGATCTACTACCGACTTATCGTCGTCCTTTGCCTTTCGCTTTTTCTTCGATTTCTTCACCGGCGTTGACATATCCCTCGTCTCAGTCGTAGCTGCAGCGGCTGCTGCTGCTGCTGCTGTTTCATCGGTTGCATGATCTTTTGCTGACTCCTTTCCAGTTAAATCTCCCGCCAAATGCTCTTTGTTGTCTTCTGTAGCATTTGCCTTTCCGGCTTCAGGCAGTTCGTCCATTTCCTCCTTTTTAATTGAATCTTTCTCAGCCACTTCTTGCTCAGGTCGATCATTTGCTTCTTCATCGCATTTTCCATCGGTAGAGCTCGTGGCGGCCAGCTCTGCCACATCATCACCGCACGGAGCTGGTGGCTCGGTCTTCAAGGTGGACGTGTTGGAAGCTCCTTCCAATTCGGGCGCTAATTGCGCATCCTCTATCTTTGCATCTTGCGCACCATCATCAGCGCCCGAAAGATGGCCCTCTTCCATGTACGCGTTAGTGTGCATCTTTTCCACCGCAGCCTTTTCCACATCGTGCCGATGAACGTGCTTTAGCAGAAGTTTCTTCGAAATGAACCGCTTTTCACAGCCATCCTCCGTACAGGGATACTTCGCATCGCCACTGTGCAGGCGCCGGTGCACCTTCAGCGCTACCGATCGATTAAACGTTGCCGGACACACCTCGCACGTGAACTGTGCCGGCGGAACACAGAAGTGATACACGTGGGGCCATTTCTTTTGCAGACACCGCTTGCAAAGCACCCCCTCCGTGCCGTGCTTCCAGAACAGATGCTTCAGTATGTCCGCCTTGTTGCGATAGCCGATGCCACACCGGTAGCAGAGATGGTGCAGCTTGTGCTTCCACACATGGTTCGAGAGCCGGGCTTGATCTACACACTCCTCCAGGCACACGTCACAAGCGAAGTGCCGTTTGCGCAGATGCACCATCAGCCGAAAGGCGGACGGAATCTCGTCCACGTTGCACACGCAGCATCGAAAGGTGTAATCCAGCGCGGTCGTGTGGTTGGCCACTCCCGGGCACATGTGACAGAGCAGTTCGCTGTAGCTGAAGAAATTGCCTTTACACATCAGACAGAGCAGTACCGACTTTTGGTGCATTTTGCGATTGTGCAGATACAGCTCCTTGTGCACCACCGTCACGAAGCGACACTGGAAACACTCAAACACCTTCGCGAACGGTACCGCCGCTCGTTGCTCCATCGCCCAGGAATTGTCGAACGTTTCCATGTTCAGGTACGCCCGTTCCGTCTCGAGCTCGTCCAGTGCGTTGAGAAAGCGGTGTAGAATCGTTTCGGGCAAAAGCTCCTCGCCGGTGATGCTGTTCACAGTAGCCTGGAAGCGGTGCATTGCGATGATGTGGAGAACCAGCTGACGTCCGTTAACGGCAATGCGGCGGGCGTGGTTACAGTACAGACAATATGGAACCGTCTCGCGCAAACATATTCTTATAAAGTCCCGAATCGAAATGCGATCTAGCGGTTCGTCAAGCGCAAGCGTGAACAGTTGAGCGTCACTGTCGGCAATTACCATTTGATCCTTTGCCGTACAGACGTCGTTCGGTTGCGTATGACTACAATTACTGGCTGATGTTATAACTTCATCACCTGCCATCGATAATGGCTCTGTTGTAGTGGCCGCCGGTTCTGCAGTTCCATCATCACCGCAGTCCGTACTAGCAGCATCGGTCTCCCTTTTTGGCGAACTGTGAGTGAAATCAGCACCGCTCAGGTCCGCTTTTTCCAACACGTCTTCATTCGCTTTTTCAAGTTCCGCAGAAGTAGACAAACTATTCGGCATTTCCTCCTGTTCGTTCGGTGTGGCTTTTTCATCAGCCGGTGCCGCTACTATGCTTGACGATGCTTCTTCTATAGCAGGAACTGCCGTTCCGTGTGGAGACTTTGCATCAACCGGTATGCTTGCTGGAACGTCTCGCCTTCGTTCTATCTGAAGACTTTCATCGATATCCATCGGAACGGGTTCCTGCATAGCGGTGTCTTCTGCCATAGCTGCACTTCCTTGCAGTCCGTCGGTCTGCTCGATTTCATGTTGGCTGCCGTTTTTCACTTCATCAGATGGTTGCATTTCCTCTTCGAGATGCTTCTCACTTGTTGTTTTAGGCTGTAGAACCGCGCCACTTTCAGCAATTTCATGTCCCTCTGTAACTGCTTCGCGTTCTTTGTTGTCCTCTTCCGTTTCTTTTATTTGCGCATTCTGGTCCACGTTTTCCGATTCTTCATTCACCTCATCATGGTCCACGTCGCCACCCTCCGCTTCCTCTTCCTCCTCTTCCTCCTCCTCCTCTTCTTCTTCCGCTTCCTCCTCCTCGTCCTCCTCACTTTCAGATGCGGAAGATTCTTCACTTTCCATCGGCGTGAGATACTGGATCGGTATTTTCACCTTCAATTTTGGCACTAGAGGAGTGGCGGCGGCTGGCGGTGGCAGTTCATCCATTTCCTGATGGGTCACAGTTGGCAATGGCGTGCTGACGACAGTCGTACCCGATTCGTACGATACAGGAGTTGAAGAATGGATCGGTGGTGCCATATACTCCGTCGGATGCGAAAAATCACCATTCATGAGAGGTTGATGTTGGGATGCGAGCTCGGAATTGCTTACTGGAGGGTAGCTTGGAGTCTGCTGCTCTAGCACAGATTTTACATCCCTCAGCAATTGCGATTGAAGTATAGAACTACCAGCACCAAGCTGTGGCTGATGTTGCTCCTGCTGCAAGGAACTGTGCAGAAGTTGCGGTGTTGCAGCGTTGAGTGGTTTTTTCCTACTTGAAGACTTACTGGTTGCCTTTGACACGGCGGGTTCTTTCGGCGGTGTGCCTACGGTTCCCTGGTGGCTGACATTCCCATTCGTTCTAATCGCGTCAAAACCATCGAACGACGCTTGTTGTGGTAAATCGTACCTCGACGATTGGACGATCGAACCGGTGATAGCGGTCTTTTTGGATGGTTTCTTTTTGCCACTCGGTATCGTACCGTTCGCTGCCCCGTCACACCGATGTTTGGGCTGTTTCAACTGCCCACAATTGCTGCACGTTTCCAGATAGTTTGCACAGTCGTGCGCACGGATTTGTTCCTCCTTTTCTAGCAAGTTGTTGGTGGTGCTTTCAAACATGTGCTCACACCGGGAGCACATGAGATAAAAGGGTTGCTGTTGCGCTTGGTGGTCCGAGGCAGTTGCATATTCCTCCAAACTGCCGTGATGCTTTTTCATCACGCCGTGCTTCGTTCCGAGATGGTTCACCAACCGTTCAGCCGATGGAAAGATGCCCAAGCAGTACAGACAAATGTGCTTGCGATGTACCTCCCGCATGTGCACGAACAAATTCCAATTCTCGTAGTGTGTTCCACAGGGCGAACAGAGGAACACCTTCTTCTTGTCTTTCTTCTTTTCTGATGGTGGTGGTGGTGGTGGTGGAACCACAGGAACTTGCTGGAGGCTGGCCAACGCTGGCGGTATCATCATATGACTTTGAAGGCCAACCGGGTGCTCTGTAGTGGGATGTGTTGTGGGTAGTTTTGGTTGGAGTTGGTGGTGAAGGGATTCGATTATTTTTTTAGACTTACTAGCCAAATGCTTCGAAACGATCGAGTGTGGTGAGGATGCATGTTCAATAACACTGCTAGCAACCCCAGCTTTTTGTTGAGTCCTCTTCTTCCGTTCTACGCTGGTCCGTTTTCCATTGTTGGGTTTCGCTTTGTTTGACTTCATCTGATGAAGCGCTGTTTCGATCAGGTGTTTCATTCCTTCGTTCGTTGGGGCGGAAGCGAACGATGCACCACCGGGAAGCGTAGGATAGCCACTAAACGCTAGACTATTGAATTGGTGCATCTGTTCTGCCGTCATGCCACCGCTGTTTGGCAAGCTTTTCCCCTGGTCGCCATGTACTTTGTTGTGTAGCATCATATCAGGATTATGAGGATAGAACTGTTGCTGATGAACCTGCAGTAATTGCGTTTGTTGTTGCGATGGATAGAAGTTTGGGTGTTGCTGGTTCGCGGGAGTTAGCGATGGGTGATTATTACTACCCTTCTTTCGATAGCGACGCTGCTTTTCCGCTATGACCAAACGATTATCTTCGTCCATCGTGTCTGACGATTCGTCCACCGTTGGAGCAGCCAGTAGCGGAACCGAGTTGCCGACATGCCCAATACTGTTTAGATGTTTCGAAATCAAGGTGTTTTTTAAGATATTTTCTCCCGCCATCATGCTGCCATCGATGCTCCAAGGCGGCCGGTATTGTTGCTGCACTGAAACCCGATCCAGCGATGGTCTTGTTACCGCCGGCTCACTGGGAGAAGCAACTTGCTGCGAGTAATTCATCGCCGGTACCTGATTGTAATCGATCTTGATCAGTTCCTTACTTTCGTTCAACAGCAGACCCTTTTTGAGAATATTGCTGAAGTCGACCGGTTGCAGAGGTGGGGGAATTGATGCGGTCAACGACGATGTTGCTGTTTTCGGCGTATCCTCACCCCGGTTTGGTGTTGCCACAGTGGATGAACGTTTCAAGGATATGGACAGCTTCAGACCCTCGCTGCGGGTAATTTTTGCTTCATCCTCCCTATTATTGCTCGGCCGTTCGTCATCCGACTCCGCCGACTCGTCCACTTCCATCGCTGTGCTATCTCTAGAGCTTTCCTCTGAAGAGTCGTGTTCGGAAGTTGGGGCTTGCTCACGCATTGATTCCGGAACGAGACCACCGTCCACTCTTTCGGTAGCTTCCGTTTCCAGCAATCCCACCGGTACCGGAACTGGCTGAATAGCAGGCAAAACTCTTTCCTCACCACCTTCTGCTTCATCATCTGAACTATCACTTTCGGACGAAGAAGACGAAGACGAAGAGGATGACGAGGAGCTGTCTGATGAGCTGGAGCTGTTACTGTTGCTACTACTATTGCCATCCGCTGCTTCAAGATGATTTTCCGTATTATCTTCGGTGTATGGAACGGGCTTATTATCGGTACATTCCTCCCGCATTGCTTCCAGTTCTATTGGAACGCGTGGAGTCAATGGTCGTCCCATTTCCTGATCAACGGATGACTCAATGGAAAGTGAAGATTTGCTGAAATCGATTGAACTGTTAAGGTTGTTTTCCTCGTCCTCTTGCTTTTCACTTAGGACGCGCGATTCTGACTTTTGACATTTTTCATTTTCCTGTTCGGGGCGCTCGAAACCCGCTCCATCACTATCTGCGGTTTCCATGCGACCACGATGCTCGCAGTGACTTATCTGTAGTTCTGTTACATCGTTCCGTTCGCTAGAGGCGTTCTCAACGCTGACGCCTAAACTATCGTTTCTACTAGCAGAATCGGAAGGTGGCAGCGAAGATCCATCTGCATTCATTTTCATCTGCTTGGACTGGATATCATCAGTGGACATACGCCTCCTCCTTTGTTCCACTTCCTCTTCCAATGGAGTTTCAGATGCACGTCGTTTTAACGAATTACTGGTAACGATCAGCTGCTGTGCCATCTTTTCTTTTGCTGTAGTATGCCCAACAAATTCTTGGAGAATTGCTGCTTCCTTTTCCATTGCTTCGCCGAAATGAAAGTCGTTCTTATTCGCTACGTTCAAAGTTGTTGAGCTTCCGCCATTCGTAAGTGTATCTATAAATGAAATACAAAAAAAAAACAATTACATTACATTCCCATTTGATAAATGTACATGAGGAATCTAAAGTAGTTCTTACGTACCATGCACATCTGTATAATTTCTTACGCGTTCTCTAGTTAAAATATTCACATCTTTGCTACACGAACTTCGCCGATCGGTCAACGGATGATTGCTGCGCTGCACGCTGCTATCCTCCAAGGGCGACACTGACCTGCTCCTTTCCGCCATGTCACCATGTAAGGGCAACTCATCTACTGGTTCTGTGTTCCCAGGAGTGATGCTGTTATGGTTACCGCAATCACTACTAGCAACCGTCACTACGTCATTGCTGGGCGCTAAGTCCTGTGCCATTGGATCACTACGCATACATTCTGGATCGGAAAGCGATTTTGTAATAATAGTAGGCTCCGATTCTGCTGTATCGATTGACGTTGCTGCGTTAGTTTCTACCCTTTTTACGCCTATGGTAGTTTTGTCGTGCGCTTCAAAAGCTTCAGACGTTGTCACCAAATTCATATTTACAGCTTCCTTGTTTTCTTGACTATTTTTCGTTGCTTGAGTAAAGTTTGCTAATGATGAGGTTTCTGGATTTAAATACAAATCTTTCCTGTCACTATGTACATCTGCTGCAGCCACTTTATCCGGTATATCGCTGTCGTGCTGTTTCTCTTCTATCGTACAACTTTGCGGCGATCGTTCTCGTACATGCAACGAGTCAGAAGAATCACCAGCATCCGCACCTTCCCCTTCAGTTTCTTTAATGGGGCTTATCGCTCCGGAAACCTCTTCGTCGACCTCCTTGAAACAAGATTCAGTTTCAGTGCAGGATGGCTTCCCGGGTGCATCCGACAACAACTCCTCTGCGTTCTGTGAAACGCTTTGCACGAATTGTCCCTCCTCCTGGTGTTCATCACAGTGTCGGGCTGGCAATTGATCCACTCCCATTTCGTCGTCCGGTTCCACACATTTCTCATTCCCAACTCCGTTGAGGGCAGGACTTTCGCCTTCCTGCTGCACATCATCATCACCTGTTTGTTCTGCAGGAGATTCCAATTGTTTCGGTGCTTTATTATGCGTCCACTCATCTTCTGTCGCGTCTGCGATATTCGATTCACATTCTTCGTGAGCCTTCTCCGGTTCGGGACTGGCAATTGCTTCTGAGCTCGATGGAACCGTCGTCGTCGTCGATGGCGTGTTGTCGCTGGCGGCACATTCTTCTGGATATTCCCCCGGACGCAGTGTAAACGATTTCTTATCTTCTTCCATTGCTTCTGCGATTTCTTCTGTATCGATTGCGGTTGATAGAGGAATTTGGCTGTCGACCATCGGGCTTGTGATGCAATCGGGTTGTGTGCTATTTTCCTGTGTTGCGAGTTTTTCAGTTGAAGTAATAGCTTCGCATCCATTCTCATTGTCCATAATTTAGACCTGGAAACAAAGCAACGCGACAAAAACAAATATGAGTTCAAAAACACTATTGTTGCGAAAAGAAGTAAACAAAAAAGCAATAATAAACTATAACAATAATTCTTGCTCCGAAGCTACGATTATACTCTACAGACGAAGTTTTGCGCTTTTTTCAGCACCTCCTTTCAACGGGACCGACCCACACAGTGTTGGCTCAGAAATGTGAGCAGAGCATTTTAGTTATCTTTTCTGATTATCACAACTTTCATCTGTAAACATTAACACACATGCACACATTTCGATGGAAGTAGAGAGCGAACAGTTAACGACAGCGAAATGTGGACAAAGAGTTTTTATTGTGTCGGGAGCATTGAAGCCATGAAATCGAGGTTACCCTGCCTGTTCTTATGTGCAGATGAAATGCGAAAAATAGTTTACTGTTGTATGAGTATAAGCAACAATACAGTGTTGAGCAAGTTCATGCCTTTAAAATATTCACAAAAAAACGAAACGCTTACCTCACTGAGGAATAATAGTTTTAACTTATGTTTGTTGCTTGTATCCGCACACATGTACAAGCGGGTTTTAGCTGGTTGATTTCACCGGTACAAATATTGTTTGTATGTTGCCTTGGTCGCTAGGGACGATTCATCGGTCGTGTGTATCCTTTCGCTCCCTAGCGCGTACGTAAACAAAGCAGCACCGGCACTAGAAGAGCAGCCTTCGTAGTTGTTGTGCACGGTAACACACAACAGCAATAGCGACTGGAACAACGCTTCCGAAAGAAAACTTTGTGCATTTACGAACTGGTCGATGCTGCCATCCACACGCGGGTCACACGAAACAGCTTGAATAATATGTTGCTAAAGCCGAATAATGGGTTATCACTATTTTCACTACACTAGCACGGTACGTAGCACTGTCCGAAGAGAGAAATGTTTTCACTTATCACTGAAACAAAAACAGAGAATAATTTACTCTACAGAAACACTTTTTACAATCCGCACCGAAACACATGTGGCCAGCCTGCCGAAGACTTTGAACCGCCACATGTGTTTCCAAACGACGAACCAACTGCCCTCTTTCTTTTTGTGCTACCATGTAACGCTCATGCGGTCGCATACCCACACATGTAGAAACACACGCACGCACTATTTTGCCCACACCGCTAAAAACAAAACTTTTTTTTGCTAAATAAGTGTGTTCCACGCGTGTATTCTTTTGACACAAAGCAGCACGTTTGACAACGCGTTGTTGTGTGAGAACGCAGTCCATTCCATTTAACAAGCGAGGTAAACACTGGTGCCGCACACGGGTAAACATACACCACTACACTCACACATACGCGCACTCACTCACTCAACCATGACTTGCTATACAGGCCGCATGAGCTACTAGCAACGCAACGAAAGAAAGAAACACCGTACATGTATGTATGTGTGTGAAGGAGTGAGAGGTAAGATGTAGTGAAAAAAGCGCGCGCGTTCATATTTCGTTCCCCACAGGGATGCACTTTTTGATTATTTATACATATTTTAAGCCGATAACAAACGGACGATATCCTTGCACTAACATCATCTCGAGATGCACGACGTCTCGAAGCATTCACACACGGTTTGTGCCAGCAATATTTTCCCCAGACGGCACACACAACCTTATTTAAGGCGTAGTAAACTTGAAAAGGGGTGGCATGGAAACAATAAAAAAATCGGCGTAGTTTCAACACACTCGAAATTTCACAATAAACCAGCGTATTACGTATGAGGCAACCATGCCGCACTGCCGTTCAGATAGATACACACATCTTTTCGCCTGGTCGAATGCAGCAGCACCACCTTTCATGTTTCTCTGGCCGTACGCACCACGATGTTTTGCCTATCCAATGTTGAAGAAGCCCTCTCCGCCCGGAAATTCTTAGTGTTGTTCAGGCGTAACATCCGCCTTGCCTGGTTGGTGGCAGCAGCACCAGCTCAGGGACGAATCTCGCATGGGTTGGCTGACGACTGTCACACCCGATGACGATAGCGCGACGGAAGACGGAAGCAGCAGCAGCAAGCAATGAGACAAGCGAGATGATGCCGCACCACACACGGACCCGCGCGATGAGCAAATATGCGAACTTTTCAAACACTATTTAAACCCCTAAATGATGCACTATTCGATCGTACTTCACTATTTTCTTGTAGTGCGTAATGATAGCTACCGTTTGGTGATAGTTTCGGTCGCTTGTCGCACCTTTTTCTAGGTGCTTTTTCGGTTTTTCCTAACAACACGTTTATCAAGCAAGCGAAAACGTAATGGCGACCGTATTATTTTTCTTCCATCATCGTTCCTCTCTCGCTTTGACGCATTCGCTCTCCTAATTTTTCGGTCAGTGAAGCGTTCTTGTTCTTTGCTCTCTCGCTCGCTCTCTCTCCGGGTCCAGGATTTGGTTCTTCGCATCCGGCGGAGCTGGATTCATGTTTTGTACGTCGATTTGTGGCGTATAATTCCAGTTTTGGGGTATCATTTATGCCCCATCATTGTCTAAAGACCATATTTTGTTGCGCGGAGCATTTGTCCATTTGTTTAGAGCCAGAGAAAAGCAGAATGTAGCGACATACATCTTAAAATCAAGCATCTAACACGAGTAGCGCGTAGGGGAACCTAGGAACTGTTCTCATCATTAGCGACGCAATAGTTGATGCTATACTTTTCTTGGATATATCTATTTCTGGCAGGAGAAGCAATTAAACGAAGAAACATTCCTAAATTACTCTTGTTTTCTTCGAAAGAATAGAAAATGTAAATACATTTGTGGAACGCTTCAGTTGACATAAAAATTTCCGCTGTCATGACACCACGCGTTCGCTGAAATTTACAGTGCACGGCTCGTTTCTTAGCATCGGATTCAGCAGGCTCAAAAGAATTCTTACTACGTGGTAAAATGAAGTTTCTAGTCACCCAACAGCTAATTTAAAACCGGCTTGAGTCGAAGCTTCCCAACATGCATCGAGTGAACATGGATAATTTAAGCGTTTAACAAAAAATGTTGTTCCAAAACTTGTAGAAAATTATATTCATATCCATCAAATACAAAACATATATCTACTAACAACTTTAATGCATCAATAGCTATGCACAATAAAAAATGTAGATTTCAGACGCATAGTGGTCGATTTATTGACGTGTATTTAATAAAATGGTATTGTCAATGCTCGTGACCTGTAGCCCATACGAAAAACATGTATTTTGCTTTCAGTAATCAAACGCACACCTTCGAAATCGATTGTGCTTTTCTCTAATCGAACTTCCAATGAGCGCAAACGTATCCTTTAAATCCGACGATGGAGGTGGCGAAACGTCCAAAAGTACTATAATAGGACCTCTCAATTTTGCCAAAGACACAACACCGGAACCACCAACATCGCTGGTCAACGAGCGAAGTGTACCATGCATGTTCTGCAGCAACGTTTACGACTTCCACAGTACCGATAATGGTTCCGATCAATATCTAGCCCATCTGTATCTGATCCATCGACTGGTAGTGGCTGATGTGAAGGAAATTGCCTGCCTTCCCAGTTACTGCTACTACTGGAAGGAAAAATTCAGCAAAGAACCCGTTGACAAATATTGTTCCGCAATGTTGTTGAACCAGCTGCCCGATGGTAGCGCCAGTTCCCAAAGTGAAAAATACTTTCTACTCAGCGACGTCGAACCCCTAGACTATGAGCTACGGCAGCGGTTACGGCGAGAGAAGCTGGAGCTTGTACTGACACGCCACCAGTTTGAACGAACGGATCGAAATTTCCACCGTGGCTGTCTGTACTGCCGCGACTATCGATCGGAAACGCGCCCGGAATACATCAGCCATCTCTACGCGAAGCATTTCCTGCTGCTCGGCAAACCGGAACATTTGGTGTTTGTAGACGAGCTGATAGACATTGTGCAGGAAAAGCTGAACCAGCTGGTTTGTCTGTTCTGTGAAAAGCTGTTCAAGGATCGGCCCACACTAAAAGAGCACATGCGAAAGAAGGGCCACAAACGCATCAATCCTGATAATCAGTTCTACGATCGCTTCTTTCTCGTCAACTACCGGCTAAAGCAGAAGCCGGAGTATGTTCCCATCGCCAAGCGGAAAGATGAGAGTCGTGTGTTTGCGTCGGATTCCGATTCCGATTCCGATTGGTCCGATTGGAACGGGGAAGAGCAGACGACAACTTGTCTGTTCTGTAGCCATGCCGATACTGGCATCGACCGTCTGAAGCAGCACATGGTGGAACAGCACAAGTTTAATTTCGACCAAACCGTGATTAACATGAGTTTCTATCAGCGTGTAAAAGTGGTGAACTTTATTCGACGTCAAATGCACATCCGGAAGTGTATTGCGTGCGGAGAGCAATATAATGATTATGATAGTTTGTGCAAGCATCTGGAAGAAGCAAATCATTTCACGCTCAATAAGGACTCTTGCGCCTGGGATCGGCCCGAATACTTCTTTCCCACGTACGAGGACGACCAGTTCCTGTGCCACTTGGAAGAGGTGGAGAATGATAGGGATGATGATATATCGCAAGAGGAAGGATCGATCGTTATATCGGAAAGCGTCAATGCGACCATTAACCTCGATGCCGAATCTTTGTCGCTAGAAACCTTTAAATTGTAAATAGCCCTCATTATATATGGTAATTGTAATATAATAAAAAGCATCTGTTGAACAGAATCCAAGCAGGCTAATCATTCCATGTTCAGCATGCTTTTCCGCAAATATATTCAGCAGAGATGAAGTAGGAAGAAGCAGAAGAAGAAGAAGTGCGAGAAACGTCAAACAAAAGTTTGTTTTTATTTACTTTTGCAACCGCAACTCTCATTCACAACAGTCTCGCCAAAAAAGACCCTTTCCGCGCAAGAAAAACTATAAATGGAAAGTGAAAATCGTGAAATGGAGGATTTTGCACGTCTCTTTGCCAAACTGCCGGATGTGTGCCGCGTTTGCTTTTCAGAAAATCAATCAGATTTGTACCACATCGACGACGTGTACGTGAAGCCCACCAGTATAGAGCATATGAATTCTTTCCGCGCCATTCTAGCGGTTTTTGTGAATGACGAGGTAATGTGAAACCAATGCTTCTTTTCATTACCACATAAACTAATATTAATATTAATATTGATAATTGTCTTATGTCCAGTTCGAATCACATAGAGAGCTAATACCGACAAGTATTTGTGCCGATTGTACAGCTCGAGCACAGAGCGCGTTCCAGTTCATTGAGCAATGCCAACGATCCGACATGCGTTTGGAGGAATGCTTTAAGAGCATAGGTTCAGAAAAGACTCTTCAAATTGAACCCGATGTCCCAATCATATCTCAGCAATTATCTCACGAACAATGCAAGACGCAAGAAATCAGGACCTCAGTGCACGTAACGCAATCACATTTGAACAACAGTAGGCAAACATGTGTCAAGAAACGGTCCGAAATCCAGGGCAAGAAACTACAAAAGAGCGCCACAAAGTCCCGATGGTACTGTGATACGTGCGATAAGAGCTTCAGCCAGCCGCAGACGTTGCGCAGACACAGCCGGATACACGATCAGACGGGCAACAGTAAGATCGACTGCGAACGGTGTGGTCGCCAATTTTTGCGATCGGATGATTTAACGAGACACATGCGCACGCACACCGGCGAACGTCCGTACGAGTGTAAATTGTGCTCGAAAACTTACAAGCAGGGATCCGAGCTGAAAGAACACTTGTTGACCCACAGCCGGGAAAAGCATTTCAAGTGCACGGAGTGCGACAAACAGTTTTCCTCGCGTAATGGACTGTACGTGCATTTGAAGGTGCACCGGGGAGAAAAACCGCACGCTTGTCCACATTGCGACAAGCGATTTACCACCTCCAGCGAGCGTGTTTCCCACGTCCGCCACATACACCAGCCACAAAAGTGACCGAAGGTTTTACGAGAGCTGTACAGACGTAAACCTCGTTTCCCCCATCGCCTTTATTTGCGCTATTGCTCCCAATAAAAAGGGCAGGTGTTGAACATGAAACTATTCCTTAAAGCTTTATTGTCTATTGATTTAAACCTTTCTTCCTCCGCATCCGATTGGTAGCAATAATCATTTCCACAATTGATTATTCTTAGCCGACTTTAACGAGAAACCGTTCACGACAGTATCAAGCAGAAACCAGCGATTGTTCCATGCGGACTCAGCTTCCGCTTCCTTTTTTTGCGTATCGTCTATCGCACTAGCATCGGAGGATAGTTCCGTATGTTCGCTATAAATTGTCACCTGTTTACAGCAGCTGTTAGATAATTCTTCCTCACTGGCGGTTGCGAGTTTGAAATCGATTGCATACGATGCACACTTTCTCGGTAGCTGATATTCGTCCAGCATGTTCATACCATACAACTTGCCAACAGGCTCGGATGATATCGGCAATTGTACCATAACGAACACGTTCGTGTCGCCCAGCACAATCTGTTCCGTTACAAATTCATCGCATTGCGTTAGTTGTAAGCCAGTGTTTCGAAGAATACTCTCCAATTTCCGCCGGTGGTTCGCACCAAAATGATTCGCGTCAACGGTCGGCATCTTTATGACGAAAGCTTCCTTAGCTGTGTAGATTGTCTTGCCAAACAGGACCATTAGCTCGCCAGCAGAATGATCCGCCAATATCCTTTCTAGTGTCTGAAATGTGGCATTCAGAGCGAGAGTTATAAGGTGCTATTCAGTTTTAGTTCGTAATCGCACTCTATACTCACTTCAAGTATGTGCTCAGCACATTTGACCACATGCTGAGCCTTTTCGCGTTGCTTTTGAGCGTGCACATCCGCCACAGAGCTGGTATTAGCGCCGTCCGCCGTATCTTGTTTCTTTACCATCATACGAAAGGTAGCGTATGGAAACGGAATTTGTCTGCGATTGTACAGCAACAGTTCAAATATCGTGCGTAATATTTTGGTGGAACAATCTGGCGTGATAAACGGTGTATCTAGTTCAATCGTTATAGAAGCCATGATGTTTTATTTTATTACATTCTTCACAACACTTCGTGCCGGGCAGCAACACCGCCATCGAAACTGCAGGCCCGGGTTTGTTTTTGTATACACGAAGCGCATGAAGCGAATTCGTTTTCGCCCGCAAACTCAAAATAACCGCCCTTTTTTCGCCCGATCTCTCGACGGTTGTTATAGACAAGGTGTGACGCAAAAAAAAAACAGGAAGCAATTCGACAGTTGGCGGTTCCTTTCGAAATCTAGTAACATATTTCCTTTATTGATTTTTTGATCACAACGCTAACTTTTCATTTGCTACTGGCGTGGCATATCTTCAGCAGTACCAAATCCTTCACCTTATCGTAATCGAAATACCGCGGAAAGTTCATACACACATTGATGAGCTTCCAGCGGTTAACGCCAAACCGGCTGTTCCGTTTCTGAAAGTATCGAAGAAAGTAGTCGTAACACGGTGCCACGGAATCCATGTCTTCGAGCGTAAAGACATAGCGCTTTTCAAGCGCGATGTAAATCGCTTTCAACTTCGGTAGTTCCAGCAGCAGGCTAACAATCGTCCGCACAAACGCTTCGGTAATATCATCGTCATAGATCACTGCACAGCGACGGAAGAAAACGGAAAATTGCAATTGAAATTGTCGGATTACGTTCCACTGGATAGGTGGCTTACCATCGGCCGCAACTACATACTGCACGTGCTGCAGTTTGTCTTTTAGCTCGCGCGGATAATCCTGATAGCTAGCCTTGAAGTCGAGCTCGGTTACGTGCACCCGGCAGTGTGGATTCGAAAGGTGAGCATTTCTTTGTACATTTCCGCGTATCAGATCCAACAGTCCTCCAATATCAATATCTATGGCAAAAGGGAAACAAGTTAATTTGGCTCAATGATAAAGAATCCTTCCCTAGACCAGTACCAGTGCAAATGACCTCCCGGGCGTACATGCTGGCAACTATGCTCGTAAGCCCGACCCCAGAACCAAGTTCAAGGATATGGGCGTTTTTAAACTTTCGCTCGTTATGCATAATGTAGTCAGCCAGCAATAATGCACCACGCCATATTTGCAGCCCTACCAAATCCAGTCGGGTTGATTTTCGATGTTCTAAAGGAAGAAAATCCTAAATGAGCATAACATGCATTTAAATTCGATCAATTGTTCAACCTTACCTATTTCTATCGCTCCCTTTCGTTGGCGTTCTACATCGAGATCATCGTCTTTATCTAGCTTGATCGGCGGTACGGGGCTTGCTACGCTCTGGTCCGATGTTTGGCAGCACTCATTTTCGGATTCAATTTCCTCCTCTTCGCACACACTATCATCATCATAATCTGATTCATACGATTGCTCCTCTATGAAGCTTTCCTCGTCCGGGTCTTTGATGCTTGGTGTCTTTTCCTTGCCAGTTTCGGGCAGGCCGTTTGTGCGTTTGTCCATACCATTCGGCTGACCCGTCGGTGTACCGTTTGCGTCAGTTTCGCGACGATTTGGATACACAAAGGTAAATTTAGAAATAGCATCTACATCACAACGGCATTCCATTCAGAACCGTCCGAACAAAAACGGTCGAAAGAGAGATAGTCGAAAGAAGAATAAGAA
The DNA here is from genome assembly GCF_013141755.1 of Anopheles stephensi. Classification (NCBI taxonomy): domain Eukaryota; kingdom Metazoa; phylum Arthropoda; class Insecta; order Diptera; family Culicidae; genus Anopheles; species Anopheles stephensi. The sequence goes on along the minus strand of NC_050202.1, from coordinate 32,108,218 downwards.
AGTTATGAAATGCTCGCAGATGCACGAATTATTCGCATTCTCAAGCGTCCTCCAAGTGTAGCATTTCAAGCGGTTTTAAGGCGATACAAGAAATTTCCTTCATACTCACTACCATTACCCGTATCTGTGCTGCAGAATTCTGCCTCGGCGTACAGCTCCGATGTCACTTCGAGTACGGACATCGTAGTATTTTATGCTGATGGGCAATTCTCTTATCACGTTATGCAAAGTTCGGAATGTTAACTGTGAGAGGCTTTACGGGTTCCTTCACTCGATCAACAACCATTGAACATCACTGAGCACAAATATTGCACTGCGAACGGGAATTAGAAGAGAACTTCAGTCGGTGCCAAAATGTGAATCAAATCACCACAACGTGTTTCCCGATCACACTCAACGCCTCAACTAACGACAATATTAGAACACGGCGTGGCTGACTGACCACAGGCGATTCGGGTGGTAGTAGGTTCTTCTTCGCAACGCGAAATGGAACCGACGCGGGACGGACTATGACAACAAAAGCGCCGAATGTGCGGTTCTATGCTGTGTATAAATAATTTGCCGTTCACGACCACCGTCGCCTAGAATTCGCGTGTCGTGGTATCTATTTGTTGTAATAGCTTTTTTTCATAGCTTCTGCCCCATCTGCGTTGATGTTTGTGCAGCAGCAGCAGCATAAAGAGCAGGCAGGCAGCGAGGCTTAAACAAACGTAATAATCTCGTCAACCAGTAGCCAAGAGACCAGACGACGATGAGCCGTACTGATCGGGTATAAATAAAAGCAAAATATAGCCAAGTGGAGTGAGGGCAGGTTCAGCAGACGCGGTGCTACTCCATGTGATGATCAACAGCGAACTTGGGCATTCTATTCTTGATCCAAGCGCGAAAGTGAAAGCGGCACGTGATTACTACATTCGTTATTTTTACACCGGCTAGACATTGCAATTTACGCTGCCGTAACGGATATGTCTTACAAAATCAGTTTCCATGGTAGGCAGACCGGAACGATCTGAACGAGTGCCTCGTTTCATGAATGAAAATCTGGTCCAGCCGGTCCAGATGCATACCGCTGCATGCATCCTCCGCTATTGCACGAATGCACGCGTGCCAGTTGCACCTGAGAAGTAAGGCAAAGGTCTAGGTTAAAAGGCAATACGGTAGCAATTCACGTTTATGCTGGGGATCACCGGGCATACAGCACGTAGCTTCTCGAGGGTGTTATAAATAGCTTTTTTACCGCTCACAAACAGCTGATCACGATTTCAGCATCGACGTAAGGTTGTCGAGACGGAGGATGTTTTGTTGATTGCTTTTCACTCGCTAATCTGGGGTGATGATGTCTGGGAAAAGATGTAAACAAAGGTATCAGATGGTGCAGGTGTTACCAAGATGTGTAGATAAACTTCCGATGCTTTCGGCTTGTTGGCGAAATGGTGACAAAAATGGCCTTACGTTTATAAATTTACTATCTTCTCAGTCCATCACACTTGATTTCGCACAGTTTTTGAAAGGCTAATGTAGCAAAAATACCATCCAAAAATCATTTTGATGCTGGGGAAAACACTACGTTGCTTTTAGTAACCTTGGGCACAATATGACTTTTTGACAGATATCCGTGCAAGCCATGCAGAAATTGTATGTAAACAAAGTAGAGTTTGTGATTACGTTCGATTTTCGGTGGATTACACACTTGTTAAAATAGTTTGGCAAATTATTTGCGCTTTCTTAAAAAAAAGAAATGGACGAAGACGAGGAAACACTCTGCAGATATGGAACGGCCCTACCAGCTTTTGAAGAAGGTAAATCATGGTACACATGCTTCCATCTTATCCTGTCCAGTGAACAACATTACCTTTTTGCAGATGCGGTACCGTCAAAAAAGCCGATCACGGTGGAGGATCAAATTGTGCTGGATAGCAATGGCAAGCGACGTTTTCATGGCGCTTTTACCGGGGGCTTTTCTGCCGGCTACTGGAATACTGTTGGCTCAGAAGAAGGCTGGAAACCGACGGAGTTTAAAAGCTCCCGAACGGAGAAATCGTCCATGGCTCGGCAGCAAAATCCGATGGATTTTATGGACGAAGAAGACTTGGGCGAGTTTGGAATAGCACCGCAGCGTGTACAGGCTAAGGAAGACTTTGCCCACTCCAGTGCCAGTGCTCGGTCGAACAAGCGAAGGCTGGAGTTGAGCTTTTCGAAAGGTCCCATACCGGGCCAGCCAGTGCTGCGAGCCTTGCTCGAACCGGCAAAGGAAAAGACAGCAGTAAAAATTCTGAAGAAAATGGGCTGGCGTGAAGGTCAAGGGATTGGTGAACGGCAAACGAAAGGGGAGAAAAGACGAGCCAATGTACGGTCCAGCAAGGAGCAGTATATTATGAAAATGTATGGCTGCGAAATACCGGGCCGGTCGGGGCAAAATAACGACACAGAAAACGATCGAACTGATGTTAGCGATAGTTCCGATAGTGATTACGAAATAACGTTCGCACCGGATGATTTTGATCCTTTGGTAGCTGCGCTGAAGGATAATACCTTCGGTCTCGGTTACAGCGGACTGGACCGAGGTGAATCTTCCAAAGCGTTTCGGCTGTTCGATACGCTCGAGGTGGTCGATAGGAATAACAAAAAGCTTTCCATACGTGGCCAAGCGTTCGGAATAGGTGCGCTAGAAGATGATGACGACCTGGATGTGTACGCTCGGGACGATATGGCGCGATACGATTTTTCGCTCGACGACAAAACCAAACCGAAGCGTGCGATCGAGGGAAAGAAATCTGGCAACGAAACAAACACGCTGGAGGGATTCGGTGCTGCCAGCAACGCTCGTAAGCTAGCAAAAAAAGTGTTCCGCGTCGAAGTACCCGATAGTTTCAGGCCGCGTAACTGGGAAGAACGCAGATCCCGGTTCGATCCTATCGATGAGGAACGTGCCAGGAAAATACAGCAGGAAAATGAACATAAAATTAAAGGTCTCGGAAGACACGACCTTGACCCGAAGGAACGGGGTGCAATTCTAGGTGAAAAGCCAACTGCCAGTAATCCGCTGTTGGAGATGATTAACAAACAAAGTACCAATTTTGTACGACGAGAAGTTATGAATGAGGAGAAAGAATCCTCATCTGGCGATAAGAAAGCGTGTAATGAGGGCGATGGAACTACGAGTGGAAGCGGCACGAAACAACAACCCGCTTCGATCATTCCGTCTGGATTGGTGCACCAACCAAGCGCGCTACAGCGACAATACGTCGGTTCCACAAAGGAAGGTTTCAAACCCTTTATTGCGATGCCCGAAAAGCAGGAGCGTTATGAACGATTTCTCGCTTTCCAGCCAACCGAGCGTTACCTAACCCGGGAACAGTACCTCGAATCGTTGCAACCGTTAAATCTGTCGGCGTGGGATCGAGAACGAGAACGGAAGGAATTCATGCAGGCCGAACGCATGTATCGACCCCTGGACGGACTTATGTCCGAACGGTTCGTCACGGCGTCGAGCTTGATAGCGGATAAAACCATCCCGGCCGATGGGGAAGAGGGAAAAGTGCGTGAAATTCGTATGCAGCGAACACGAGTAATGTGGAAACCGCACAAAGACATCTGCAAACGGTTCAACGTCCCGGAACCGTTCGGCGGAATGATGGCAGACGAAGCAGATGTCGCAGAAAAACGGCGCAAAGAAAGGGGGAAATTTTCCGTGTTCGATTACTTGGAGGCTCCCGTCACTAATAGGCGCGATTTCGTAACTCCCACCGTTATACCAAACGTTGTACAGGCAGATGCAACGGGGCGACCGCATGCAGCCGTTGCAGCAGTAGTCGATCAAACCAACGAAACAAGACCGGGGGGCACTAGCGTCCGAATTTCTTCGAAAGATATTTTCTCCATGGAAAGTTCCCCGAACACACTACCGGATGACCGCAGGGAGGATGCTAAGGAGGAACCTACAAAATCTGCCCAATCTTCCCGTGCGGTAGTACCGAAAAAGACAGAAAAGAAACCGACGACAGCGCTTGAGGCAAAAGTCCTGGAAGCAACGAATAAGAAACCAGAAGAGAAGCGTGATCTTTTCAAATCCATCTTTTGCAGCAGTGACGACGAAGAACAGGACGAAGCTGATCAGCTGCAACAGCCCAAAGTGGACGACAAACCACCTTCGGCCGGACAGAGTGGACCGTTAACGGATGCGGAAAAGCTTAAAATGGTGGACAGCTTCGTTGCAATCAAGCCCGCCAGTCAGCTGAACATTTTGCGCAACAATTCTCCTCCGAGGGGAATTTTTAAAAATTTATTCGAGTTCAAAAAGCCACAAAATGACAATGGAGATGCTTCCAAACGGGACGGCGCTTTGCAGTGCTCATCCAGGGCAGAGAAGCCAACGAATCTTGTAGGCGATGATGATCAAACGAAAGTGCTTACCGATTCATCAAGCGATTCAGAACCGGATAGTGCATCCGATTCCGACGAACCGGAATATTACGGTCCAAAGCTACCTTCACCGAAGGGCGCGCCAAATCCTCGCACTGAAGACGCGGCGGCAGTGAGCCCACCGCAAAGTGCTGGCGTTCAGAAAAAATCCGAAAAATTTACCGAAATTTGGATCGAAAAAGAGTCGTCTACGAGCAAGGCAAAGAAGAAGAAAAAACACAAACATCATCAGCACAAAGGCAAAGCGAAAACGAAACATAAAAAGGACAAGAAGAGGAGTAGTCACAGCAAGCGCAAAAGTAAGCATTAATGAAATGAAATAAAATACCTACCTTGCAACGTTGAATTTTCTTTCACCCTTCTCGAACGAGCTGATGCACCAGCGGTTGTTTTGTATGTCTTGCAATATTGTTCATCTAAAGTTTTCGTTTTATTGCGTCATTGTTTAAATTCGACATTTAAAAAAACATTGGTAGGGCTAAAACATAGGCAAACCTAAGACACATACTCCTAATTCGCGTAAAAGAATCTGCTGGTTCATCGCGCAATATTCACCCCCCTCCTCGATTACCTTGAACAAGAGAAAACCTCCTGCCTGTTTGTGAAAAGCGAGCCAACTTCCGATCCAACAATTGATTATCATCTGGCTACGTGGTATACATAAGTCTCGTAAGCCAGTGCTCCGTTTGTGTTGGCTCTAATACCACTATCAATGCTAGGCGGCTTCAATTTTATCCTTCTATTGCTAACGGATTGAGTAGCTCGAACTAGGCAGAAGAAAGTATCAGAACAGAGAACCGTTTAAAAACGCAACTTAAAACAAGCAGTGCTCTCCTTACGAAGCTCGTGCTAACACTTTAATCGGATGTTTACTTTGAACTTAATTTTTGGAAAAAATTTAAACAATCCGCACGCTTTCCGTGTGTTGGTCACAGAATAGCGCAACTATCTTTTTTTTTTACAATCAGTCATAGTTGTCGCGTACCAGGAGGAGTTGGACAAATGGCAGTGATTGGAGCTTGAACACGGCATGTACCTTCTGCTTTCCTTCCTCCCTTTCCTATCTCTCATTCGGACACACACACACACCATCCACTTGCTAGTTGGCTGTAGGCGTCCTACAATAACTCCATACCGATTGATTACCATAGACGACAACGAGCGAGAGAGAGAGAGAGAAGGAGACGAAAAGGAGGCGGCTAATGATGGCTAAGGAAAGACAACGAAGGGTGAAAGAATGTCACGAATTGTTGCTGTAACTGTGTCCGCCCATTGTCCTTCCGAGGTATATGTGCATATTGTTTTTTAGTCTTTCACGCGATGAGTCGCGCGCACTCCTCACCAAAGACACAACCCACTATGCCTTAACTACAACTATACGTTTCTTCAACTATTTTCACTACTTCCCGAGAAATATTCCTGCATAAGTTTGTTTTCATATGTGCCTAATTATTATGTATTTCCTGTGTAAAAAAAAAACAAACGCCAGTTCATCTCTCTGCTGTTGTTCAAAATACATAAAGCAATTCCTGCTGCTTGCTCCATTACGTTAGGCAGATAGGGTAGGATTTTTCTTTCTAAACAAGTTGCTACTCCTCGTCACTGGTTTTGACCTCACATATATTCCACACCTAACAAGCAACACAACACCTTCTGTCCTGCCCGTTGCTCTACGTACGTGTAGAGCTGCCTAGCGGAAGCAATCCAGTTTCCATGCCTGACAATTGTCTAAACTTTTTTGCATTTAAAATTTTCCACCCCGAACTCATCGACTCCAAATAAAGCTTGTTCACTGAGTGTGTGTACCCACCCCGCCCCCCGTGCGTGGGTTGATTATTTCTTCCATTCACTTTTCCAACCACTGCTTTCCTTCCTACATGGCTAGTACGTATGAGTGTATAAAAATATTATGCTATATCGCGAATGAAACGTCGGTGCAATCCACACTGTGTGCTGCATTCCAAAAGCCCTCCTAAATGTACAATTATTTAAAATATACCTTTGCTTTCCCACCGTTCGTTCGCTTCCTTCCTGCCTCAGGTTCCAGGTTTGTTAGTTACTCTCGCGTTTTGTTTGTTTTTTTTTGTGCCCCATCCCCGTGCAAACCACCTGCCCGAAATCAGTTAGAGCCAGCATCAGTTGAGAGACCGTTTGCGCAGCAAAAGATGCGAACCTAAAGAGAGAGATTTCCTTCGCGTAATTATTGGGGAAAATGAGGCGGCCGCTGGATGGTGTTGATTGTTCTGGTGTTTGTTCGTGTTGGTGGTGGATGAGGCAGAAGGAGTGGCAAAGGATCGATTAGTGGAGGATTTTCTGCCCGAGGGAAGGGCAGCGGCGGATGCTACTGCTTTCCCCGAACCTGATGGTGGTGGTTTCACCATCGTGGTGCCGGTGGTGGAATGTGAAGGCTTAGCGCTGGACGATGCCTTGCTCGATGACGATGAGGATGATGACGGTTGCGACACCGAACCACCGATGCTGCTGACGATGGGAGAGCCCCCCTTTGCCGTGTTACCACCAGCACTTCGGCGGCCTCTAGGCAGTTCGGCTGAAGAGGTAACCGACAAATAGCACGCGAGAAGCACATCCAGTACGAACAAAGCAATTAACGTAATGAGAGCAGGTGCAAAGCCGCAAAAACCCCGTGGTGGGAATGGCAAACACAAAACCCGATGAAAACAAACGAAAAAGAGGTAATGAAAAGAAAAAGAAAAAAATGAAAAAGAACAAAAGTTAGTGTAAGAAAAAAAAAACAGGAAGCAACAAGAAAGCAGCGGAACGAATATTTCTGTACAATATTAAATGGCTAAACTATAACATAAGAAATGGCGAGACTTTCTAACCCCGCCCCGTAACAGTTGCCGAACGGCAGAAGCAATAGCCACTCATTCTTCTCCCACTACACTGCTAGGACAGTCAAGGAGGTCTTTAGGGGTTTTCGGAGGGGGATGGGGGGATGAAATTTATGGGATTTGGGATAATGAGTGATATGAAATTCCCCTTGTAGGATATTATTTACAACACTTATCACGCGTTTACCAACCTCCGGGATCCGTGTTTTTCGCAGGTGTTATGGTGGGCTTAACCTTTCGCTGCTGTCCATCACCGGTGTTAGATGGACCGCTGCCACTGGTACCGTGGCCAGATTTGTGGTGCTGATGATGATGGTACGACGAGCTACCAGAGATGGAAGTACTGGCGCCTGTACCGGCAGTGCGCTCTCCGTTACCGTTCCTGAGGAGTTCCGTCTTTACCGTTTGCTGTTTGTGCACGGTCACATTGTTCCAATAGTTCATTTGCTCCGCCCTCGATTGCTTTACCGACTGTTGCAGTTCCGTATCGTTAGCGGGGATTTTCTAAAAGTCGTGTTAAAGGAAAACAATCGCACCATTGCATTACAGCTTGATTCCCACCGCTCCTGCTTATGTATCGTTGTGTATGGTTTCTTACCCGTAGCTTCCGAATGATACGCTGCATGACGTCGGCCGATACCAACCCAAAGTCAAACATCGAGCACATGTGCAGCACAAAGTTACGATAAAGATTGCGCGCCATCAGCTCGCGCCCGCGGAGATCGATGAACATTTCTAGCGCGATCGGTATCTGACAATCGCCAACGTAGCCGTACTTCATCACGTGCAGGTTCCACATCTTCATCAGCTCCTTCTCGCCTTCGTTCACGTCAGTGAACTCGTCAATCATCTGCATGGTTTTCTGCTGCAACCAGAGCGGATCGCTTTCACCTTCCGAATCGATATCGAGCTCCCGAGGATACACCGGCAGGCAAGTCATGGTGTGATGGTACATTCTGGCAGAAAGAGTAGAGATTGTCTCATTAGAGCCCTGCGTTACGATTGATTTGGTAACCACACTATGTGTCAATTGCTTAATTGCTGACTTGGCAATTAAGTATCAACAACTTTATAGACCCTTTCGATACTAACCTGCTGTGGCCGGTGATGTAGGGCCTCTGGCTATCGAATTCGTTTTCATCGTTATCGATAAACTCCGCTAGGCTCGGTTTCGGTCGCCGTGGCCGACAGACGAGCAGGTTGGTAACGACCGTCCGGCGTAGCGGATCACGCACCGAGTAAGCTGTCGCCGGGCCGAGCAAATCGTGGGGCGACCCATTGTACGAACCATCGTACAGCTCGTTGATCGTCACGTCGATGCGAGCACCTTCCGGGATGGGCACGTAGTTGAAGTTGAATCGTGCGTGGCATAGTTTCAGATGCTTCAGCAGCGAGTAAAGCATGCCACAGTTTAAGCAGCACCATGGGCAAGCAAACTCGTCCGTATTTTCGGTTTGCTGGCGCGAGTAGTTGTTGTGCATGAAGTGGTAAACCACCCGTTTCGCATCGTCCGAGTTCTTTGGAGCAGCACCCGCGCTGCTAGGCACAAGGGCCGTTTCCGGCTTGACGTCGTTTGTTGACGAATCTTCCGCCGTGTTGCCCTCGCTCAGCGATTGGTCGACGTCGTCCAGGTGGCCGGCGGTGGCCGCTGCTGGCGTTAGAATGCTATTATTGTTAATGTTGATATTCAGTCCTTTCTTGAACGAGTCCGTCGCCGACGGCGAGGACGGTGGTTTGTGGTTCTCTTTATCGTTATACCCGTTCTCCATCTTTATCGCTGAACCGGCGGTATCGAAACCGTGCGGAGGTTCTTTGGTCCACTGCAGCCGCACTTTGAGCATGGGTTTGATCAGCTCCTCGTAGCGATCGATAAAATCTTCACTGGTCGGTGGTACTATGTCACTTTTGCTACAATCGTCCGAAGGCATGTAGTCCATAATCTCGCACGCATCGGGAAATGCGGTCCAGTAGCGGTTCTTCATCGGCGATCCATACTTTGCCGCGACCGACTTTTGATGTGATATGATTTCTCTGACGGTCAGCTCGTAATCGGCTTCCTTCAGCAGACAACGGCCGTACTTATCGAACAACGTCAGCTCCGTGCTGTACATTTTGCTGTGGCTGTGCAGTTTCTGTCGTTTGGCAGAGGGTTCATCCCCATCGCTAACGGTTCCATTCGTCAGATACAGTTGCTGCTCGCCTTTGGTACCGTTTGCAATCGAGCCCGCAGAGCCCATATACTGCACGCGGAAGCGCAGAATGAAAGACACCTGAGGGCCGGACAGGGCCGTATTAGTGACGCTGTTCGTATTAAACGAATCCGTCGGTATGCTAACGAACGGTGGTTTTTCAGCGACCCCTATTTCGGTGCTACTACTACTACTACTGCTACTAGCGGACGATTGTTGCTCCTCCTTCGGGTTTATCAGCACCTGGGACTTTCCAATGGTCAGCTGCATCTGTGTGGCCGACATATCTTTGCGTTTGGTGTGTGCTATCTTGAGTAGATTCGTCTCAACCTGAACACATTTGCGAGCATAGTCGGGAGCGTTCTCGTCGTCATCGTGCGCATCGTCGGCGAACGAGCTTTTCAATGGCATCACGATCCCGTTGCTATCGGCACCGTTTCGCATCGTTTGATTCCTCTCATCGAAAAAGCCGAGAAAGCGCAGCGTCAAGTAACCGTCGGACAGGGTCATCTCGTTGGATTTTTCCGAACGCAGTTTGGTCATTTTTTGTGCGAGCATCGAGTCGATTTTGAAAGACTGGCGGGATTTGTGAGATCGAGACATGCGATTACGCATGTAGGTCAGATTGCGGTGCAGAAAGATGGGCTGGGAGAAGTAAAAAATTATTAGAACAACAGTGAAGGTTGAATGTGCCGTGGTCTCTAAGCAACTGAGCTGCTGTTTGCCTACTCACCTTTAGGACATTTCTCGTACGAAGAAATCGATAAATTTGCGTCGGTTCTAAAAACATAAGCAAATGATTGGTTTGTACTTTCTGTCTATGCAAATATCACAAACTGCATTCATTTTGCATCGTGAACAATACAGTAACAGCAAGCTGTTGTTGTACAACAAGATTAGGAATAAAAATACTCACTCTCGAAAGCCTGCATGAATACCTCGTGATCAGCATTCAACATCTCGTTTCGCGGCGGTCTACCCATTACTTCCGCGTCCTTTTCTTTCTTCTTCAGTGGGTTGTTCTTTCGAGTTTTGCTGCTGGAGCTGCTGCTCGACGACGAAGGATTGTTGCCGCCACCTCCTCCTCCTCCTCCTGCAGCAGGAGAAACGTCTGCATGCTTCCGTGCCTGTTTTTCCATCGCTCCGTTGTTTGTATGCGGTGGAAACGCGAAATAACCAAAAGCTCCTCTTTTCCAACCGGTAGTCACGCCACACGGCAGGCGGATGCTTTGGGCTGCTTGCGGATTTTTACCATGCAGCAAAATGCACAGCAAAACAATAGTGCTGTGTACTGTGATGCACGCACAAACACACTCACGCGAAAATGACAGTAATACACGGCTTGCCTGCTGCTGCGGCTGAGAGCGTATGGGGATTCCGCACCTGCTGTCTCGCTCACACCGACCAGCACATCTTATTCTGAAGCCTGCCTGCCTGTGCTCTACGCTTTATCTTTGGGCGATATTCGTGCTATATGCTGCGTGAATCTTTCATCCATGCGGGTGTTTGGTCCACTTGCCACTCAACCAAGCAATTACACTACCATCAGCTAAAGTTTTGATAACACTGCCCGCAACTAGCGGAAGTATTTTTGCCCGAAGGAAGAAACACGAAGAACGCGGCAGCAGCAGAACACTTTGTTACGCTTCTGTACGGTGCTACACAGCAAAGCCCACTGCACCATCACAGGTCCCGGTTATTTGGTCCGACGCGCACAGTGCTACGCGAATGGCACCATTACCTTCTATCTCAAGCGACGATTGCTTTTAAGAGGAGGGAAGCAGATGGATTGGATATGCGTATTTTCCAGATTCCGTGCGGAGTCTGGCTAGAATATTACGGTAATCTGCAGTACCTACCCGCTCAAAAAGGCTGTGCTTGACAGCGGGTGACGCTTGGAACTTTTTAGTACAAAACTCACCGATGACAGCCAGCTGTTCAAGGTGACTGCAACCAAATAGATGGACGGTTTAAATTGTAAAAGTACATTAAATTGGCCCGATAAATCGAGTCAGAAGCATCTCAAGCATTAAAATATTGAAACCAAAGGATGCACTAGATCTCAGTTGTTGTTTGGATGTTTTAATCACTTCCGAGACCTGACTCGATAAGAGCCACCCTGTATCTCGAAAAATCTGTCCCTATAGTGCAGCGCGTAACGCTCATTTCGGGTTATCACTTTCAGCTGAAATACTGACTAAATATGATAGTTAGTAAATACTGATTGAACATTTCGTAAATAAAGTATGGCTAAATAATTGAAATAGTGCCATTGTACTAAAACACGAAATGCTCCCACCTTGTATCTCATGCGTTCGCTTTCATACAGTAATCTTGTGCACAGTCTGTCATTGTGTGCGTATGCGACGGATTGTATTCGTAAACTCAAGTTGGAAAATCGGGAGCATCCAACTTTTTACAAACAAAATCCGCAGTTTATCCACATCCTTCGCATCGATTTAAGTACAAACATTCCAATCAGTCAACAGTGTGTGTCTGTGGGTTGAACATGGAGTCTAATTTAAACAAAGTGCTGAGCATGAATCGCCAACAACTCAGCGGTCAGCTGTACAAGTACACAAACGTAGTGAAAGGTTGTTATCAAGGTTTTCGATCGCCCTGCACCGCAAATCACTAAAAGCGCTGTAATATGTTTTCCCAGGCTGGCAGTACCGGTGGTTCAGTGTGGACGCACAGGGTGGGCTGCTTAGCTACTATCTGTGCGAACCGGCCGCAGAAGATCCAAATACCCACATCGTCGGTAGCGCTCCCCGCGGACAGGTACACCTAGCCGGAGCAGTGATCTGTCCGAGCGATGAAGACTCGAAAACTTTCACCGTAAACTGCGCCTCCGGAGACATGCTGAAGCTGCGGGCCGTAGACGCGCGTGCTCGCCAAGAGTGGGTGGATGGGTTGCGGGCCGTTGTCGAAAGCCATTCGAATTCGACCGGAACCGCTCTTCCTCCGCGCGATCAGCTGGCAGCACACGATGCGTTCGGTGCGGCCAGACAACAGCTTCAGCAGACAGAACTGAGCAATGCGGCTCTCGCGCGTGCCATCGAGAATTTGAACGGTCCGCTCTCGAACACCGATCCGGATCTGCTGATGGTAAAGGCACTGTCCGCCGCTAGCACACACTGTTTGCTACAGTGTTTGGGTTTATTGCAAAGGCATCAAGAGTTAGTGCCCGATCCGCGACTGGAGCAAAGTTTCTAGCCAAAGCGCCCCTTGTCCCGTGATGGGTGTAATAGAAATTCGTACTAAAAAGCAGCACACGGCTAATTAGCAGTTAACGGAGGCAAAAAAGCAATGTCGGAGGCTCTGCATTTGCCCTTCCGTTGCATGTTCTCGTATGCATTGTCCAAGTTGATGATAACGGACAATAGAATTCGTGTATGAAACAGTTGGATTACTTCTAATCGTATAGTAGTTAATCTCGAATATCGATGTATTGAACATTAACTAGAGAAAATAGAGGCGAATAATTGTGCAATGATTTAACACATTGCGGTTACTCCGCAAAATAAAAGTCTAACTTCGTCAGCAGCATTCCGTTGTTCAATCATTTATTGCCCATTCCACGGCTTACAGCAAACCCGTAGTCCTCCCTCGTCACTATTCGCTGTACCACTTGCTTCGTGCCGGTGCTTTCTTTACCTGGCTGATCATATCTTTGTACTTTCCGATGGCTTCTTTAAAGAACGCATCCTCCTTTTTCAGCTCGTTCACGTTCAGCTTCGGCTTCACCTTCTTCTTGCCCTGTCGCTCCATCCTGTTCCGCGCGTGTTCCTGTTTGCGTCGCTGCTTTTTCTCTGCCTTGCGCTCCTGATTAATGCGCTTCAAGTGCGCATCAGCTTGGTATGCTATCTTACGGTTCGACCGGATACCGGACTTGCCTTCCTTCGACACCTCCCCAGCGAACGGTGTCTGCTCGATGTCACGTTTGCGCTGCTTCTTTTTCTGTACCAGCTCGGCCGCCCTAGTTTTCGGATTAAGCTTTTGCAGCAGCGTGGTAGGTGCCATTGCCAACTGCTTCAATGCGTCCATTCTCGCTTCTTTGCGAGATTTTGCCTTGGCCTGCTTTTTCGCCTTCAGCTCCTCCAATTTCTTCTGGTAGGTGGGATTGTTGAGGCGCGACTTTTCCAACCGCTTTTGGCGGATGTTGTAGACGTTGCGGTCCTCAATGCTAAACGAAACGATCGGCCGACTGTTCTTGCCAAACACGGCCGGATTGTTGTTCAACTTGCGCAGCACTTCCAGCGCTATTTCGTGTTTCGCGAACGACGCAAATCCGTATCCGCGCGAAGATCCTCCGGCGCGATTTTCGCGCATCACGCGACATTCCTTCGGTTTGTAGGAAGTGAATTTTACGATCATTTTGCGCAGATCGTCGTTCGCGTAGTTTTGCGGGATGTTGTGAATGGTTAAACGGTCGCGTGCGACAAAGCGGTTAAAGTTTTTCAGTATCTCATTGCTACGCTGCTCCAAGCGCAACCTTTGTGCCATGTCAGCCTTCGAGACGTCCTTGGCCGCGGGCGAACCGGCCATTATCAAACCTTCCTTTAGCAGGTACAGATTGCGTGAATCTTTCGCTCGTTTCTCCTGCTTCGCTTTCTCGCGATTTTCGATGTCCGTCTTGCGTAGGGCTGGCATGATTTCAACATACTGATCACGCACCTTTAGCTTGAGACTGTGGCGGCAGCTGAGTTCGGCCGAATCTTTCAACTTGAAGATGATAAAGGCCGTTCCTTTCGAGTGTCCCGATATACGCTCCTTGTTGATTAAAGCCTTCTCCACTATGCCGAACTGGGACATTATTTCTTGCAATTCGCTCGCTTCCACCTCGTACGGTACGTTCTTCACAAACACTTCGCGACCTTCCTCAACTTCGTTATGTTGCTGTTTACCTCCTTTCTTAGGAGGCTTTAAACCTTTCGGGGGCTTTTCATCCATGTCGTCCTCGCTGTCCCCATGTTCATCATCTTCCATTTCTTCGTCCTCATCATCATCATCATGGTCGTCGTCGTCGTCGTCGTCCTCGTCGTCGCCTTCGTCGTCCTCGTCGTCGACTTCGTCGTCCTCGTCGTCGTCTTCCTCATCCTTGACTTGGACATCTTCATCATTTTCGATTTTTACAGAATTTTCCTCTTTAATTTTCGCTCGTTTGGTGCGGGAATAATCTGCCTTGTCTTGAGCGTAGTGAACATCTACCTTCCTACCCATAATGGGCTGACTGTTCATCTCCTTAATGGCACGATCGGATTCTTCTCGCTGGGAAAACTGTAGAAACGCACAGCCAACCAATTTGCCATCCTCCCGTTTAAGAATGTTAACTTCCTCGAGCGTGCCGAATCGCTCGAATTCGCTGCGCAGCATGTCTTCCGTGATTTTGTACGATAGATTTCGCACGATGATGCGGCACTGCCGGTGAAAATAGGTGCGACTTCGCCGTCGTAGTTCATTTTTGCTGAACTTGCTGGGCTTGTGGTTTTCCGCTTTTTCCGTCATTGCTTTTGGATAGAAGGAAACAACGTTAGCAATACAATTTAACACACACAAAACTGCAGTAAGCAAACGAAAAAACAGCACGTTGCGCTTTTTCTGTGAAACGAGTTGGGAAAACACGTTGTTGGGGAAGTTTGTTTAGATCTCGCATCTGTCAAACTGCCGGCCTTCGGGGAGGTAGATACAAGGTTAGTAGATAGAAGGTGTGCTCATACAAAATCAAAATTGGAACTGCCTTTCGGATATTATAAATTGATTTCATTCGTAGGTTATTGCTTTAGTTATTGTTATATTCATTCAATTAGCGAATGGTTAAATTTCCCTAAAATTACCATTTCAATCGTAGGAGGTCAATCTGTCACACCTTACATTTGTTTGCCTGCACCAACTATAAACAAACAGCTGTTAGTAGCTGGATGTTTACCACGATGTACCTTCAACCATCAGTCTGTCATTACCAGCGAGTGTCAAAAAACGTGTCTTTTCGTAACGGACAATTTTTGCGTAAAAAAGAGAGGATTTTGATTTGAAAAATGTCGGTTAGCGACAGAACCTTTAAGGTGGATTTCTCGCAAATCCCAAGAAAGCCCACACGCACGGAAATTTTTAGCTTCCTTACGGACAAGCTAAGCCTAAAACCGGAAAAGCTGGAAATGGTACAATTCCTGAACCTTTCCACATCTGTGGTGGTGGAGATGAAAGAGGAGGGCGATGCTCTCTTAATAGTGGAGGTGCATGATAGAAAGCACACCATCACGTGTAACGGTCGGGATCACGCGATCCCAATCACAATGGAGGACGACACCAAAGTCGTAACCATACAGGAGGTATCCGCCAAGGTGACTAACGCGGATATTATATCAGCTTTGGAGGCCTTCGGGGAGGTGAAGGGGGCAAAGGACCTCCTCTGGGAGGAGCCTACGCCTTTTCCAGGCGTAAGAAACGGCAACAGAGCGGTGAAAATGTTAATTAACAGGCCCATTCCATCATACATCACCATAAAGGGTGAGCGGGGTAGGATCACATACCGCGGGCAGGAACAAACCTGCATGTACTGCGATCAAATGGTCCATTACGGTGTTTCCTGCACACAAAACAGGAAAAATAACAGCCAAAAGGCTTCAGGTGTCAACCAGCGCCTATACTCGGCAATAGTACAGGGCAACCACACTACGGCCAAAGAGGGCTCAACAGAAAAAGTGGTAACCACAAAAAGTGTCCCCACCCAGGTGGGTACAATTACTAGAAAAAAATCCATTGACGAACCAGGCTGCAGCAAAGCACTGGAACGCATAGACTACGGTAAAAGTGTCTCGAGCACTATGACACTCAACAAAAGAGCAATGTCCGACAGCTCCTATCCAGACACAGACGAGGAAAAAGCAGGGGTCTCCCAGCATGATTTTAAAAAGCCACACAAAAAAAGCACCAAAACGAACGAACGTAGCATACTATAAACTGCCAAACAGGTTTTTTGTTGTATAGGTTTTTGTTAACATATAAAAAAAAGAAAAGATAAATTTGCTCAATATTATGACATCCACATTAAAAATACTACAAACAAACATAACCAGCCTCATTAAAAACAAAGACGAGTTAGAAAGAATTCTACTCGCACAAGACATCACAGCAGCTTGCATCTGTGAAACTTGGTTAGACGACAATAATCTACATAAATCCAAAATCCACAACTACAACCGCATAAACAGCAATAGATCGGACGGCTATGGAGGCACTGCAATTTACCTCCAAAAAAACAAAAAATTTAGAACAATCAATAGACTTAGTAACGAAAACATACAAATCACAGAAATTGAACTCATACAGGATAAATTCAAAATAATTTGCATCTATGCAGCCCCTAGGACCCCGATTCAAGACTTCAAAGACACCATTACGCAAATAATACACAATACAAACAACAGGAAATGCCTAATAGCCGCAGACCTCAACTCGCATCACACCTCATGGGGAAACCCTTGGAGCGACAATAAAGGTACGTTTATAATTAACGAAATAGACAATACTCAACTAACAATTTTGCACAACAAAGAACCTACATACATCCCCACAGACTTAAACAAAAGAAATACAGCAATAGACTTAACATTCGTAACAGAAAACATAACCGATAAATGCACAAGGGTAGTACTAGATCACCACATGGGAGCCACCAATCACAAAACAATTATCACAACTATAGAAACAATCAATCACAAACAAGCCCGACTAATAACAAACAGGAAAAAACTTTACCATGAATTAAAACAAATGGAAATAGAGGAACACACCTCAGTGAAACAAATTTTCCAGAAAATAGACACAATAGTAAAAGGAAACACCTCTAAATCAAAAAAACCACTAAAAATCTGGTGGAATAGAGAAACGGAAAAAGCTTGGAAGGAAAAAAACAAAAGTAGACAAATTTTCAATAGAAACAAAACAATAGAGAACGAAATTGAATTCAAGAAAAATCTAGCTAAGTTCAGACTAATTAAAAGAAAACACAAA
Source organism: Anopheles stephensi (assembly GCF_013141755.1). Lineage (NCBI taxonomy): Eukaryota > Metazoa > Arthropoda > Insecta > Diptera > Culicidae > Anopheles > Anopheles stephensi. The sequence goes on along the minus strand of NC_050202.1, from coordinate 32,090,739 downwards.
ATCCAAAAATATGAAGAGAAACTTAGCGAGATAAACAATTACACTAACACCACAGAATTATGGAGATTTATAGGAAAAATCGAAGGCAAAAAAACAAACACAAAAGATGAAAATCTCATCCACAACAACAAAGAGGAAGCAAAAACATTTTTAGAAGAAAATTTTCAAAAAAATAAGAAAGGGAACAAAAAACCTTATCAATATGCTAGGCCATTAAACAATATCATGGACGAAGAAAGATGGCATAACATTCTAAAAAAAAAGAAAAATACAGCCCCAGGGCCTGACAAAATCTCCTACGAAATTCTGAAAAATATAAATAGACCATCGGTCAGTAAAATAGTAAAGGAGATAAATAACATGTGGGAAAAAGGAAATTTAAAAAAGCAATACAAACACATAGAAATAGTGGCGATACCCAAACCAGGGGCTGATAGAAACAACGCTAAAAACTATAGGCCCATAGCTATGATTCCGGCTATCACTAAAATCATAAATTCAGCAGTATTAGAAGACCTCAACAGACACTGTCACAACAACAACATTATACCAACAACTTCTTTTGGCTTCAAAAAAAACTGTACCACAAACCAATGCGTCAACTATTTAGTGAATGAAATTACATCCAACAAAAGAAAAAACTGGTTAACTGGAATAATGTTTATAGATTTAAAAAGCGCGTACAACAACGTACACACAGACTCGCTCATACAAATTTTGGAGCAAAACCAGATTCCGATAGAAATCATTAGATGGGTAGGAAGTTTCTTAAACAACAGAACGATAGAAATAAAATCAGAAGGAGAAAAGCTAAAAAAATTAGTGTCAGACGGTTTACCACAAGGGGATGTCCTCTCACCCACCTTATTTAACATCTACACCAAAAAAATCCACGAAACACTCAACAATAGCGACGGAAAAGTTTTACAGTATGCGGACGATTTCGTAATCATTCAAAAAGGGAAAACAGCCACAGAACTGGAATATAAGATGCAAACAGCGATCAATAGTTTTTCAAATACAATCCAGGAACTAAAGCTTCCAATTAACATAGACAAAACAAAATTTATGATCTTCAGCAAGAAACCCCAAAACATCACTATACAAATAAGAAACCAGCGAATAGAAAAAGTTACAGTTTACAAATATCTCGGAGTGTGGATTGATGGCAACCTATTTTTCAAAAAACATGTAGAAGAACTCAAGGATAAAGCTAGAAAAAGATTACAGTTAGTGAGAAGGATATGTAACACCAAAAACAACCTCAGCCCTACGAAAACCATTACTGTACACAGAGCCATTATAAGGAACATTTTGGAAACTGGCTCCCTGTACACTCTAAATGCAAAAAAAAACTTACTAAACTCAATGAATTCAATTACAAACCAGTCACTCAGAAAAGTAACGGGTTGCTCTAAAACAACCCCTATTAACACGCTAATGGCGATTGCAGCCGAAACCCCACCACACATTAGAGCAAGTTATATAGCCAAAAAGGACATGGTCAAAACATTAATATACTCTCCGATCCATAGGGACCAAATGAGAAGAACCATGAGAGAAAACTCAAGAACCAGATCAAGAAACAAATCATACATGGAGAATTTATTCCAGAACAATCTGAATATTTTTGAAGAAACAGCAAGAATCAAAACAAATAACATCAATGGAAGCACAAAAATTCGCTGTGAAATCGAACCCAACATATCAAAAAACTCTACAGCAGGGAAAGTATACCTCAAACAATTTTGCGAACAGGAAATAAAAAAGCTAGGAACAACGAACACTCTAATTTTCACTGACGGGAGCAAGAGCGATGAGGGATGCGGAATCGGAATATACATAAGACCTCACAATAATAACAATAACAGATACTGGGCACATAAATTCAAAACAAAAAACATAACTCCAATTACGTCCATAGAATTAGCAGCCATAGAAAAAGCCATTAACATCATAACGATAGAAAAAATAGAAAACCCAATCATCCTTACAGACAGTCAAGCTGCATGTAAAATCCTCATTAACGCTCAATACCTCGATCACATCGACGAAATAGTCTATAATATACTCAGAGGATGCAAACACTCTAACGCTCAAATAAGATGGATTCCAGGACACTTAGGTCTATATGGAAACGAAAAGGCAGATGAACTAGCAAAAAAAGGAGTGCACGCAAAAGACATATACAACAACAAACTACGTTTGGCAGATGTAAACCATATGTTAGTTGAAAACATGAAAAAAGAAACTAGAGAATGGTACAAAAAAACGTGTGAGCAAAAGGGAAAAAAATTCCAAAGATTCCAAAAAGAGTTCGAAGACAAACCGTGGCACCACAATTTAAGCATCACACCCCACGACATCAAAACAACAAACAAAATCATAGCTGGACATGATCTCTCAAAATATTGGCTCAACAAAATGAGAATCACCGAAAACGGAAACTGTGATGCATGTAATATTCCCGAAACCGGAACACATAACATCTTTTACTGCAACAGATACCAGACCCAACGAGAAAAATACGACATCTCCTTCGACGCATTTTTAGAGAAATGGAAAGAGCCGAACGGACGCATGGTCAAAAATATAACCAAATTCATACGAGAAACAAAAATCTCACTTTGAATAGAACCAAGCAAGACATGAAACATGCAGCATAAACGAAAAGCATAACACCACTCATCTGACAAACAGACCAAGCAGAAAAACAACAGACTCCGCAACCGGGTAGATGACTCTTGAGCAGTCCTAGGACTCAGTCGAAAGCCCAAACGAAACAGTTAACCTTTGAATATGTGGGGGGAACAATAGTTGCTCATACGCATAGAAGGCTATACCCTGTTTCAACAAAATAGAAGAAGAAGAAGAAGAACCTTCAACCATGAGCCGGATTGCAGTGAGTTATATGCACGGCCGAGGATTAATATTCGATGCCGAAGGTAAACGCTTTTGATCCCTTCCCAAACGTTCTGCGGAGTATTTATTCCGGACGCTATCGTTTCTTGTAGACTATTTAAAACTTCGATATGAGCATCGGATTGTCGGGAATCTGATCGGTGTTCCCGTGTCGCATCCACGGAATGTAAACCAACAAGGAATGCCCGTTGCCCTATCGACCTGCGAACTAAAACTTCTTCTAGACAGCCAGTTAATACGTTTGGTGGATACTAATGGCGCATTACAAAGGGCACCATCTGACGAGGAGGTTGACACGTACGTCCGGATGGTTGAGCGACAGAAGGAAGAATTGCACATGCCAGTAGTCGAGAAAAGGCTGGAAGCATTTCGTAAACATTTGCCAAAAATTATTGATGGAAAGCGGAAAAAGCTCCTCAAAACGGGAGTAAAAGCAGAAGGTAATTTTGGTACCATTTTCGGTCGAAATCGGGATGTTTCGCGTGACGCTCCTCTCATTCTCCCTCCAGACATCCACCTCGACGCTGAACAACTGGTCGACGAAGAGAGGACAAGGATAATGCACGAAAAGTTCGATGCAATGGTACAGATACCGTTGAAATATCCGCTTCCATTTGGTAAGCTAACGAATGTGCGCTTTAGTTGTACCTGCGTAAAGTTTTGCTTTTTTCAAGGTTTTTCAGAGTGTTCACTGGAGTTGAGTTCAGACGAAACCGTTAAATATCGTGTGTTTAAATCGCTATGGCACCAGGGAGGCTTTATAACTACCGGCGATGCATTTGGATGTGATTTTCTTCTATATCCCGGCGATCCAATGTATTTCCACGCATCGCATATGGTGCACGTAATGCAGAACGGTATCCGGCAAACATTTGATGTCAAGTATTTAATTCGTGTATGCCGACTTTCGGTGGTGGTGAATAAGCTGTGCGTCCTCGCTTATATTGATGAAGGTACCGACGAGGTTCAATTCGAAACCCTAGAATGGGAAGGTAATGCGGCCAATAAAGGAGACACCTTTTGATTGAAGTTTTCGTTCCTGTTCTTCGGGACCTAGCATTTTAATCTACTTAATTGGTTAGTAACATGCGTTGTTCAAATATCTTCACTGAGCTCCGTTTGCCTCATGCGCCTTCCGTTTTTCCTTTCCCAGAAGAATGGCCTTTTTGAACAGTTTGCAATACAACTCGATCGCGGCCGGACTATCGTCATTGCCGGGTACGGGATAGGTGATAAGGTTTGGATTGCAGTTCGTATCAACGATGCCGATCGTTGGAATATTCATCTTGGCTGCGTCACGCACTGCCGTGTGCATGTCGAGGACGTTGTTCATGGTGTTTAGAAATATGCACAAATCCGGGAGACGCGTCACGGCGCCGAACTGAACTTTTGCATTCGTGAACACACCGCCTCGCCAATAACGTGTGTGCGCAAATTCGCCGCACTCTTTGGCTGTTTGTTCTACTTTGTGGGCGTTGAGTGCGTTGCGATTGAAGAATAAAATAATTCCATCGCGGTATGCGATGTGAGCAGCGACGTTTAAGGCAGTGCGTAGATATTCTACCGTTTTATCCAGATCGATAATGCAATGGCCCAAACGGCTGCCGTACAAGTAACCTTTCATGCTGTCATTCAGCGTTCCCTCCTTGTGGCCTAGGTGAACCCTAGCACGGAACAGATCTTCGACCGTGAAAAGCTTATGCACGTCAAAGTAGTCAGGATGATTTAGCACGTCGGAAGCTGTAAAGCAAGGATAGAATTCAAATTGTTTTATGTGGATACACACTTGGCATGGTATTGTTTCTCTCTCTCACACACACACACCTTTATCCACCGCTACCACCTGCTCGGGCATCGAAGCAGTGGACATCGACCGCGGCAAACCTACGGATGAAACAAGCGAAACCGTGACGTAATGTACCGGTACGATGGGACACTTGCTACTACTGCACTTACCGGCCGCTAAAATCCTACGCAGAAACATTGTTACAATGGGTTATAGCACTGGGACAGCCGGCTACAAGCGCAATAGAATAAATGCAACAAATTGCACGGGGTATCTACAACTTCGTCGGATTGTTTTGGAATCGCAGCAGCAAAATTCTGGACGCGTGCTGTTTATTGACATTTATTTATTATTCGTTCCGTTGACAGCAACCAGTCCGTACACAAGGTCTATACAGACAAGGTAGTTTTAGTACAATTCAAGAGTTTTTAGAACTATTGGAAAATGCTTTGAAATGATTGCGAAATTTAAAAGGATTCCATTGCATCATACTAAATCAACACCTTCCAGAAGCATAACGTTCTATCAGAAGCTGCCACAACGTACGGCAACTGATAATGCCAGCAAAGACCACCGTAAAGTTGCAGTTTCGCCTCTATCTGGGGTAGCTTGTTTTTCATGTGAATTACTTTCAGCGTTGCGTTCGGCTTGCCAATACTGGCCACTACATTCTCTGAGTGCGGAGAAAATTTCACAATATGCCCACAATCATCATGCAACGGTTTGTTCTCAATCGGCCAGCTGGAATTTTTCAAATCCCAGAAGAAAACATTACCCCTTGCCAGGGCTACGACGTAAGCCGAGTTGCTTAGGTTCCAGTCGGCATAGCTGAGCGGATTACTGTCCGTTTCGACCGACAGCATCGATGTTTTCAAATGCACTTTGTACAGGTGCACTACGCCACACTTTTCGGCAATTAAAAGATGGCCCGATTCCTCTGGATGCCATTTAGCGGACAGAACGGCCGAACCGAAGAAGAAACTTGGGCCTTGAGTGTAATCCTCCTTGCACTTCCACAATACACAGCTGTTATCGTCGCTGCAAGATGCCAGGAATTCACCGTCCGGATCCCAGCTTACATGGTTCACGTATGATCGATGTCCGTCCAACAGTTGAACAGTATCGTTTTGATCCAAATCGCTCTGGAAGATATGGACCTTATAATCCGACCCGGCGCTCGCTATCACCACCTTCTTCGGTACGATGGCGAGCGATGTTTCCGGGGCAAAAGCTACGGAATGCGGTCTACTTTTATGGTGAATTTCTTTCAACTGTTTCCATTCGAACGATTCGTTTTCGTTTTCTTCCTAAAAACGGGAAATGGAAAGAAGGATCGTTTACAAACAGCGTTGATCGAGGAGGGTGAAAATGCTTACCGGAAAGCGCACGCTACCAAGCACAAGCTTGTCCATCAACGCAATGCATAACAGATTCTGAGACCATTCGTAGGACGATAGTTCAAAGGTGATGATTTGCTCTGGGAGCGTGATGGTATGCGTTGCCGGTGATCCTTTCGTATCCATGCTTTTGATGTTTTTTCACACGCAATCCGAAACCTTCTATTCTCCGTCCCTATTCCAGTACAAAGTAAACAAGCAAAACAATATTATTCCGCGCGTTGCCGGTCTTTTTGACAGCAGTGTCTTTTGTCATTTTTGCCCAAGCTAACTACACTTGCTCGAAAAGCGATGCCTGCAATTTAAAAAAAACAGAGAAAACAATAGAATTTATTCTAATTTCAAAATCCAAAATCCAAATCAATGAATTGAAAACTTTGATTTCAATTCTATCAACTGACAATTTTTATCGTTCGCTTTGGGAAATAAATTGATATTTACAACCGCGCAGGATGCTGCTCGACGGCACAACGACGGCGGCTGCTTGTCATGTTTGAAGTTCGAGCTCCGCGACCATTGATGTCGTTTGCTTTGAGCAGGGTCGAAGAAGAAGAAGAAAGTTTCGCAGCGCGAGACCGCGTTGACCAGAATCGTTCCCACTGCATTTTTCCACAATTATCGTTCCTATTTCAATAGGCGTGCGTAAAACAAAGGCCAATGACGGAAATGACAAAGTGTTGACAGCGTAATCGTCTCGGGAAACGTGTGCGGTAAGTTGCGTCAATGAAAACATGCACCAAAACTGCTGCCGTGACACTGGCCGACCATGCAGCGCTCCTCGAGGCAGCGTTTTGTACGCGGCGCTGAACATACTCCACGAGTGTAATCTACCTGTGGTGCATCCCAGCACGAGGAGAATGCGTTTCAACCGAAAAATGCATGTTGCATCATTTGCACAACTTGTGCGTTAAAGTCTACCGATACCCACCCCTTATCCAACTTCCGATCTAATCGTGGCTTTCGCCTCTTCTGTATAGTATTCTCCGAAGAAGATGATCTGTAAAAACATGTGATTTTATTTATTCATCTGATGCAATCTAGTGTGCCTAAGTTTAGCGGCGATTTTCCTGGCCCGATCGTGCTCAACCCCACCATCCTTTGTAGACCTGTAGTGGTAGTGGTCGCCGAACGGACTTTCGGAAGGCTGAAAGGCAGTCTCTGAGGAGAGGAAAGGTTGTGAACAAGCGTGATCCCCTAGTCCCCGGCCCCGGAATGGAGATGGCTCACGAAGTAGTGGAACTTGCCAATGAGCTGGCTCGTGCCGTGAAGATAACGATGGATCCCGATGCAACACAGCAGGCTAGGATGGATGCATACGTAGCCTGTGAACGGTATGTGGGAAACCGTGCAATGTTTGTCCCAAAGTAATGATCCGGACTCGTTTCCTTGCAGATTCAAAGAGGTATCACCACTCTGTGCACAAGCGGGCCTTTCACTGGTGACCGGCAACTACCCACCCATCGTGCGCCACTTCGGACTGCAGCTAATGGAGCATACGATCAAGTTCAACTGGAACAGCATCTCGCAGCAAGAGAAAATATTCATCAAGGAAAATGCCATGAAGCTGCTAAACGCCGGCGTCGGGGAGGCACAGGATCAAAGTTTGGCCCACATAAAGGACGGTGTGTCACGGATTATCGTGGAGATGATAAAGCGGGAATGGCCCCAGCAATGGACTACCCTACTGGTCGAGTTGAGTGATGCCTGTTCGCAGGGCACGGCTCAAACGGAGCTGGTATTGCTAGTGTTTCTCAGGCTCGTCGAGGATGTGGCACTGTTGCAGACAATCGAGTCCAATCAACGGCGGAAGGACATTTATCAGGCGCTCACGGTGAACATGTCGGAGATATTCAACTTTTTCTTACGGCTCATCGAACTGCACGTGGGCGAGTTCCGAAACGCAACCACGGTTGGCGACAAGCACAAAGCGCATGGGCACAGCCGTGTCGTGCAGGTGGCGTTACAAACACTAACCGGGTTCGTGGAGTGGGTATCCATCAATCACGTGATGGCGGCCAACGGACGGTTATTGCAGATTCTGTGCATTCTACTAACGGACGTCGAGTTCCAGCAACCGGCAGCCGACTGCCTTGGACAGATTGCCAACCGGCGTGGCCAGCTCAAAGATCGCAAGCCGCTGCTGTTTCTGCTCGAAGACGCTCCGGTCGAACATTACTTCCAAGCGGCCACACAGAACGATCGTCTCGGCACGGAATCGTACTATCTGTTTCTGAAAAAACTCATCCCCGTGCTGACGGGATTGGCGTCCCAAATGACGGCCCTGTGGGGCAAGGAGGACTGTCTCCCGATTCGACCACACTGTTTGGCGACTTTCCTGGGCACGTTACTGATCTTTACGCGCCACTCGAGCTACAGTCTCGCACATCCCGCTGCCCTGATCTGGACCAGCCTGCTAAAGCACGAGCAGATATCCAAGGAGCCGCTGGTGCTCGAGTACATTCCACAGGTGATCGAGGTGATCGGGCCGAAGATCATAAAGATCAACTATCCGCTAACGCGCCCCACAGAAATTACGATGCATCCGCAGACGTTTGCCAGCCTGGACTATGACGGCGAGGAAGAGTGGCTGGTGTTTTTCTTTCGCTGTCGTACGGATTTCCTGGAAATCTTTCGTCAGGCAACACTCATCGCACCGCTCGTGACGTTCTCCTACTGCGAACACTGGCTTAACGCAAGGCTGCAGAAAACGGCCACAACGGAGCGCAATACCACGTGCAGCATAACTGACCCGGTGTACCTAGAATGGGACGCACTGACCAATGTGCTCGATGGCGTACTGTCCCGTATTCTGATGGTCACCGAACGTCCATCAGTCTCGGCCGGGCTGCGATTGCTCGAAGAGTGTCTGAAGGTAGAATCCAACGACCCGCTCGTCCTTTCCGTGCTGCTGTCCTGCATCTCCTCCTTGTTCGTGTTTCTCAGCATGTCCTCGTGCCAGATTACGGCGGCCAACTGTGTGGCCATGACCGGTGTGCAGCTGTTGCCACGCGTGCTGGAGAAGATATTTGCCTCGCTGGTCTTTCAGGAGCCGGGTGAAACGCGCCACACGCGCACGGTGGCGGTAAAAAATCTCCGTCGTCATGCGGCCGCGCTAATGGTGAAAATTGCACACAAGTATCCGCTCCTGTTGTTGCCCATCTTTGATCAGATCAATACGAGCGTTAAAAATCTTATCCTGCAACCGGAACGGCTCAGCAAGGTAGAGCAGGTTACGTTGCTGGAAGCGTTGCTGCTGATTTCGAACCATTTTTGCGATTTCGAGCGTCAAAGCAGCTTCGTAGCGGAAGTCATTCGCGAAGGGGTATCGATCTGGGGTGGGATGCTGATGCCGGTGGTAAAAACTGCACACACCTTCATCGAATACGTCGGACTCAACCATTCAGCCTTCGAACCGTTTGCCACGACAATCGAGGACCCGTACAATGTGAATCGCCGGCAGCTGACGTACGCGCTCAATCTCGTGCTGGGAGTGATTAAGCGTTGCTCCTGGCCAGACGATCCGGATCGCTGCTCGCGCGGCGGTTTCGTCGTAGCGCTAACCGAATCGGGCAATCCGATCTGTCGAAACCCGGCCACCTCGCACGTAGTTCCACTGTTACCCCACATCCTGTCGCTCATGCGATGCCTCAACGAGCTGTGGAAACCGGACGCATTGCAGTCCTTTTCCGCCTCGTTCCGCAACGCCAATGGGATGCAGGAGAGTGAGAAGAAGCAGCTGCTAGGCGTGTCGCCGGTGCTGCAGGATCCGCTCGATCCTTCGCAAAAGCTGCCACCGACCGCTTTCGGAAGGATGCAAACGTTTTTGTCGAACATTTTCGAGCACTGTTACCACATGATGGGGTCGGCTGGACCGTCGCTCGGGCGAGACCTTTACGCGTTGCCCGGCATCGCGAACGCTATCGTCGGCAGCGTGTTTGCTAGCCTGGAGTATGTGCCCGACTTTCGCCTCAGAACCATTGTGCGCGTGTTTCTTAAACCATTCATCTACTCCTGCCCACCGGTGTTCCACGAAGCAGTCCTGTTGCCAATCTTTGCCCACTTTGTTCCGTTCAGTGAGTAGTTGTCCCATGCTCGGTTGTGGAGTGCTTTTGTGGAGGAAGAAATGAAAAGATCTTTGTTGTACTCTTGTTTTCTTAGTGCTGACAAGACTGACCGCTCGCTGGCATTACATTACGTCGCTCTACGAATCGGGCGAGCTGGGGGAGGATGTAAGCGACACGCAGGAAGTGTTGGAAGACATGCTCAACCGAACGCTCACCAGGGAGTACATTGATGTGCTGAAAGTGGCGCTGGTCGGTACTACCATCGATCCGACCGCTAACTCAGCGGCCGATGCGACAGTGGCCGGTGGCATGGATCAGGACGATCAGAGTATGGACGGTACGCCGCAAGCGCTGACACGTGCAGCACAATCTGCCATGACGTCCGAGGTCATTAGCGATTTGGGTGGCAAATTGCTAAGGAATCAATACACGAGCAATCCTATCGTGATGACGGTTTTAAGGTATGAAAGGACGCGCTCTATTTGGAAAAACAGGATTGTTTACTCATTTGTGAACTTTTTTTTTGGTTTAATTTCTAGCGTTCTTTCATGGAATGATAGCATTTCCAGTCTGAAAGCGACACTCCTCAGCGGTCCAATCATACGATTCCTAGCGTCGGAACAATTGATCACCGAAGCGTTGGCATCCAACATTATTGTAGCGGTACTGAAGGCTCTTCAGCTGCATGGGCAGCACGAATCCAACCAGGTAAGCACACGCAAAAGCTGGAATTCAACGCAAGCCCTGCATTTTTCTCTCCTTCTCCCGTCTCCAGACATCGCTCATTACGCTCGGTGTGCAGGCGTACGAGATACTTCGGCCCAAGTTCCCGAACATACTGGAGGTGCTCCAGCAGATTCCCAACGTAAGCGCGGGCGATATACAGAAGCTGGACGAAAAGATATCGTCCGGCAGCACCAAGGGCAACAAGATCGACAAGGCAAAGAAGGACCTGTTCAAAAAGATTACAACGAACATTATCGGGCGCAACATTGGCCAGCACGGTCGGAAGGAGGTGAAGATACTGAACCTGCCACCGATCGTCCCGCCACCGAACAATCACCGCTCGTCGAACGCATTTAATTTGATCGAAAGCAACCAGGAAACGGGTCTGGCGCATTTATTTACCAGGCGTAGTTAGTGTGGCATGCTGCTGCTTGCTGCTTGTTGTTGGTGGGCGGTCCCAGTCGGAACAGACCCGTCGCGTCGCTGCGTACACATGCATCCCGAGCGGTAAAGTTCACACGAAAGGCTGTTGCTACTGCAGATGGAGAACGACGGATTCCGAAGCATACACTCAACATTTGTGAATATCTTCTTTTTTTTTTACTGTACAATTAATCCTTAAGCTTTTTCGGTACTTTTTTATATTTATTAGTCTATCGTGGACCTGGTTTACGGCCAACGACCCTTTTGCGTTTGGCGTGTTTTCGGAAAACATAGGGCAACCCCGAATAGTGGACCCGAATCGATCGCGGCAGACGACGAATGTTACGCTTATACATTTGTTTCTTTGTTTGTTTGTTTGATTGTTTTGTTTTTGTGTTTGTCGTGTCCGATGGATCACCGTTACCGTTAATTAATTTTCAACGCGAGCGTTATCAGTGTCAGGGCGGCAGCAGCTGGTGTAAAGATAGCTATTGTTTCTGTGTAAAAATTGGAAATGAAATTTCTCTGTTAAACGGATCGCCGATCGGTCGTAGCGTTTTGTGCAGGTGTATGTTTTTGAAACGTTTTTCAAGTGGGAAAAGCTCCCCCCCCCCCCTCCCTGTCCTGTCACCCCAGCCACATCGAACAGGAGCTGTAAGTTTGTTAAATATTTTTATACGAATGCGTCCAGTAGGGGAGGGTTTAGATGTTAAGCAAGATATTGTCCGCTAGCGTAGTGTGCATACATCTCGAACGCGTGCAAAGCAGACCGGTAAGGGGATCCACCGTTTGTTGACCGGTGGATGGTGGATGTTGATGTGCTTAAAATGCTAGTTGCATTTTAGTTTTCGTTTAGTGTTCGGTTATTTTCAAATGTTTAAGTCTGCATCAGATACCGTACCGGAACCGGGCGTGTGCGAGGACGCTTGTTTGCGAAAATGTCAAGTACGAGTAAGGTTCACTTTTCCTAATATTATTGTAGAATGTATGTGTGTGCGTGTGTGTGTGTGTGTGTGTGCGTATGTGCGATACGTGTCGACGATTACGTGGATCGATACGGATGTGTAATATTTATAACATTATTACATGATACATGCGCTCATTGCGTCAAACGACCGGGAAAATAAATGTATAAGAATCAGTTCTTGTAAATGTATACTCGGCCTGTTCAAGGGCTATGTTTTATTTTTTTGCTATGCAACGTTTCATATATTAACGAATCATTTCAAATGTATTTCCTACTCAACGGACGGGCACTTTGTACCAGCGTCCAACATTTTACCATCATCGTCTGTGGTAGTTTCTGCTTTGATCGTATTTTTTAGGTACTGAAGTATCTGATTAACTGCATCCTTTCCCGCAATACCGGCGATATACTGCAGCGCTACATAATAACCGTCTTTCCTACGCTGTAAGTTCAACGCTGCAGTTAGATAAGGGTCATCGGTGCTATCTATTTCATGGGTGCCACTGCTGCCATGCTGATCAGCACCATCCTCCAGTCTTGGTTTCTTCGCGTCGCTTCCATTGCGTTCAACGGGACATTGTTGTTCTGTCCCATTTCCGTTTGCCATTCGTATTGGATGCGTTTCTTGTGAGCTGATTAGGGCGGCACGTCTTTTTCTTCTCTGATGAGACCATGTGTTCTCACGAGCTGTAAACTTAAGAACAATATCCTCCGCATTGCTCAATTCACCAGCAGTATCCACGTGTATGGATATTGCTTGGAGTTTACTGGTGACGTATTGTTTGGCGGATTGTATTGAGTCCACACCGTTGCGCGTGAAAATTCTATAAAACACGGGATTTCCGGGGCTTTTCTTATTGCCAGGCCAGGATGATACACCACCACCAGTTGCCATTAGACTGTTAGGCACCACGGACAGTGGTACATTCGTATCGAAAGTCCATCCTACGGCCCATCGAGTCGTGTTGCCTTGGCAAAACCGGCTCACGGTGATGTTATGTATGGATTTACTTTTTAGCAAACGCAGTATTTCCTGGTAGCTTCTTTTATGGCCCATCATCGTTGTGTACACCGAGACGCGATCCTTTAGCTCGAGGCTTTCTGCTATGATTTGACTGATAAATTTAACCTCCCCACCTTCTGTGCACAGTTCATCTAGCGATCCCGAGCTAGCGTTCGAAGGTTCCCGCCGTCTCCCAGTTCGATCGTTTGGCTTTAACTCATTCGAATTGCTATCGAAAAACGGTGGATTGCACATGCAGAAATCGAACCGGTCGTCTGGGAAATCCTTCATCAGCACGTCCAGCAGAATCGTGTTTCCCGCCAGCTGTTGCGGCTGTACGCGAATGCAATCTTGCAACTTGTTTCGGGTGACGTTAGCCTTTGCGCTTTCCAAACTGTCTTCCGCCTTTTCGATGGCAACCATGTGCCAGCGATGGTTGGATTGTACCACCGCGAGCAGTGGATAGATACAGGATGCGCCACACCCGATATCAATGCCACGCACTTTTTCCTTCCCCTGCCAGTGTGCTACGGATCCGATATCCTCCAACCAGTGGATGTAGTTTAACCGCAGGGGCAGTGTTGGCACTAGTTTGTTCGGTGGAAGTTCCAGCATCAAACCAAAATCACGCTGAAGTAGACATTTTGATAGCAAGTGCACTGCTTGCCTGTTTCGATAGTCTAGCTTTACTTTCCCCGCTAAATCCTGAAAATGAGATGCATTACTGTAGTATCGTGTGCAGGATATCAAGCGTATGGGTGCTACACTTACCACGCTGGCTACTTCATTCAGTTCGGGAAATTGTTGAATCAGCTGTTGAAAGTTTGGCTTTTCTCGATATCGATTTCTTGGGTGCATAAACTCGTTAACTGCCATTGTTTTTTTTCTAAGCGATCTTAGCCTATCTATCGTTTGTTCATCACCAAAATGCATGCCAAATTGCGCGGCTTTTCAATTTGATAGCGGCATGCGTTTGTTTACATCCGATTCCATTGGACGACAGCTCGCAAGGGTGAGCAAGCTGAAGGTACATGCACTATGGACGCTCTATACAAATAAACATTTTTCGTTTCGATTTGTATCAATTAAAATATGTTTTAAATGAGTGTTTTCCACACCTTAAGCATGATTTTTTATTATCACGGTCAGACGCCGTATTATCCACCTCAAGTACGATGTTTGATTAAAAAAAAGCTTTAAAGAAGCGTTGCCAAAGCCGAATAACGAACCGAACCTAATTAATTATTTAAAATGTTTTGCTCACTGACTTTTCAAAGGTGTCGAACTAGGGAAGCATGAGCAAAATGTCAAAAAAGAGCTCCAGTGAAAAAACTACACCTATTGCGCCGCTTCGAAACGGGTGCTGCACGCTGTTTTGTTGATTGCGATTGGAGTACTTCGGTTATTTGCGTTGATGACACAATGACAAAAAGATTTCACCGTATGCTTCGAGCACGGTGAAGAGAAAATAGAAGAAAGCATAACCAGACGGAAACAAGCGGCTGTTTTGGGGTGGCCTTTCCAACAAATCTCAGCGTGCAAAAAGTGCGTGTGCGTGCTGTCTGTGTCGTCGGTCGCCAGTGCGTGTATTTGTGTTTCCGTTCTATTGTGTCGCCTCCGTTTTGCAGCTTCGCAACTGTACCCTGCAGAACGTTGTCCGGTGCGCACATTACAGTAAAGTGTCGTGAGAAGTGTATTACCGTTATTGTTATTGTTGGCGTACAGTTCCGTACGCGCAATACGTGTGTGCCATCTTTCGTGATTAGTTATATAATTGCATGTACGTATGTGGCTCGTACACATATGCGCCAATGCCATGTGCCACCCTTCCCACACGCAGTGATTCAAACGGAGCTGACCGTACTGTACCAGCGTGAAGCTACTACCCATTTGATTTGTTTCGTTTCGGCGACAGCGGCGCGATTCTAATCACGGGCAAGTGCGAAAAGTAGGCCTCGGGCAAGTCATCGCGCGTAGAGAGAAAGTTCGAAGTAAACAAAACAAGGCTGACGTAATTTCCAGCAGTGCATACTAAGCGTGTGTGTGTGTGTGTGTTGTTTGTGTCCGAAATTTGTCCGCTGGTCGCTTTTTCTAGCTGCAAAAGAAGCAGGAACGTAACGTAACATTTTGGCCTCATCCCCATCATGTACACGATGAAGCCAATTCCGGTCCAACAACTGCCGACGCAGCAACAACAGCAGCAGATGGCCATGCCGCGACAACCTAAGCTGACGCCGATCACAGAAGACTACGATATATCCAACACTGTACTCGGTCTCGGCATCAATGGCAAGGTGGTGCAGTGTACGAGCAAGGCGACGGGCCAAAAGCATGCCCTTAAGGTAAGATAAACGCACGGGGTGTCATCGGTGAGGGCGGAAGCATAGCTCCAAACACTTACCGACTTACAGCTTCTCTGTGCGTTTCAAGCGAGACGGCTCCTCCTTGTTGATTTCAAATTGCGTGCCTGCCGAGAATGGCCTTCTACGATTTTCATGATGTTCCCATCGCGTCATAGCACCACCATGCTACCGGTGGTACGTACTTGGACCGATCATCTAGGGCGTTTGCATCTAAAATCACAGCCTGCTGCTGTTCCACCGATCGAGACGTAGTATTTGTGCGTTTATGGTAACCACAATGACACTCCTAGCGGTCTTGCTACGATCGACGATGACCACTAACAAAAAAGCTTTGCGTGTTTGTTTGTTTGGTTGTTGTTGTACTTCTGTCCACGTAATAACCTGGGCCTCAGGTGACTGCGACGTTCGTTCGATACAGTTTTATCTTCTCAGCAAGATACGATCTCCCATGGAGCAACGTGATTGTAGCCAGTGATAAGCGGGTGTATGAAATCGCTTGGGCACGAGTTTCTCTTTACACGGATTAAACAACACAGTTTCTTGGCAGAAATAACAACAAGTTTGTTTCTTTGAATGGGAGTTTTTAGCATAAATTATGTCCAAATTAGCAATAGTATTATTATTACTTTTCCTACGTTTCGTTCTCAAAAATCGTTGTTAACTAATAATCTTGCCTAGGATTCCCCAAGCAATCCGTCTACCTAATTTTGTACATAGAAAACCTAATTTGTGAATTAGCGACCAGTCCTTAATCAACCAAACTCTCTTATAGAGATTCCTCTAAAACAGAATTTCTATAGATAACGCAATGGGTTTAATGTTACTGTATTTCTCGTTAAAATCATTTTACATAACTATCGCCTCTCCGGCTGACCTCTCATGTCTACCGGTCACAGACATGGACGATTTTGGTTCTCGTGACTCGTGACTCCAAACTGCGGATATATTAATACACCAGCTATAAGCTATAGATCGAATTTTTAAAGCTAATCGAATATCCTTACTTACTTAATTATCCGGCCCAACAACTGTTTCGCGGTTTGGCCTGCTGCAACAATTACTTTACGGGCTGGGTTGTCCGATGTCATTCTCATGACATGCCCAGCCCACCCTAGCCTGGCGTACTGCTCGTAGAGCTCGTCATTGTAGCGGCTCCTCCATTGTCCTTCGGATCCCAGAATTGAATGATATCTAACAATTATTGAAATGTTCGGTTCTCGATCACTTTCAACAGCAATCGATTGAATAGTTTGCGATACGTTTGATATATTATTAAAAAAATATTCCTCAACCAAGTTAAGAGTTAAAGAGCTTGATCTTATCTAAACGGGGACATGGAAATGGCCCTTGCTTTCACTCTCTCTCTCTCTTCTTGGCCTAACGATCTTCTAAAGTCATGCCTGTTATTTCTGGCTTACTAAACTTAATGATACCACGTAGTTGGATAGCCAGTCCTCACTACGGACGAACTGTCCGGATCGAATTTGAAACCCGATTCTGCCATGTAAAGAGCGGCTCTTGCTTTAGAATTCCTATAAAAAAACGCTCCTGATGAAGTCAGGAAAGATGGATAGAGAAAATAACTTTTTTTGTGTCATAAAAAGCAGGAAAATAACATAGAGAAGTTGGGGTTATCATTAAACAATGCTGGTGGGATCACGATCCGGATCAGATGTCGCAATTACTATGCATGTACATATGTGTCTATCTGTCCGGTTCAAGGCTTCAATCATTTAAGAGTATGATTGATCACACTAATGAAATTCTAAATTTGTTTTTAATCACAAAGTCCAATTGATGATAATCCGTCCTTGCAAAATAGGGTCAGTTCAGATGCGATTTGTAGCGCCACCTCTCCATCGTCATTCTTTTCTAAATTTGTCAATTCGCTAATAAACACAATTTAGTGTAACTTTCATATGCAAAGGACAATTGTACGGCTCCCTCGTGGTTATAATTAACTTTCGATCGATGCATAATTAGCATGAAAGCAATTTATTTTTAGCCAGAAATTTATTTCCGTGTTTGCATGTTTTCTCTAAATAGAAGATTTCAATTCATTGTGGTGGCGTTTGATTCGTACTGCTAAAAACTGCTTGTTCACCATTTAGTGTGAAACTAGTCAATGACGTACGGGAAGTGTCGTTCCCTTCACAAGCCTCCAATGGTTTCTCCGACGACGCCACATTCGGTTGGAGGTTGCCCGGTAATGTTCCATTAGCCTTTGGCCAATTACCCTTTTAATCTATTTCCATCCGGAAACTGCTAAGGTTTCTTGCTGCTTAGCGTAATCGCAGCCAAGGGATGGTGGTTGGTTGGAGCTTAACTCACTGTTTTGTGTATACAGAAACAAAAAAAAAAAAAACGGATCGATCGGAATTGCTGTTTGCGATTCCACTGCAACGAAAATATGTGTCTCAATGCGCCACCAAGCCATGTTTGTCATAATAATTTTACAATTAAACCGATGGCACCGTCCTTTAATTAGCACACCCCTGACAAATGACATCGGAGATGAGATACATAGATCTCCACGTACACGACCAAACTGTGCTTCTGTTGGCAGAGTTGGCGGAGCAACATAGCGCGGTGGGCCAACGGCAACGTGACTCAATCGCGTTGGTGTCCTCCCGGCGGACTTGGTTGCAATAGCAATTCGTAATTGGCGTGACTAAGGTAATGCACTCTCTAAACGTCTGACTTTGGCTTCCCGTGCACATGCCACCACACAATCGGCTGAATTTGTCCGTACGTATGTGTTGTGTCAGTCTGGCCGGCTAGCCGATTGACGCTCCCGTACAGGGTAGTTTGACCGCCAGAAATAACAATTATGCACACGCGATCTCTACACAAGCAAGTGTGAGCACAGCCTGCGTGTGTTTCGCTTACACCGCAAGATGCAACACCTCGCTGCATAGGTCAATCGGCGGGAACTAGGAAGATGACCTCATAAACATACTTGGAAAAGGTAGAGAAACGAACTCATAATTTCATCTTACTCAAATAAATAAATTTCAACACCGCACAATTACTTGACACGAAGCAGTACGGCAGCAATAGCTGTAAAGCAATAGATCATAAATGATCCGGTCCGACAGACAAGCGCAACAGCTCGCCACCAGCCCAACCGAAGGAAGCGCTGTCTGGGTCTCGGCAAAGTTATGCAAAGTCGCCCGTCATTTCGTCATTTCGGCCACCCAGAAGACACGACACCCGGGGGCCCACTGCAGCACCTGGGTACGCGGCACATTCTTATCTTTACCACCTCCAGCGATATGCGCATAGCGGGGCAAGGCGAGTGCTGCCCGTCGCGCCTCCTCTGTCTCTTATAACACTTCTTTTTTTATCAACCCTTATACAGACACAGCCGTTGTACATGCCTACGACACGTCCCTCGTATCAGTTGATGATATGAAAATGGAGCGATAAATCAGACTGAAATTAGTGCCACTATGATGAAGCGTGGGTATGGCAGCAGCAAAGGGACGGACAGCAGCATTTTCTAATCGTTACCGGTTTTATGCTCGATAGATTTTGGTATCTTGTTGTTGATGGACACATAGCGAGGAAATTATGCACTTAGCAGGCACCCTTTTTTTGCTGCCATGGGTTGACATACGGCGCACAATCGTTGACGCTAAAATTGTGCCTAGTTCTTGCTACGCCGTGAAAGCGTTAGAGATGTTTGCTATAAAAATTGATCGATACGCTTTCAGTTGAGGGAAACAAAGTGATGATCTAATTACTTTTTTTACATCCTGCTAAGCATAACGGTCTTTCTCAGCTACAGAAGTCTTCATCATGGGCGGCCATGTTTGAGCTCCGTCGTCTATCAATCTTTTGTCTCTGCTTTTCCATTTCAATAAGAGCCATGTGGAGACGAACTAAAGACAGACGTGGATCGTTGTCCGATGCCACTCGATTGACATTCGTGGCGACCCGGTGGTTCAATGGTAGTGTCCGGTGGCAACTAGCACAGGATAGGGATATACAAGGCGATCAAGGTTGGCGCAACTATCCGTCTTGCAGAATGACGAACTCTTTACTAAAATTCTAAATTCTAATTACTAAATTTATTTACCAAGAATGCATGTATTACAGCCGCTTGCGAGTACTGAGAATGTTTTAAGCAGTCTCAGCTTTAGGAGGTTTCCTTTGGTTTTTGTACCAATTTTAGGCTAAATGGAATATATGTCAGAAGATAGATTCCAACGTCTGCTTTTGTGAGCCACGAATGATTTTCTCTCAGATAGTTAGGAAAACTATCAGTTCAAATTCCATTTTGTCCTGGTAAGTTTGGTTTATACGGTATGGAATAGTGATTGTCCAATGCCTTGTGATTGAAATCAGTGGAAAAATCTTGGAAAAGATAACGGAGCTGAAGCTTGAAGCTGTCTTTGCTTCATCTTCTAAAAGTCAGTCCAGAACGCGGCATACGTTGATGTCAAATCGATGTCAGCATCGATAACAACACTGATGTTAAGCAACGCACAAGCGGGCTGGCTTCCAACAGGTTATAATACAGCTTGCGGGAAGTTTTCCACTCAAAATGCCTGTCAAGAAGGACGCGACGCGTGGACTGTATAGAACATTTATAGTCCCAGTACACATATACGCCTCTGAGACATGGACTCAGCGTTCAGTCAGTGAAACTAGCCAGACCCGAGTGGGCGGATCATGTCATGAGAACGGCATCGGACGACCCAGCCCGTAAAGTCATTTTAGACTGACCACACGGACAGAGGACGCATGGTTGGCCGATATTGAGATGCAGTGATAGCGTTGATACGTCCCGTCAAAAAGGCCGGGATTCTGCAGCACGGCGAAGTGGTTTTATTCTTGTTCTTCTTTTGTACTACAACCTTGAAAGGTCCTTTTGGCATTCTATGACATGAACTCACCGGTAGCTGGATAGTCAGTCCTGCGTACGGGGAGGCGGCCTGGGCGGGATTTGATCCCAGGTTCTGCCGGGTTGCTTCGATAAGCTTAAGACCTAAGCAAGATATTTAGAGACACATCTACCTCTACATTGTCAAATTCCGTTCCTGTTTTTAGAAATGTTCTGATTATATGCTTTGCTCTAATATGTCCTAATTGATAAGTGTTTATCACGCGAAACCAAAACTTATTGCGTATGCTGAAATACTTAGAGAAGTTTATTTTCACACTCTTTAGCGTTGGATATCGATTTCCGAAAGCTTGGAGGTTAAATAGATATGAAGCAATATTCCTTTATTGTTATGGTTTGTTTTACCTGCAAATAAATTATTGTGACATTAAACGGGAAAGTAATGAACTAAAACATTTTATTATAACTTCAACAACAAATGATGCGAGGATTTTATTTTTTTAATAGTTTACTTTCCATATAGCTCTTTTGAAATGCTTAATAACGATATTAATTTAATTGCATTGTAGTGCGCTAAAAATATTTGTTGGTTTATTGGCGATCATCACTGTAGCGCCGGTCGCTCGCCTTACAGCCCGATAGGAGCTAGACCAGAAAACAAAAACTAATAGTTCACGATGGAATTACTTTCTTCCATCATGTGGGGCCGTCTTTGGTGGTCCGACATGCTGTATGTTCCAAAAATAATGGTGATAATGTTTTATGACGTTTCGGACTGGAGTCTTTTTTCTGATGTTTACAGCCTTAAACCTAAACGGCGTCCGCTATCAAGTGATTGGAAGAGCATTTAGTAGCCCACCCATCCGTACCAGCAGTAATTAACGCCCATTAAGACGTCTACGCTCCATGGCTAAACCGGGGCAGCTGGAGTTGCTGATGATGCTGTGCGGATTATAGCGCACCGGATGATGTCGGTGGTGACAATTTACTCAGTTACAGCAGCCCGAAGTGGCGGCAATAATTCGATCGATTTCCTGTTCCTTCCTCGTTTCTGTAATCAGAAAGCAGAAGTGCCTGCATGCTGCACGAGATGATGTCAGGTTCGGTATCGGCAAGGTCTGGGGACATTTCCTGCGTGGGTTTTGCAACGTACGTCAGATTGTTGTTTGCGGTTAAATTGTTGGAATAGAAATTGTTGAATGGGCGGCTTAAACAAGCTCTAACAACGGGGTAACGGAGCTACGGACAACGCTGGAAGACTTCCCATCTGTTGATGTTTCAAAATTTCCTCTACTAGCGTAACCCAACGTATACTGCCTTAAATATTATTCATACAATTACTAATCCGGGGGCTTATACCGCTTCGTTTCATCTCCACAGGTACTGCACGACAATGCCAAGGCACGGCGCGAAGTGGAGCTACATTGGCGGGCGAGCGGTTGCCGAAACATTGTAAATATCATCGACGTGTACGAGAATAGCTACAGCGGCAATCGATGCTTGCTCGTCGTTATGGAATGGTAATAATATATACACAATCGAACGCGAACGCCCGGGCCTGCCACCACCGGGAAAATCAAGATTTGTCCTCGGGGTGCTCAGCAATCGGAGCGGAATAATTAAGTAGCATTATTAGCGCGCTAGGAACGGTTTCAAATCACACCAAATCACCAACGGATTCCGTCATCCGTCGTATGCCGATTGCAGAACCAATTGCAAGGCTTTCACGCACATTCCAACCAACCGTTGCTAGAGGAATGCAAACGCAAACGTCCCTAACTTTAAACATTTTATATTTATCGGCTTAAACATAGACGTGCAGTCCGTAGGGCGAGGATAATTATACCTCGACACCCCACACCACCACGCTTTGGATAGACGGATGTTCAATTACGTACCGATGAGGAAGGAAAGCCTTTAATCGTTCGTTTAGATTATGGATGAGGTTGTGATCCGACGTTCGGCTTTGGCGCCGGGAACTTTTTGTTTTACTTTATTTAAAAACATAATCAGATAAAGCTACCCTAACATATCTACCTTTTTTTTGTTGTATAAACCAATTTAATCGCTTCTTCGTTTTTTCGTCCCTTTTGTGTGATTTTAGTATGGAGGGCGGAGAACTATTCCAACGAATTCAGGAACGACAGGATGGTCCATTTACGGAACGAGGTAACTACAAAGCTCACCAGTTATCACTACTGTGTACCCATTATAGCCAAACCATGGCTATCGATGCCACAACATTGAAGCACCACCATTTGAAGTCTGAGAGGCTGATTGATTGAGCGGTGTCGTTAACACTTTTCCTCAAAATTTTACCATACACAACTCATGAGCTAGAGATGCATGAAAACAGTACAATCGACCGTAATCTTACTAATAATCGTTTTACTTTGTGTTCACAACAAATACCCACAGCTTTTGGCAGGTGGACGAGTGCACTTATAGTTTCTTCATTTGTAAGACTGTTTTTAGCCGTCAGTTTAAGGTGAGATCGTGTGATCGGCATCACTTTCTGACTCACCACGACCCTTTTAACGAACCTAATCCACGCAGTGGTAAGCACAAGCAGCTTTCACTGTAAAAGGAAACTAGCGATAGTAGTTGCCATCCGGATCCGGCAGACATGCTGTTGCTGCAATTATTGCTAAAACCGATAAAGAAAACATACATATCGTTATGGAGCGCGCTGGATGGATCCCGACGTTTTGAGGGCACCAGACCTTCCGTCGCGTACGCAAACGCACCCCCTCCCTTCCACTCCACCAAGGCAATCGATCACCATCGTCCACGTTTTGTGTTATGCTCGCGATGCTCTTGGAATTCCGCCACTTCTCCATGCGGGCTACCGCGGTATGACTAAGCGCGGTATGAATCATGGTGTCGGCGGTATTTTGTTTATCGTATTTCACCATACCCATCAACATAATGCGCGTAGATGCATTGGTTTGTTCGTGTCCGGCAACCTGCGGCAAGGTTGCCAACGGTTGGCACATTTTATGGTTTACGCAAAGATGTACGATTGAGTTTCCCCGATAGTTCGAGCCGGGTGATGAGTGTGAATGCTATACAGTTAATAACTTACAACGCTTGTGGTAGAATTATTTACTTTACTCTCTGACCATCTCTTTCGCGCATGATCTTCGTCTGCACGTTGGAGCCGGCGGAGTGATAGCTGTCTATCGCACCGGAATGCCAAACTCTGCCTCACACTGGATGCAGCTTTCTGTAACTGGACTCTATTTTAAGTTGTTTAAATATTTGTTATTTTACTACGAACGTGCATCCATTTGAAGCATTTTTGCAACGGTTTTGTTTCATATACATCTTTTGCACTATTATTTTGAATATCATTATTGTTTCATTCTCTTGTTCTTTTCCATTTCAACATTTTCTCTCTCTCTCTCTCTCTCTCTCTCTCCCTCTCTCTCTCTCTCTCTCCATCTTTCTCTCTTTCTATGACGACATTTCTTCACTGTTGTCTACTTGTGCTTCGGTGGCTACCGTTTCCTTGTATTCTTCCCCGCTACATCAACCTACCTTACGACACACACACACCCACCCACCTGTTTAGAGGCCGCCCAAGTCATGCATGAAATATGTGTCGCTGTCAAGTACTTGCACGATTCCAACATCGCACACCGTGATCTCAAGCCGGAAAATCTGCTCTACACATCGCCCCACCCGAACGCCATACTAAAACTGACCGATTTCGGCTTCTCGAAGGAAACGTTCATCAAGGACACGCTGCAAACGCCCTGCTACACGCCCTACTACGTCGCGCCGGAAGTGCTCGGCCCGGAAAAGTACGATAAGAGCTGTGATATTTGGTCACTGGGTGTAATCATGTACATACTGTAAGTTTCCGTTAGGAGGTGGCAAACGCCGGCCAGCAACTCAATGCTTGTACCTCCTTTACTTGTAGGCTGTGCGGATTTCCACCGTTTTACAGTAACCAGGGCCTTGCCATCTCGCCGGGCATGAAGGCTCGCATCCGTACCGGGCAGTACGACTTCCCCAACCCGGAGTGGAAAAAGGTGAGCCAGGCGGCGAAGGACCTGATCAAGGGTATGCTTAACGTTGAGCCCGAGAAGCGTCTAACCATCGAACAGGTGATGATGAACCCCTGGATTCGGGTGAGTGTTTGTGAGGGTAACGTTACCGGTGGAAGGTGCGGTGTGTAGTAAGTTTTTATTCTTCCTTTCCACTGCACGCTACGTAGCGCTACACGGAGGTACCCCAAACTCCGCTACACACTGGCCGTATGCTGAAGGAGGGCGAAGAAATCTGGCCGGAGGTGCAGGAAGAGATGACACGTTCGCTGGCCAATATGCGAGTCGATTATGAGGTGAGCGAAGGAAGCAGAATGGAAGAGGGAGTGTATCGATCGTTCCTGCATTAACGCCTTCAGTAAATTTCAATGTGGACAAGGCTAAAAAAAAAAGGCCTAAAAGGCGCAAAGGGTGCTCCGGTGCCTATTCGCGATCGTCGTTCCTTGCGGATTGTCGTATGTTCCCACACATACGGAGCGTAAATCTGCCCCTTTAACACGACTTGTATTTGGATTTGGATTAATACAGGATTTAACCGCCTACAGCCGCAAAGATCGATCAGAGTTGATAACTAACGAGCATCACTCTTATCATTTACAGATGCACATCAAGAATCTGGACAGCTCAAACAACGCACTGCTCAACAAACGACGGAAGCGCGTCGAAGAGAAAGCTGTCCCCAAAGAGTAGTTGTTCACGACATTCACAGGCCGCCACACCTTATGTTTTTATCGTACATAGCTCACGGGAAGGTTGTTTTAAAAGTGTTTCACTAAGAAAAGACTAAGTTTTAATCAGCGTTGAGCATGGTTTGCTGCAAATGTAATTGCTTGTATTTTTTTTTTAAATCATTTTAACTTGTGCCGGGTCGGCGTGGAGATTAGACATTTTAATTGCATTGACAAACAATCGAAAGACGACGAACGGCCATCCTACACACGTTGCTTGTCGAGCGTGAGTATAAGAAGGAGTTGGCGCCAAACATCACATTGCTATACATACATACACTAATGTATACATATTTACAATGGTGCTGCTACCGTGCGTTTGGATGTCTCTCTAGCCTCTTGTTCTTGTCCGTCACGGGCGTAGATTGGAGTTGGAGCACCAAAAGACAAACCATTCGGTGATGTGTGTAGCATGGAGCGCGTGGAAGAAGATTTTATTGGCGATAGTGTAGGCTTGAGGGAAGGACATTTTAAAACAGTACGTGTGTTGCGCCGCGTGTACAGGAATCGAAACAAAACCGGAAACAATAATCTAAATGCTAGACGTATAATAAGCTTTTTGGCGTTTCAAAAGCAAAAACAAAGGGCTTAACTCTGTTCGCAGCCGCCAGGAAGCGTTCGGCAAACGTGTATCCATCCATAGCAGTGAGACATATTTTAAACTAGCGAACCCTGAAAAGGCACAGACGCAGGGCAGAGCTATCGACATCAAATCGAGCAAATGGGATAGAAGAAAAAGACTTAAACTCAAAAAAAGAACTATATATGTGTTGACAAATCTGTATCATTGCGTTATTAAAGCGATGGACGAGCAGAGAGAGAGAGTTAAGGTGACGCTTGGTCGACTTAAAGCCAGGCTACATGATGCGTGATGCCAAAAAGATTTCGCTTGAAAGGGGGTGGAATTTGCGCAATTTTTCCGTCAAAATCCTCTCGATTCATCTAGCCGCATTGTTTAGAGCGCTTCATGCTATCTCTCTCTTCAACCGAAAACTACCATGGCAACGCATGGAAAGTGACAGAGAGGGCTAGAGAGAAGCGAAATCTTTCCGAGATTTCAGTTCGAGGGGCCGAAATCTTTTTGACATAACCCATAACCCCCCCTTTTTAGCGAAATCTTTTTGGCATCTCGCATCATGTAGCCTGGCTTTTAGAGTTTGCTAGGTAGAATTAGTGATGGGCGGGTCGACCCGAACCTACCGGCGGTTTGAAGCCATCCGTAAGCGATCCGGAATCGTTCGGGTCGTATTCTCCCAGTTCCAACGAGTTCGGTCTAATCCATGCGTCGTCCCGAAATGGATTAGCGACCCGTTGTCGACTCACGAGTCGAACTCGATTCTGGGTCGATCCGTGAAAAAAGGGGTCGCATGACCCATCCCTGGTTAGGATGCTTTACCGTTATGGGGAGGAGGTGGGGGTGTATGCCGAAAAAAAACGAAAAACTTGTCAATTTATTCTTCTTCCTCTCGCTTCCTTGCTCTACCACCTTACACTGCTCCCCACAGAAGCATTTAAAGAAAAAAAGTGCAAAACGCAGCAGATACAAATCCATGTGTGTGTGTTTGTTGTGTGCTTGTGTTCGTGTTGGTAATCTCTCTCTCTCCCTCACTCTGTTTCTCTCTCCTGTTCACTATATTTATTCCTCCTTACACATCACGTATTAAACATTCCGTGTTCCAATGTCCGTCATTATTACCTCAGCCAAACCAAACCACCCACAACTCACCCAACAAGCAAAACCCACTCGATTCCGTTGATCGGTCAATCGGCCAGAACGTGTTTAATGTTGTGTGGTGGGGTAACCGCATTTTCGGGTTTCGGGTAACGGGATGCTTATGCTCTACCACCGCCGTTAGGAACGAGCATTTAGTTCTAAAACGAAACGTCGCAGTAGGCACTGGTTGTTATTCAGCGGGTCAGCGCGTGCAACACAAACAACGAACAACGTAATGTTGAGCAAATAGAGCAACAATAGTAACAAATCCTACTAGGCACACAGCCTGGCTGGCCAGCCAGCCTATATTCACCCACTACTTTACTACTACTAATACTACCACTACTGCTTGCCGGTAACGCGCAGATTTCGCTGTTGGTTATTCGATCTTCTATCTTCCTCTCGGTGACTCTACTCGTAACGAAAGGTTGTTCAACAGTGGCAATATCCGCGTAGGTCGCGCAAGGATACACTTTAGTAGCTTAAACGAACCGTTTCGTCCAGCAGTAATACTGCAAGGCAGAGATTTATTGTTAAAGAAAGGCGAAAATGGAAGGCAAACAAACCGATAGATAAACAGTGATCTTGCGAAACCGATTCGCGCGATATGTTAGTGAACGGGGAGGGCAAAATGTTTTTTTTTGTGGAGGTATATATTTCTACATTAGTAGCAGAGAGGATTAGAGCGCTGGACTGTGAATGAAGGGCAAGATGCAAAAGCGACAAAAAAAAACAAAAGCAAACAAACGATGAAGCATAATAAACAGAGTTGAATCACAGTGCAAAACTTTCTGTCAGGTGCTCCAGCTTCCCTCAGAAATTGGGCCATCTTCATCCTCGGTCCTCGGGAACTACGCCAACATTCTCTTCTTCTTCTTCTTTTTTGGGCTAAAAGACATGGCCTACGTGTTCTCAATCCGTTTCCAGGAAACACGGTCCAAGGCTGCATTCCATCTCCGGTCCGGTTTGATTCCACCTGATCCAGCCAACGAGCTCGATGTGGTCCTCTGCGCACCTTCCGTGGTCTGCATGTCCGCATCGTCAAACAGCTCAGCTAGCTCGATCGCCAGCATAGTCCAGGAGTCGTGGCCCGTAAAGGACTACCGGCGCATTTCGTGCGTTATAGGAGTCTTCTGGATCTCAGGAGTCTGCAGAGCCCGTAGTAGGCACGATTCCCCTGAACAATGCGCCTTTAGATTTCGCTGCTTACGTCGTTGTCCGAAGTTACGATCGTGCCAAGGTAGCAAATCTCCTCTACCACCTCAAAATCGTCGGCGTTATCCTACACTTCCGAGTTGTGCTCTATCACGGTCAGAGCCTCCGGCCTCGCGTTTTAGCCGGGTGTACGCCTCGCAGCCAGAGGTCCTCTCGCGATGGGCTCAGTACTTTGATGAATTGCTAAATGATCAGTTCAACGAACAGCTAGAGGCTCCACTAGCAGACGATATCATGCTACTGCCACCTAGCAGTGATGAAACACGAATGGCCATCCGTCGGCTCAAGAACAATAAGGCACCAGGCCAAGAAGAGCGACTTGTCCCATTTGTCGAAGAGATAGTCGGAAACTATCAGAGAAGATTCCGAAACGGAAAATCAACCACTGACCAGATCTTCACGATGCGGCAAATCTTGGAGAAGATGGCGGAGCAGCAGCTCCACTCCTACCATCTCTTCATTGATTTCAAAGCCGCATATGACAGCATAGCCAGGGTAAAACTGTACGAGGTAATGAGCTCTTTTGGAATCCCGGCCAAGCTTACCAGGCTTGTAAGAATGAAAATGGCCAACATAACATGTCAGGTGAAGGTGAATGGAAAACTCTCAGGACCCTTTGCTACCACCAAGGGCTTGCGCCAGGGAGATGGGCTCGCCTGTCTCCTCTTCAACCTGGTGCTAGAGAGAGCCATCCGTGACTCAGAGGTGGAAACTTCGGGGACCATCTTCTATAAGTCAATCCAGATCCTGGCATACGCTGATGACATAGACATCATTGGTTTGAGGCTCTCCTATGTAGCAGAAGCTTATCAAAGGATCGAGCGTGCGGCACAGAACCTCGGGTTGGAGATTAACGAGGCGAAAACTAAAATACCACCAGCGGCCCTGCTAACAAACACTGATTTACGCAGGGGTGATGTACAGATAGGTGACCGCACTTCCGAAGTCGTCCAAAACTTCACCTATCTGGGGTCAAAAGTCAGCACCGACAACAACATTGATGTTGAGTTACGCGCACGGGTGCTGGCTGCCAACCGGTCATACTACAGCCTGAGGAAACTTCTCCACTCTAAATACCTGTCGCGACGGACGAAGCTGGGACTGTACAGAACTTTTATAGTCCCAGTACTCACATACGCCTCTGAGACATGGACACTGTCCAAAACTGACGAAGCCCTCTTAGTCGCGTTCGAGAGGAAGATGCTCAGAAGGATTTTTGGCCCCGTATGTGTGGAAGGACAATGGAGGAGCCGCTACAACGACGAGCTCTACGAGCTGTACGATGATCTTAGTTTCGTGCAGTGAATTAGACTCGCCAGGCTCCGGTGGGCTGGTCACGTCATGAGAATGACACCGGACGACCCGGCCCGTAAAGTCCTTTAGGGCGTCCACACGGACAGAGGAGGCGTGGTAGGCCCAAATTGAGATGGAGTGATAGCGTTGTTGCGTCCGCCAGAGCGGCCGGGGCAACGGATTGGCAGACGGCGACGCTAAACCATGAGCGGTATCGAGGATTGTTACAGCAGGCCAAGAGCGCAAAGCTGTTTTTGCAAATGCAACAGGCAACAATCCGCGAGAATAAATGAATTTGACGCCTTCTCTACATCCGTGAATAAGTGTATTTTTTGTGAATTTTAGTTACACTTTTGGCAGATAAAAACTGAACGTCTTCTTTCTCTCGCTTTATGGCTGTTACCGCCGTGTGTAACGCGGTCATTCGCCCTTTCCCTTCGCTCTCTTTCTCCGGCTCTCTCTGGCTAGGTTTTTTCTCTTCGGCTGCGCTCGTGGCTCATCCTTAAGTGGCTGCGTACTTCCGCGGTCGGCTGTCATCGCACTTGACGTTGATGTTGTATTTTGTCAACAGGGGTTGTAGCGCCTGATAAGTAAGTAAGTAAGCCTCGCACACTGCCGCAGATGTCCGTCCGATGATGTCGATGTCATTCGCGAAGCCAAGGCATTGGAGAGACCGGGTGAAAATCGTCGAAGCCCGCACTTCGCATGATCGCCTTCCAGGGCGAAGTTAAGCTGTAGACAAGAGTCCGTCCGTCCCCTTGTCTTAGTCTCCGATAAGACTCGAACGCGTCTGACAGCATGTTCGACACTCTCACCTTGCGCTGCACAACGTCCATAGTGGCCCTCAACAGGCGGACCAGCACTTCGGAACGATCTGCCGTAGTGTTGGGAGCCTGTGTATGCTACGCTTTATGTGCCACTCACAAGTGACAGTCGATGTTCACCTTGATGACGTGAGCACCAGGACACAGGTAGCCCATGAGTGTCGGACTTTTCCCTCGACCGGCAACAAGGACGTATGTTATCCGTTAACTGTATTTTTGTCTGTTGTTTTTTAAGTTAAAACTAATTGTAATTTTAGCGAATAAATCGAACCTGACTACACAGAATACAAAACGTTGAGTGACTATTTGGGAAGGTCGTGGAATTCCCTCGAACGAATCCAGCTCGATAGCTTCCGACGAAATTGTAGCAAGGGGCGTAAGTTTGTAGAAGAGCATTTAAAAAAAGGTACCGAACGGAACTGGTTCATTTTTGCTAAGGAACGGGTCGTGAACCTGGTGTTCAAAAGAACCTATTTGAATATTATTTTGAAAAAAAGGATCGGAGCGGGACGGCAAAAAAGGGTATCGGAACTTTTTAGCTAGGTTTGAACTAGTGATGTGCAAATTCAGAAATCAAATCAGAAAGAGTGAATGACTTAAATCTTAGCAATGAATTAGATGACCTTTGATTTAACTCTCCGTGCCGACTAGCCACTCACTCACTGCGTTTTAACTCACTCATGAGTTAAATAACTCATTGGGGATTTAACTCTCCGTGCCAACTAACCACTCACTCACCTCGTTTTTAGTCACTCGCTTCGTTTTAACTCACTCACCTCGTTTTTACTCACTCACCTCGTTTTTAGTCACTCGCCTCGTTTTAACTCACTCACCTCGTTTTTACTCACTCACCTCGTTTCTATTCACTAGAGAGTTAAATATCGTATTGGCATATCGCGAATTCATTCCGATGCTCATTAACATTTTTTTGCTTCATTAACATTTTGCGATGCATTAACAAAGTTTTGCCCAAAGATCGCTTCGATATCATACAATAACTGACGAGCAGTATAGTTGAAAATTTTAATGCGGCCGTACACACAAGCGAAAGATCTACACAGTCCCTTTTAAAATATTTTTTTTTATGAACAATCTACTCTTCGGCTCGTTACTGTATTGTATTTTCTTAAATCATCGAGTGATCATGACCAATGCGATATGCCGATAGGATATTTTACTCTCTAGTGAGTAAAAACGAAGTGAGTGAGTGGTTAGTTGGCATGGAGAGCTAAATCATTTTTCAAGAATAAACTCTTAAAGAGTGAGTATAAGATGTAACTCACTATTATAACTCATTCACTCTGATTTAATTCACGCTACTGAGAGGTTATTCCCATCACTAGTTTGAACCGGGAACGGCCAACACTAGTCTATTTCGGCTGAACCGAATTTTTTCGGCAAATTTTTAATCATCTTGAATTAGCATGAGCTAATTAAAATTAGTTACCAAGTCGCATCAGTTTCTGTAGACTTCTGGTGGCAAATCCAGTTCCCCCATCCTTCATTCCACGTTCGTTGCAAAATATTTGTCCATCGAATTCTACAATTCCGTTGAAATGGGTAGCCCCCAACCGCCACTACTGTCCTGCCGGTGTCGGACAGATGTAGGAAAACTCCCCGGGTCGACACGTTTTCTTCCTATACTCGTGGATTTTCTTTATTTGTCGTCAGTAAAAATATAATATATTTGTTTATACACATATATTTACAGCCTTTCCCTGCCTCTTTTCACCCACCCTAAAGCACCATTTGATGAAGCGGCAGTCGTGTGGTGTCGTAAGGGGACCGTTGTTTATGTCGTTCGATCTCGTGTTCCTTCCTCAGTTAGCGGTTCTCCACGGTTGGACCTTCCCTTTGTGTACAACAGAAGCATGCAAGCTTTAGCATTAAAATAGTGTTTGTGTGTGTGTATGTGGTGTGGTGTGCTACATTAAATTTACCATTCCTCGTTTTACTAACTAACTCTTTCTATTCTGCTTTACCATTTCTTCAACCGCTCGCGATACTACCGCGCTAGCAGAGACGGACCGTTTTCTGTTCTGTTCCCACGCGTTCGTGGTAGCGAATGAATTACCTTCGTCTCGGCATTCTCTTTCAGAGAAAATGTTAGCAACACATTTGAAACGCTAATAAACAACAAATAATCACACACACACATTAGGAAGAAAGACTGAGGTACTGCGCTGCATACAACTAAAACATCAATTCACTCATAAGGGCAACGGAGCCTTCTCTCCTCCTAGCCGAGTGTAATGAGCGACAATAATTGAACACAAAAACAGAAACACAGCTCACAATCCAAGGTACACACCACCAATAAGAAACAAACAAAAAAAAGCTATACGAAAGTGGAAGAGTTCCTAGCCAATCGTATCTAATCAATCTTTACCTTTTCTACTCCACACTTTCCCATCGAAAATGCGAACAATTTTCTCAAGCGTTCGTAAAGTGTTTGCTAAAGTTCCCTCCTTTTAAAACGTAACTATTCAGCATATATGCATATCATTGCATCTTAACATATCCATCGCTTCGATCTCTTCGATCCTAATTGCCTTGATCATTATTCTCACTGGAGAGAAAAACGCCTTTCGCTTCCGATCATTTTCTTCTACGACGTCCTAGCCGCTTTACGAGAGGTCGATCCGCCAATCGGAATCAAATCCCCGAACAACGACGATAACGCCAACTTGCGGGGTGTACACACCATGCATCTCACGATCGTGCAGCCATCGGATAAATGGTGCCAGCTGGGGCGGGGGAAGGGGTGAGAAGATAACACACAGGAAACAGAAATATGCACCAACGGCGTGTGCAAAGCAGGCTCAGAAGTAAATCAGCTTGGCATCCGATGGGCACTGCTCCATGGGACAGTAGGGACACTTTAATCTGAAAGAATTGTTCATTCTGGAACAGTTAGTTGATGGTGAGACGATTGTGTGTCG
This sequence comes from Anopheles stephensi, assembly GCF_013141755.1. Classification (NCBI taxonomy): domain Eukaryota; kingdom Metazoa; phylum Arthropoda; class Insecta; order Diptera; family Culicidae; genus Anopheles; species Anopheles stephensi. The sequence continues at coordinate 32,057,471 of NC_050202.1, read as the reverse complement.
GGGGCGAAAGGGGTGTGTACAGAGAAGCAACACAAGAAAAAGGACACACGGACAGGAGGATGAAGGAATGCATGGGACACGTATTGGGGGGGGGGCATGTATATTGGATTGTTGTGGACGGTTGCGGTTACACGGGCATCGATGTCGTCGTTGGTGGCACCGGCGTCGTCCCCGCGATCGTGATAGAAAGAGAGAATGAAAAGAAAAGTAAAGGTAGGTGGTGAACGAGCAGATTATCTAAAAAAGTGTCAACAACAATGCAATGTGGAACAGGAAGGCAAAGGGGGAAAAGGGGAATACAATGGCAGCGGGAAGGGATTGGGCAAAAACGACGATTGGGCAGGAATGCTGGATGCTTACATCGGTCCATTGCTAAGTTTGTTCAGGGCATCGCGTGATATGACGTGACCGCAGAGCAGCTTCATTGGCGGATTGTCTTCGGAACTCTGCTGTCGCAGAATCGGACACGCAAAGATGGAGTGAAACCGGTTCTCTGGCTCTAAGTCGATCTCAATCTGCGGGAAAGAAGAATGGAATGTTGGGGAAATTATTAGAAAATATGCAATATCGGATCCTTTTCGGGGTCAATCAAAGCAATCCATATGCGCTTAACAGCCGTTGCCATGGTGACAGCACGTCAGAATCAACCAAAAGATCACGAAACCGCTTGGCGGGTATCTTCAATTGCGTTTCAAAGTATTCAACAGTACACAGGAAGGTAATCACAGCGATACAACTACTTACAGGCAGCTCATCACGACCGTTCCAAATGCCCGTCACCTGGCGCGACATCATCACCTGCTTGAGATTAAGCAATGCCGGCAGTGCGGTACAGCCCGCATTAACAATCACGGACAGTGGCGAATCCTTGTTGATGCCCAGCAGTTGGCAGGCATCCTTCAGAAAGACGTCCGCCGTCTCGATCCACATTTCGGGCGCGGTGAGGTACTTGTACGGTGAGTTGTGTATCCCAATCTGCAGGTAGATGAGCGTCCCCATCAGGATCTGGATGTCCTTCTCGAAGCGCCGCACAAACTTGGCAAAGTTGGTCCGTGCGTACGCAATCGCTTCCGTTTGCGCCTGCACACCGCCGTTCAGTATTTGCATGAACGCCAAGCGGTGCAGCTTAAATTCCAGCGTGCTGTTGCGCGCATCCAGCTCGGCCGAATAGCGCCCGGCCCAGTCGAGTGCGGGCGCCAGGTTGCCCGTATGTATCGCTTCCCAGATGCGGTGCAGCTCGGCGTACGGTTCCGGCACAATGTCTTCCGCCGGCAGGCCCGACTCCTTTATTAGCGCGTCGGCCACATCGTCCATGCCCTGGCGGTAGAAGTGCTGGGCCATGATTTTGTTCAACAGCATCACATTCCGCTCCGTCTGGAACACGTCCGTGCGCGAGGTGGCCGTAAAGTCGGCCACAAAGTTACGGTCGATCGCTTTGCCCACCTTGCTGACGGTGCCGTGCAGATCGCGATGTTCCGTCGTGAGACGCTGCAATTTGTCCTTTGTCTTCGTGAGAGCCTCGTTCAGCACATCCACCTGTCCGGCCGTAACCTTATTGTCCGGGTTGCCTAAAAAGCAGGTGGAAAATTGTATGATGGCACATTTTCAACTTGATTGAAAAGAGTTTTTGTGAGAAAAAAAACACACACACGCTACCTTCCGAGATTGATGACCGAAGCTTCTCGATGAGCGAAATCACATCGCCGATAATACGCTGCGAGTGGTCGTTAATAGCGGAAAATTTGTTGATCACTTTCTCCACCTCTTTCTCGACGGCGGCACAGGATTCCATCGTGTTGTCTCGGCGTTTCCAGGCAAAGGAGCAACAACAGCAAAAACACTACACTAACAGCTTGCTTTGTTTTGACGTGCTTCAGATCCACTCTCTCGCAAGAAGGTTCAGATGGTTTGGGATTTGTTTTTACTCCGAACAGTAAATGAGCCCGTCGTTTTTCCGTGCGTGAAGGGAAATGGAAACTGCGTAGCGGTGGTTCGAATGGGTGGAACGTGTGGTGGAACGAATGGAGTGGCGGTTCCCTTCTCAAGCTGTAGCAACAGTCGCAAAACAACACACACTTGCACCAGCGTGTTCGCCTGCCTCTCCTTCACTCATCGATGTGTTATTTATGCTTTCTTCTTAACGTTTCGCTACCTTTTTGCAGCACACATAATACAGACAACAAAGAAACAGCAGCAACCACCACCAAACTTCGTCCCAAAAGCTGTCCGCTTAACGTGCGCTTCGCCACTACTCGGTGCCTACGCGATGCCAGCAGTAATAACGAGACACGTAAATAACAGTCCTACATATCAATGTTCCACTGTGGCACTTTGTAAGGTGGCCCTTTTTCAACACACGAGTTGCGTATTACACTGGCCTATTGGTAATTTCGATACTTTACGCCACTGCTATTGTTGCCATCTTCGTCATCGTCGTCGTCGTCGTTGTGTACGAAAATCGACTCTTGGCCTTCCTTTCTCGCAACTCGTTTACTGATTTTGCTGGCACGACACCTAGACACCCTCTTTTCCGCCACCGAAATCACTGCAGAGCGAGATGATTTTTCACAGCACAGGATTTATTTCCGAAATCATCCACTTTCCATTGAATGATGTCTTACTATTGTTATTTTTCTTATTACTCTCTTTGAGAAGCACACACTGGGTGTGTCGGTGGCCATGATGGGTGAATACTTGTGCAATATAAAACACCTAGGCAGGGTTTGTCAAGCACTGTGCTAAAGCAACATTCGAAATTTTTGAGCGATTTAGTACAGCTTGACTCCTTTTAGAACAAGAATCTAAAAAAATCGTTACAACGACGGGTGCTAACGCGAATCTTTGTTGAGTTTGCTATCTTTATTAATTTTTACAGTCTCTTTTTCATGTATGAACTATTTAACTATGTTTAACGTTTTACCTGAATTTTTATTGCTGTCTTTTTCGAGCTGGAAGACGCCAGCAAAGGTTAACTGTGTGTTAAGACACTTGGGTCGCCGATCTTCACATCGCAAGACCGGAGATCGTACCTCATGCAGATCGTTTCCCCGCCGTACGAAGAACTGATTATCCAGTAACGGGTGTACTTAGTCATGGGAGCCAATATTGGCAGACCCAGACCATTAAAAAAATTTAGAGCCAAAGAAGAAACAGGACGAGAAGAGACTATTCTGCTGACTATTGAGATTCCCAAGTGGGGGGCCTAAGGTGCAAGTGATAAAACTGTACATTTCACTTGTTAACCACATAATATGAATTCAACAAAAACCCTTTCGGGAGAGAATTTTTATTCTGAAGTCGTACAAAAAGATGATAAGTTTATAAATCCTAATCAGTGTTAGGCTTAACACGGATTACCAAGTCTTCTCCAATAATGGGCAGCATACTGCTAGTGAACCATGGAAAGAATAAGACGAAGAGTGCACACGTTCAATCTCGAATCAATCGTGCTTTTTTCCATTACTCATTTCGCATTTCAGCAACACATTGCCCAAAACCTTGGAAATTGTTATATCATTTCATGTCCTCACAGAATAATGCGCGTTCGTGTCTCCAGTTGATTCAGTACATTAATACTACTTCTATGCTATTTTTAACATTATAATTAACCCCCCATAAGTACTGTGGAAATAGTTTGTCATTTAACGAGTTAAGGCAAATAATACTAACCTAATATCGGTGGTCCCCCTTTACGCCCCCGTGAGGCTTTCGCAGCATCGTTAGGCAAAATTCCACCCATTACTCGGTTCCACCTCGTCCGTTTGTTCCGAAATAGGTTCGTTACAGTTAAATATTTTACCCGCGATTGCCTTGTTTGCTCTAATAAGTTTCAAAAATTTGTACCATGTGCGGTCCTTCATCAAATTCGCCGGATTACCGACGATAATGGTGAGTGCTTGGGCACGGGTCAGCGCCACGTTCAATCGTCTAGCATCGGCCAAAAAGCCGACCGTGGTACGATTCGAACGCACGGTCGATATGATGATCACCGCTTTCTCGCGCCCCTGATACTGTTCTGCCGAGCCTACAGCGATGTTATCCAGACCGAGCATCGAAAGGCCATTCGTAATGAACTCCACCTGAAAAGAGAGCGGACAAAAGACAACCCAGTATACAGTAAAGACCGTCGTTTCTGGTAGCTAACAGTAAACGGAAGATACATATGTACCTGGCTGGAGTAGGGCGTCACAATTCCGATGTCTTCCTGCTGCAGGATACGGCCATTGATTTGTTCCTTCAGCAGCAGCTGCACATACTCGTACACCTTGTTCGCTTCCTGCACATTCCAGTAGCTGAGCGTGAGGGCGTCCTTCTGCATGTAGCCAATGACCGAGTGGAAAATCATGGGAAACGCGCGATTCGGAAGCCGGTGCCAGTTGACGGCCCAGTTGATAATGGCGGGATCTCCTTTCGCTCGCAGCTCACCGTCGTAGAACTGTTCGTTGGAAAACTGGAACAGCGCACCGTGCGACCGGTAGTTGTCCAGCAGCTTCGTCACCCTGTTCGGGTTGTACTCGTTGTTGTTCAGGTCTTTCTGATAGATCGTCAAATTCATCAGCCGCTCCAGCAGCGAAACGTCGTGGGGCGTGTTTCGCAAATAGGGCATGCGAGTGACCGGACCGAGCTGCTTCGGATCACCGGCAAGCACGACGCTGGCATGCAGCGTTCCACTGCCAGTGTCCGTGCCCACGCATCCGATCGGTACGAGCGCGGACAGTTCCTTGCAGCTGCCACACTCGTCGATGAAGATGTAGTCGTACATGCTGCGGTCGACATGTAGTTGCAGCAAACGCGCACTGATCATCACCGTGCAGACGAGGATGCGCGTTTGGGTAAAGTCCTGCGCTGACGGTGTTTCGTATTTGCCGTAGTGCATGTTCGACACCTCCATCACCTTCAAATCCATCCCGTGAATGTCCCGTTCCGTAGTGAGGGAAAAGTAGCGAAAAATGTCCGTGCTCGGCACGTACTTCAGCAGCCGTCTGGTCAGCTCGTTGCAGGCAAAGTTCGATGTTGCCGTCACGAGGATGCGCGATTTCTTTCGCAGCTTCCATATCTGCAGCACCGCCTCAACAATGGTGCATGTTTTGCCCGTGCCGGGTGGACCGAACAGGATGTACGGTGCCGGATAGGCCGTTCGGTTGATGATGTTTTCGATCGCCTGTTTCTGCTGCTGGTTTGTGGCAATGCACTCTTGAAACCATTCGAACCTGTAACGAACAATCGCAAAGCTCAAAGATTAAGAAAGCTAAACTGTACTTCAAAATACCCACTGGGTAATGAGCTCTTCCTTGAACACTTTTTTGGTGGTTTTGGCCGATGCTGCAGTGGTGTCCGGTCCGGGGAACAGTACACTGTTGAGATCGAGACGGCACACGTGATTTAAAGCCATATACTCCATTTTAAACTGTGTACGGTTTAGTGGAAACACGATCCGCACCGAGTGCAGCTTTCTGAGCGGAATTTCGGTTTGAATGATAAGGCAGGAACTACGGTCGATGATTTTTCCGCGCGTGATGGTTGATTTACTCAGATCGCTAAACACTTGCACGTGGCATCCAACGTCCAGCAGCACTGGCGGCACTTTAAACTGGTCGATCGAGAGCAGGTACTCGTTGGGCAGCGTCTCCTCCAGATTGGCATTCTCGATCGTGTACCGCTCCATCTGCAGCTGGCTGTCGAATTCGTCGATCTGGTTCAGCATTCGCAAATAGTCCACGTAGTTCGATTGGTCGAGCTTTTCCTCGCGGTACTTTACAAACCGTTCCAGCCAAAGGCTAGCATTGCGGCTGTAGTGTTGATTCACGAGAAAGCCGTTCAGGTAAACCTCCTTCACGTACTCCGGCACCTCAAATACTGGTAATTTCGTCAAGTTTATCGGCAGGCTGGAAGAAGAAACAGTCGACATTACACGAACCCGCGCATCGTACCCCCGCTCACGATCATACACACCCGCGAGGTTTTCTCGGTGATAGCAGATTAATCAGTACCGTTTCGCGCAACCGGAAGTTGGTGCCGAGAACGTCACACAGCAGCACCACTTCGTACGATCGATCCTCCTTTTCGTGGATCTCTTTTTCCATCGTAAACTCGTACCCGGGCACCATGCGCACCACGCCATCGAACAGCGACACACGCAGCCTCCTTCCGTAGTACAGGTAGATCCAGCGAAGTATCAGCACCTGAGGGCACAGATTCTGCACGTTTACTACAACCATCGATTCGCGTATGCTAAACTCGACCGTCATCCGAAAGATGGGCTTCGGTACGGTGATTGGTTCTGCAAACTCGGGCGCATTGAGTGCCGATCCGATCCATTGCAGCACGCACCGTGTCTTGCCAACAATGCTGAGCACGTTTGGTTTGTACTTTTTTATCCTGCCTGTGTGAAGAGAAAAGCATAGATTACGGTGAGATTAGCATTAGCAGCAAAACTTTACATTTGAATGCCTAGATTCATAGCAAATAATTTTAATTCTAGATACGAACGGAGGATTGAAATGGCCCTCCTAAAACATAAGGGAAAGTTATTTAAATCGAAAACGAAACGATCAGTAGAAGCAAGTGGAAGTCTGAATCTAGCAAAGAGCATTGAAAGCCAAACGATATGCGAAAGAAATAGGAATAATAATCATTGGGGACGATTGCGAAGGAAGCATAGAAACGTATCAAAAAAGGGTCCTCATCAGCGCAACTGGCCAACATGTAGACTGGTAAGGGAAGAGGTAGATGATGGTCGGTGATGAAATATGCCCCATCCCTCCCCGGGCGTTGCGGTGTCCATGTGAACCCTGGTAGCCGATTTTTTTTAAATATTCGTTTTGATTTTGGAATTTGATTTGTACGGTTTGTAGGGGGGCTTTGCTGTATAGCTCTGTACGAATTTGCTCAAGCATAGTGTTGGAAACTCTATAGCCCGGCAACAGTGGCTTCGTAGGTTTGCCCCAATCCATGATCAGAATCGAATCATATGCTGAATAACTTAAAAAGGAAGTATATTTTGATATTATATTCTTGATTTAGATGTAGTATTATGAATTGTATTTTGTATTATACTACAATGCATTAAAAGTATGCTTAATGCAAATCAAAATAGCTTTTAATGAAATAGGCTGATTTTAACGATTTGGAATGCGATCGTTTGTTCTACCGACCTTTAGTATTATGATCGCCTTTAGTATTATGCAAGCTATATATTGACAATATTTTATAAAATGGCAAAAAATAGTGGATAAATTGCTTTACAGATTTATTAAATTACAGATTGATAGTAACAATTTACCGCAGAGGAAAAATGTTAAAAGCTGGATATGCTTTCAATGCCATTTTACACCATTTTTTCACTAACGAATGAGTCTCAGAAAAATTTATAATTTTTCAAATCAACCCTTTTTAAAGTTTGATTTTTATTCTGCTAACTAAAATTAAATTTAAAAATACAATATAAAAATGAAAAACATGATTAGGTAAATCATGCTCGTAACAACCAGAACTTAATTCGAAACGGTGTGTTTCTGCACTGTTCGGCTCACCAGAGTGCTGTTCCGTTTCCCTTTCTGATTGCTGGTCTCCATTTGTGGATCCTTACATCAGCTTACAAGTACGCACGATCCTGCTTCACGCACCCAGTGGTGAACTAGTATTGAAAAAATTAGGATATAAATTTGGGCATCGATGGCCAGTCAAATCGTTCCGGACGCGAGTCCAAGTCCAAAAGCGAACTCGAATGCTTCTGAACAACAATATTTGGGGTTTTGATAGCCTCATCTAGTCACAAGTACGAACAATTCTATATGATCTTTGGTCGTGAGGGCCTGGTGCCTTCGTCCATCTAAACCTTGATCTCGGGGCAAAATAAATCCATCCTAATGGTCGTTAATCGTTAATAAAAGAGAGACCCAACATTCCTCAGGAGTGTTCTATAGTTTGGTTTTTGTATCGCTCTATTGGAAGAAGGTCTTTCAAACATGCTATGGCTAGCTAACACGGAGAGGATCAACTGATTTTCATGCGCCAGAAGAAAGAGCTGAGAACATGCAAACATTAAAGCGATAGTTGTTGATTCTGCAGTACCGGAATAACTCCCCTTGGACAAAGCTTCTGTTTTTTTTTGTACCTAAATATGGCGTTCAATCAGCAGCATTAGACACTTCAAATGATCATCAGAACGGAAACGATTAGATTACAAAGTAAGCTACACTTTTGTTATCATCCAGTGGGAAGTGTTCGTGTTCGGAAACTGCCAACGCGGTTTTATTTACAAACTATGTCCGTTCGGAACGCGATTCTCTGAACATTGTTTATGGTGCATGATGTGAGAGACGAGAGCGCGATCTGGTCTGCTTATGCTTTGCTCAGCATATTTCTCCACAAGTGCTTCTTCCCTTTGGCAAGTGTTCAGAACGCATGCGAAGAGTAACAAGTGGTTGAGGTTGAAGATTGCCTGCTCCAAAGCCAAGCACGGTTAATCACTACTGCCTATTTATGTCGCACAACACATTTGGTTTGGTAAGAAAAGTCACAAGCAGCGGAGGAGATGTGATTCAAATAATTGAATCTGTTGTAAATCAAAACAACGCATACGGAGGCAGAGAGTTCTAGTTCCGATACACTAGTTCGGTCTTCCGTAGTTTGTATCAAATTAGAATAGCAGCACAAGACATGCTACTACAAATACGTGAAGAAGACTAGGAAAAAGGAATTTACAATTTATCGGTTGCCATGGAAATGAGATCGGCGTAGCACGCCGCGCAATATTCTGCCCCTGCTTCCTAGAGTTGCCGCGACTGTGCGCTTCCAACCTATCACTCCTCCCCTCCATTTATTCCACCTTCCACGACCACAATTAACCATTCGCGGAAAGAAAACGCGATAAGCGATTAGCGACTTCCGCGCAGAACAAAGCGAAAAAAAGCGCACTAAATCAACGCGCAACAGCAAACGTTACATGATGCTTCGGTTTGTATTACGATCTTTGATTTCCTTTGCCCACATACATATCTTATCTTTAAATCTGTTTGTTGCATTTCTCCTGTTGCTGCTTGATTGAATTGATTTTTGAACGATGCGATAGAGATCAAACAGTGGAATGCAAAGTATGGCAACGGAATATTCATACCCGATGCGTGTGTGTGTGTGTGTGTTTGTTTGCGAGACGAATTTTATGAGTCAAGATATAAAACCGACCCATTCTTCATTTCGGTGCAGCAAAAAAAAAACTGCATATTCACAAGGGCGAACAATCAGAAATAAACAATAACGAGCGAGCGAGACGGTACATCCCCCCGAAAAACCGTACACAATAAATATCGCCCATGACTCATCACCATTGGTTACTTGCGGTGGATATTGGCGATCGTGTTTTGTTTTGTTTTGTTAGGTTTTGCACACAGTTCGATTCCTTGCGTACGTATTGATTTTCGACAACATTTCTGACTATTTCGCGACAGGCAAGATGTGTAAGCGTCACGAATTAACTTTATACTACCAAAAAACAACAGATCGTGCCGCCGTTCACTACCTTTGTTAGCGGTTGCACCCGCGCCAGCCATGATCGATGCACGTACGCCGCTCACCAGTATCGGGATACTTGAGATGTGTTTATCGCTCGATTACCAACCACTTCACTTCACCGTGCGAAAGCACAAGCACTGCAGTTTAGATGCACATTTAGTTTAGCAGCACCGACCGTATCTGCCGCCGTCCGTCGTCCGTTTGTCACATTGAATTCCAGCACACTAAGCTACGACGCACCGGGACGCAAGCGTTGCCGGCATACACTAATACGGCTATGCAGCTCGCGCCAAACAACGACCTACGTGCAAGTGTTGATATGCTGCAGGCCCGAACACACGTAAGCAATTTTGTGCTTTGCGTCGCAATCCATGGTGAAGAAAAATAGAAATAATCAAAATAATTTGTTGAAGAAATGATTTATGATGAGGGTGATTGTTAAATAAAATTACGAAATAAATGCATTTTTTGCTTTTCCAATCCAACGAGATTAAATACGAAATTTAAAAAAAAAACATCTCGCTTCGCACGTTGACAGCTGAACTGTCAACAACATTCGACAAGGTGACGTTTGGTTAATTGGGTACTGGGGGGGGGGAGCGGGACTCAGTCACGATTACGTTTGTGCATATATTTATTTATTTTCTTTTTCCGAGTCATTGCAAAACGCATTCGCCTGATAATCCTTGTCCTGTAGCCGGCACCGAAAAGTGGTGTTTTTTTCTTTCTTTCCTCAACATCCTAATCTCCCAACTCGCGGCACGATACCGCGCGGTTGCAGCACATACATCAAGCAGTCAGGCCCGTTTGTGATTTCATCGTCTCATTTGCGTTATAGCTGCCAACCGAAAGAGAATGGAAAAGGTGCGCTCTTAATTGCTAAGGTTCAACTGGAGGTTCACGCGAGTTAAATTCAAATTGTTGCCACAGCCGGCCGCTGCCTCCGCCATGGTCGAGCCAGTTATTCGCCCGTTCGTCGTGCGGTTCTTGTACGGATTGTTGGCCGGTTTTGTTACGGCCACGTTGATCGTAGCGCTAATGGCACGGCAGGGAATCGCACCCTTTGAAACACAGCCTCTACCGCAACCGCTAGTAGCTCGAATAAGTGAAGGGTACGGCGATGTAAGTGCGAATGAAATTCGACCCAACCAAGATTGAGAGAGAGAGAGAGAGTGTGAGAGCGCGAGTCCAAAAAAAACCTTAACAAAGTGTGGCTTTTTATAAAACCCGTAAAACTGTTCCGTGAATACTAAAACTGCATGCCTGCTGCAAACGTGTACTTTTGTCGTGCAAACAATGCTTTCCATTAACAACAACCGATCTCGTTTCTTTCGCTACAGGATTTCCCCCCGCTGAAGAATGATAATTTGCTCCGGGCAGCCAGGGGCGAACCCGTCGATCGTGTGCCCGTTTGGGTGATGCGACAAGCCGGACGTTATCTGCCCGAGTTTCAGGAGGTGCGAGCCAAACATGACTTCTTCACCGTCTGCCGGACGCCGGAACTGGCTTGCGAAGTGACAATGCAGCCGCTACGCCGGTTCGATCTCGACGCGTCGATCATCTTCTCCGATATCCTGGTCATCCCACAAGCGTTGGGCATTACGGTCGAAATGAAGCCGGGTGTTGGTCCGGTACTGCCCGAACCGCTCGTCGGTCCGGCCGATCTCGAACGGCTCAACCAGACCGGCACCATTGAGCGGCTGAAGTATGTGGGTGAAGCGATCACCATGATGCGCCGGATGCTCGAGGGCAAGGTACCACTGTTCGGGTTCACCGGTGCACCCTGGACGCTGATGGGCTACATGATCGAGGGAGGCGGCAGTAAAACCATGTCGAAGGCGAAAGCATGGCTTGCAGACTACCCGGAAGCCAGCCAGCAGTTGCTGGACATTCTCACCGACCAGGTCGTCGATTATTTGGTCATGCAGGTGAAAGCTGGCGCCCAGATGCTGCAGGTGTTCGAGTCCAGTGCGGACCATCTGAGCAAGGAACAGTTCCTCTCCGTTTCGTTACCCTGCCTGAAGCGCATTCGGGTCGATTTGCTGCGAAAACTAGCGGACGAACAAGTTCCCGCTGTGCCAATGGTGCTTTTCGCGAAGGGAGCAATGCACTCACTGGCGGAGCAAGCCCAAACCGGTTACGAGGTGATCGGACTCGATTGGACCATCGATCCGGAGGAGGCTCGCAAACAGGTCGGCCCGAATGTGACGCTGCAGGGCAACCTGGACCCGCAGGATATGTACCAAACGCCCGAAAAGCTGCGTGAACTGGTGCTGACGATGGTACGAAAGTTCGGCAAGCATCGCTACATCGCCAACCTGGGACATGGGATTACACCGCAAACACCTATCGAAAGCATGACCGTGCTGGTGCAGGCAGTCCACGATGCATTGTGATAAGCGCGCGCAAACGTGGCGCAAACGCCATCCCTCGTGCCGCCGCCATTCAAAGACGGTGCTTTTAAAAATGCATGCATTTTGATCAGTTTTGCATTTGCACACAAGCATGATGAAGACAACAATTATCAACGGGAGTTGCACAATAATATCACTGCCTACTTTCACTATCTACGCCACGCCACAAACCAACAGGTGGTGATTGAGAAATGGTAGTAGAGCTAGTTAGTAGCCATCGTTATCACTTCGAACGTAGCAAAGCTCGTTCGTATGAAAAACATGTGTAGAGGGCTCATATGTCTGGATAAGGGAGTAAATTTGCGTATTGTTTTGTTATTATTGATGAGGGAAGAGACATTTTGTAATGCCAATAAAATAGTCTACAGATGTTAACTCATCTTAGAATACAAAAACACGCCATCGTTTGTGCTCTTAATCCAAGCAAGCATTTTTCCTTCGAAAGATCACCTAGCAACTAAGACGAGCTGAGAACAGCTGATTTCCAAAACGTTCCCTGCCTGCGATGAAGCAGAATCTTCGCTTAGATCACTTCTTTCGATGCATCCTAGCCAACACTTCCCTGGACACTATACACACATACACACTTCACGGAGGACAGTAACAAACGAACACTGCGTTTAGAGTGGGATTTAGTTGTTTTTTCCTCTCCTCTTCTCACTTCTTTATTCGCACACACCGACGAACCGCCCCTGCCCAAGCAAACGAAGCCTTCGATTATTTACAAAGCTTCGTCCGTCTCCGTTCACTCAACACCATAGCTCCTGCTTAATCTTCCGTCGATTCGACGTTTTCGGTCTGCAGTTCCTTGAACGTGGGCACTGGGACGTATGTGACCAGCGTGTACAGCTTGTTGGGGGAGTCCTCGTCGTCGTTACGGCGGCGGGAAAGGCGCACGCGTATGCGGAAAGGTGGGTTCCTGTAGGGACAAACCAGACCAGAGATTAGCGATCGCAAGATTCCAACACAAGGCGGGCGGCTCGCGCTGCTCCATACCTGATTCCACGGTGCCAGATAGCCTTGTTCAGGCGGGTGTCGATGCGTACGTCCGAAGTGCCCATCTCCTTCTCGGCAAACTTGCGCACGATCTTGATCGCTCGCGGGGATCGCTTTTTGTAGCCAACCTTGTGCAAGCGTCGGTTCAGGTTAATGGTGCACTCCCGTGTCACCACCTCGTTGATAGCCGACTTCGGCTTCTTCTCACGCTTAGCCTTGGCCATGTTGGAGGATGTTTAATTAAACTGCAATTACAAAACACAACCAAAAGTCGTCGATTAGCATGCTATCTCTTGCAACCACACCATTTCGCTTCTTCCAGTCGAAAGGACACTGTATTGCAGGCCGGACTCATGCCATCAAAAGCTAGGCCGCCGGACAGTTTCGCTGAGATGTTGACAGTCCCATCATGAAGCGGCTTCGTACACAACACCGACTTCGGAGGCTAATATTTCTGTTTTCCGCCGGCAAACCGCCGAACATTCATGTGCCACACAGTCTGCCAACCTTCCGACGCACGATTTTAGCAATACAGTGTCTTTTCGGGCCGAAAAACAAAACTTACAGAGCAATTCTTTTAATTAACCGAAATGTGTCCGCTAGCACTCGTCGATGCCGGAAACGAAAGAACGCTTACGTGGAAATTTGACAGCGGCTGTCATTCGCAGAGCAGCGCAGAAAGCGTGACAGCGGCCGTACGATTCAAAGTGTGCGTTTCGGGTAGATGACTCTTGAGCAGTCCTAGGACTCAGTCGAAAGCCCAAACGAAACAGTTAACCTTTGAATATGTGGGGGGAACAATAGTTGCTCATACGCATAGAAGGCTATACCCTGTTTCAACAAAATAGAAGAAGAAGAAGAAAGTGTGCGTTTTTAAAAAAACGCACACTTTGAGAAAGCCGTTAGAAAGGGACTAGTGTTTAATTTCTCAAAAAACTTTTTATATCATTCACATTATTAAAAGTAGTTGAAAGCGATCTTTTCGTTTTTAAAACAATTCGAAGAGAAACGAACAAACGCAAAAGTTGTAATTCCATTATCTATTTAAATATTTTTGAACCATTTCAGCCAACGTGCACAAATAATCGTTTACATCGATTAGGAATAAATAATAAATATAAGATCGATACACGAACAAACTAACGTTTACACAAACACCACTTGCACAAAATCTGTAGACTCGGGGCCTACAATCGCTACGATTTCTTTCCGCGCCAGCCGCAGCTTCAGCACCGACATTCGTTTCGCTTTCTGACGAATTGTATTCGTCGTCAGTATTTCTCTGAATCCGGTCACTCCTTCGTATCGGTACACCACCAACGGGTGCAACCAATTTTCCGTCAGCGTGTACAGCAGCATATCCTTCGACGGTAACACCGAAAACTGCAGCTGTTTCGGCAGTTTGGTCAGTATCAGCTGATGTTGCGCAAATGTGGCATTGGCGGTGAGCGCTTTGCGCCATATTTCAATCGATCCGTGATGTGCCGTGTTCGGGGTGTGTTCTGAATTAATGGCTAGCAGTAGCTGATTTTCATACCTCGCCACACTGAGGTACGATGGGTGGGAAACGGTAATTGTCTGGTGATGCTTAAGGTAGAAGTTGGCCGTTGCTCGCCAAACCTGTATACGTTCGCTGTTGTCCAGTACGATGAGATGATTTTCCAGGGCGACAATTTGCATCGGCACAACCGTTTCTTCGATTTGTCGCACGTCCAGTATTTGTACGAGGTTGTGCTCGCGCACACAACGCACCTCAAGGCCCACCATTCCTTTCGTGTACATCACGATACAGTCCAGCTTTACTATTCTCATCCAGATGACATCCCGTGCCCGGGTGCTGTTCATCACGTACAGCGGTGTAAACTTGTACGTGCCCGAGGTTTCGGTGTTCAAATCTAAAATTTGCTGCACATAATGGTTGCTCCCGTGCTGCAGAAGAAACTCAACAAACAGGTGCTGTCGGGGCCCAAAGTTTAGTCGCTTCACGTTTACGATTTCCCGATCGCGGCCAACAATCGGTGGGAAAGATTTGGCAGGCACTAAGCTTGATTTTTTATCGCTCCAATGGTAAAACTCAATGGCGGAAGGCCTATCGGGTTCGGCGCTGTGCACGACAATCAAATCGATCGGTCCGGAAGGAATCGAAACGGGCAGTACGAGCATACGTACTGTTTGTGCAGCGAATGGTTTCATTTTGTCAAAATGACTAAACACGGGACTGTTTTCGAACACACTCTGTGCCAGCTTATCGTTCACACTGTTGAGCGACCGTACCTGTGACGCTAGTGCGTTTATGTCTTTCCGATAGGAAGTGTTTAGCAGCAGTTGTGTAACGTTTGTGCCAAAAACCGTGTCTGCTTCGAGCACCGTTTCTTCCGCCTCTAACGGTTGGACGAGCGTAACTGGAATGTCGACTATTAGCGGATTTTGACTTATCAGCGCAACGTTTGTCATGAACTGCTCCACGTTCCTCCCATTGATTGCCGTTGCATTCAGCGATTCAAACACTAGTGGGAAAATGATGTTCTCCTTGGGAAATTTCGTAACAAGTCTCAGGGTGGCGTTAACGTTTTGCGGCAACGATTTCAGTAGCAAGTGTTGGGCGTCAAATTGCATTCCGTTCACCGTGCCTAGCACTTCCAGATTCCCCGTGATGATCGCATCGTGTATGTGGAGCGTTCCTTCTATCGATTGATTACCCCTCAATCGTAACCCATTTGCGTACCATTCGTCCATATCGACACCTTGTATGACGCACGGAGGGGCACAAACGATGCTCTCTGTGTGTAGCTCGCGGAATCGTTTTGCAGCGGTAAAGTTTCCAACGGGAACATCTTTCCTCAGTAAGTCAGTTTCCACGTCATAGCCGTTGAGCGTTTTCGGATTAAAGTCTCCTGCAAGAGCAAAAAATAAAAAGCGAATTGTTAAACAAAGGGTGAAATGCACACAGGAGACAGAATTACCGTGTATCTCCACATCATGAAACTGCCACCGTCCGCCAATTTCCTGTGGTTGGTGATGGCGCAGTGCAAACTGATCATATTCTACCACATCAATGCCGGGAGAACTGAAAAAAAGAGAAACATGTTATATTTTAATTCAAAATTATAACCACCATCGCCCTACGCCTACTATTATTATGCGTTTTCTGCCAACTGTCATTTGCGATTGTTTTGACAGCGCACACAATCACACACGATTTGTTTTGTTTTGGTTTTGGTTGCCGGGAAATCTAGCAAGCGACACAACTACGGCAACACGCGCAATCCAAGGTAATCAATCGCTCTCACCTTTCGGTACTTTTGATGGATCCTTGCAGGTGAATATCTTGAAAAATGGCACCGGCACGAACAGTGACTTCGGCCAGAAATTCCATCGGTGCCGTAATGTTTTGTGGTCGGCTTCCGCTCAGGCACCGTGCCTCCACGTCGTCCCAGTGCAGCTGATTGATCGGTTGATCCTGCGTGGAAAAGATAAAAAATGCACAGCTAGATCGAAAGGTTCTCGAGGAAAAATAGTTTACCCGGGAATCCTACCTTCAGATGGAGTTCTTTTTGAAACTCAACACTTTCGAAATGATAACGGCCAGTGAGCACCGTTGGTCGGTGAGATAGCCACACCTCGCCGTACAGTTTCTGCACATTGTGGCCGTTCAGATGGATGACGGTTGGATCATGCTCGAGGTACACGTTACCGTGTACGTCCATGTCGATCGGTGCATTTTCCGTCCCGGCACCATTTTCCGAGGGGCTAAAAAATTCCATCATCTTGGGAAAATTGATACCGTTCAGTTGGCTCAGAATGTGCAACTCCCCGTTAGCGTCCAGCGCGCCGGATATGTGCATCGTTTCAAGCGTTTGTATTTCGGGGCACTGTTTCAGCAGCATGTCGCTGGACAGATTCAGCCCTGATACTAAACCTCCAACGGTAGACGGTTCGTATGTAACGATCCCTTGATCTATAGAAAATGGATGGAGTTAGATGATGCGAACCGCGACGGAGGTTGTACTGACGGTGAAAAACTTACGAAACACTGCCTGTTCGATGTGCTCCTCGCGATCGGTGCGATACGCATTTTCCACCAGCTGTTCCATCGTAACTTCATTAAGCTTGCCGGAAGCATACAGATGGCCCGTGGCAACATGGTCGAACGTTTGTCCCACCGTAAACGTTTGATTGCCACCGTACATAAGCCAGGCCCGGCAAAACGCGTCCTTCGGTATGCCATTTATGGAACCTTCGAACAAGAGATCGTTTACCGTAATGTCGCTCTGGAAGTGGTACGGTTCGTTTTTGAGGATTGTCCGATTATCACCGGCGGCAAGAATGTGCCGCAAGTTCTCCACCGGTATGCCATTCAGCGTTGCACCGTCTTGCAGAACTAACCGGCCGATGGTGAGATTTCGGAACGACTTAAGACCCGCTATGCTCGGAACGATCGTTTCATCGACGTTATCAAGCGTCAGAGTGTCTTGCAGCAGGTGCTCCAGATCGTACCCATACACGGTGGACCGATTGTCGTCTGCGCGTATTTCCTGCGCTACGAGCGAACGGCTCACGTGTATGGTGCAGTTTTCAAAGCGCACCGGTGCACTTACATTCTGGGCAGTATCTAGCCGAAGCAGACGATCGATGCGTTTCGATTCGAACAGAACGTTGGCACTGTTTACGATGGGCGCAATAATGGTGTCAAAATGTATCGTTCCCTCGATGGTTTGCTCCGGACCAGTTCGGCGCAAGATTGTTCGATTCAGTTGATTCAGATCCACCTTATTGATCTCGTTCGCATCGGCTACGCCATCAACCTTCAGCTCCGAAACAAATGTCTTGCGTCCCGTAATATACTGAACTGCTCCCGCCGTCTGGGGCACCAGATCGTTCACATCGAGCTCGTTAATCTTATCCGCGTGCAGATGTTCTACAAACACGGGCTGAAGAAATTTAATCACCTGCTCCCGTGGAGGTGCCGTGTTTAAGCGCAAACCGTGAGTTGTTAGCCGATGCAGGTGGTGTACACCTCCGGGACTTAGAATGTTATGCGCCCACAGTGGTCCATTGAACGTTACGTTGCCGTGGATGGTGTAGTCACCGTTCAGCACGAGATCGGTTCCGATCGACATGATTGGGTTCATTTTGCTCAAACTTTCTCCATTGATTTTGCCCTGCAGCTCGATCGGTTTCTGTAGCGTAACGTAGTCGAAAGTTTTCGTACCGGTGATGGATTGCACTTCGTCGGATGTTAGATGCAGCACCTGCAGCTTTCCCTCCATTACGGGAATGTGATTTAGACGATCCTGCAGGAACAAACTGTCCACCAGCATCGGTTGCACAAACTGTAGATCCTGAACGATCATCTGCTGGTCGCCAGTAGTACGAGCCACGTTCGCTATCTCCACTCCGGACAGTTTTGCATCAACGACTTCCACACGATGCGCGGTTATCTGATCTATGACCAGCTTTCCAGCAAACTGTTGGTCTGCCGCTTGTTCGTGCAAAACGTGCTCGCTCAGGACGCGAGGATCAATCTCGTTGAACAGACCCGTTAGCTGCAGGTTGTCCGCGTCGATGGTTTCGAAATCGCTGCCATACTCCTGTGGCATTGCACCGCGCGCTTTAGCTAGTAGCGTGCGCGATTGATCCATCATACGCTGCACCGCTACCGCATCGGTAGAGTTGAACCGTTTGCTCGTCAGTCGGTTCACGCTTAAATCCTTTACCATCAAGTTCTTTGTGCTGAATAGTTGATTCACATTCGGCAGTAGGACGTTCGCCGGGTGAAAGAAGATACCGTCGATCAGCTTGTTAACGAACAGATTACCACCAACGACTACTTTTTTGGCGGTTAGCGAATTGTCCCGCCATTTCGCCGGTGGGTCATCAACCAGAAGCAAACTTTCTGCCGCATGTCCGTTAAAGAATTGCACACCGGTGATCCGATCAACTATCAGACGATCGACCACGATCATATCGTCCTCGACTGTATCGCCTCTCGATGCTTCTGCGTGGCGCGTCTTGTGCGCTGCATTGTTCAGCATTTTCACGTCGAGCTGTTTCATCTGTCCGGCCGGTGCTATTAGTTCGGAAACCGCCAAATCACCATTCCAGCGCACTGTGTCATTTGTCAGCACACTGCCATGGATCGTTTGTTCGACCAGATCCATCTTTTCCTTCACCCGCTGCACGTACTCGTTCACCTCGATCACGTACGACAGCATGGCATCATCCACCAGCAGCCGTTTGGTGTGTATCGCTTTGGTAGTGATCGATCCGACCGACGAATCTTGCATCTCGAGATCCTTCTGCACGATGCGTGCACCGTCCGGTGAATGGTTCGGCAAGCTAATTAGCCGATTGTACAGCTGCTCCAAATTCACCTGCGCCAGCTGTTCGTGCATTCGCTCGCACCATTCAATAAAGTGTGCATACACCTGTCGCAAATCGTTCTGCACGCCGTACTGTGGGGTGAACAGATTGATCGACTTTCCAAACAAATTACTGTTGGCAATTACAATCACGCTTGCGTTCACAATGTGTCGATAGACGCGCATGTGCGATACGCCGGCAGCAAACGCTTCGCCCGTGTAATCGATGCGCGACGGGACGAATTTCCAACCGTCGTATTCGTAGATCAGCAGGGGCTGATCGTGACAGAGCACGAGCAGAAGAAACTCTCCATTTTCATGCTACAAAAAGGAAACGTGTTGTGTAATGGTTCCACAAAATGGCCTAAAAAAACCCCCCGCTACTACTACTACTTACCACAACCGGCAGGAACATTTTCACACCAGTAAGTTCCAAATTTTGAAACGGCACAAAGTATCCATCGACAAACTTGTACACGATCGAGTTCTGGTCTACGTTGCGCGAGCTGCTTCCAGCCGAACCGGAACCGTCCTCATGCGAATTACCAGTCACGAGGTAGTGTTCCCGACGTTCACGTGCTTCGAAGAAAAAGTACGCTATATCCGACACGGAATAAATATAGATGCGCTGATGTAGCACCAGCTTTTGCGTGTCCGGGTTCAGTAGAAATATGTCCGAAAACGTGTCCTTTCCCTGCACGGCCGACATCTGATTTGCAACGGCAACAAACATCTGCTGCTCGATCGAGAACGCCTCGATGTGCACGGAGTTGTAGCACGGCATATGATCGACCACGTCGAAGTAGTAGCCAGCCCATCGGTACAGCGGGCAGACGTTTGAGCGGCTAGCGTCCAGATTGATGTAGGTGTGCGTTAGGAACACATGTTTGCCGTGCACCCATAGGTGTACCGTGTTCTGGTTTGGCTGGCCAAAGGTTTGCACGAGCTCCGTCTTGCCATCTTCGTGGATCTGAAAGACGGGCGAGCCTTCCGCGAACACGTTCAGCTCCTGGTCGTGATAGTTGACCACCGCCACAAATCCCAGGTGCGCAATGGACACACAGTCGAAGTGACGTGCAGTGACGGTTTGATGTTCGTGGTACTTTTCGAATTTTCCTTTCACCTTCACGCGGAAGTAAACATAAAACGGTTAAAGGAGGTTGTTTTTTTTCCATCGTTAAACATCACCTACCCTTCGATAAAATGATACAGCAGTGGCATTCATCGTCCGATTGCTGGTTTCGCTTTGGTGAAGGGCGGCAGCAAAGATGGATTTGCCGACACGAAGCAGACAAATGTCGACCGGGAAATTAACAGGCACCTGACCTCGTTCACGGAAGCCTTTCAGATAAAGCTGTCGCGCTGCGTGGAAGACAGAAGACACCCGCCATTTAACAATGCATCATTCCTTGATCATTCACAGATATCCACCGACCATGACCGATGGCAGTGCGGAGGAAGCGCAGAGGGCTTTGCTGAAAAATGGCCTCCAAAAGCAGCTGGAAGAATTTCAAATGCTTTCGGCAATTTTCTGCAATCCCGGCGAGCTTCACGTGGACGATTACGGCTGCATCGACAATCTGACCAGCTACATCAACGGGGAAACTCTTCGACTGACCAACAAACTGGACTACCGGTTCGATTTGCCACTGCTACCGAACCAAAAGGTACAGATTCTGGTGGAACTTCCGCATCTCTATCCGGCGCTGGAAATACCGCGGATCGTCATTCGGTCGGCAGTGATCCCGCGCGATCAGGAACGCATGCTCACCAGCAAGATCGAGCAATACATTGAGCAGGAGGTAGTGGAACGAGACGAACCGTACGTCTATCAGGTGGTTGGCTGGATACAGGACAACTTTGCCGAACTGATGCAACAAACCGCTGACAGGAAGGAATCAACCCAAACTGCTCCACACGGCAAACGCTCCGGCCCCGGCACCGAACGGATCGTGTTCGAACGCTTATGGATATACTCGCATCATCTCAAAAGCAAAACGAAACGTCAAACCATCATCAAAACTGCGCGCGATCTGAAGCTGACCGGATTTTCGCGACCCGGCAAACCGGCCATCATTTGCGTGGAGGGACAGCAGACCGATACGCAAGAGTTTTGGCGCACGATAAAACCTCTCAAATGGCAGAAGATACAGATCAAGTTTAGCGAAACAGAATCGGTGAACAGCGAAAACGAAATGGCGGCGTTGCGGCACTTTGAGTCCGGGTTCCGGGAGGAACTTTTCTGCGAGATGGACGAAGATTCCGATACGGATGATCAGCCGATGAGCATGAGTTTGTTTATGAAGTTTCTGGACAAGCACGACTGTGGCTACATCAAGAAGGAACTGTTTGGATTTCAAACTGCGAGCGAAAGTGCGTTCAGCTAGCCACGGTTAAACGGCGGGGACGGGCCAAACGTTTCCATGATTGTTACCATTTGCGAGACCATCCAATAAACACTTGTTACCAAGGTTGTTGACCCGACCCAGCAGCATCACGTCGTAACACGTTCTTTCCTTACCTTCCGCAGTGTCCGCTTCGATGGCCGCATCAGCGTCGCTCGCATCTCGACGCATTCTTTTCCCTTCGGCCTGGTGGCGTACGGTGCTCTCCCGCAGGAAGCTTTGTATTCTTTGTTCTAGAACTTTTTCATCCTCATCACGCCGCCGGTTAGCGACACCGTCCGCGTAGTCCTTTATCAAGTTTTGTCGGAAGATTTCTTTCAGTGACTCAAATTCACCATCAGCAGCAGCAAGTTCAGGTTCGTGGGCGAGTTTTTGTTCATACAAATCCTCCACACTATTAGCACCAAGCACAGTGATCACTTTAACGACTAGTAATAGGCATATTGGTTGCCAGAACCACTTCCACCGGGTCACCACCATAATGCCTGAGCTGATGGTTCAACGTACACTACTGCACCCTATCGATTCCTGCACGATACTACTTAGAATGTCAGAGATGAACCAACGCTGTAGCTATGTCGCACAGGCTGAGCTCTCGCAAACAAGGACTCGGGGAAAGAGAGCAAAGGTCACAGCACTTTGGTCACACCTGTAGGACAACACGTCATGCTACGATAATACGAGCGTAGAGGATCCCATGTGCAACAGGACTGCTACTATAACTACGCATACTAACGAAGCCATCGTTGATCATTCACAATATTGTCGATATTTCGGGATTGGGTGCTACAATTAAGGGAGCTGTTTTTTTAAACCAATTGTAGATTATCACTGATATCAGATAAAACAATGTCTCAAATTGAATTTTGAATTGAAAAAAAAACTAAGACCTTATAAGTAATAGTAAGATCACACGAAATGTTTTCCCTTTTTTAAATTTCAGCTTACAATAACAACGAAAACGTTTGAAATTTGAATGATTAACGGTTTTACGGTTTTGACTGGGATATTTTACATACGATGTTTCGCAGTGTTTTAAGGTACAATAAGGGAATCCACCTTCCGAGGCCTTCCCAAGTTACTACGCTCTTATAAGTGATCAAATGTTTGAAGAAACCTGTACTAGTCGTTGGATGGCACTAACTTGTTATTCCGACCATAGTGATAAACCCTTCTAAAGCGCTTCAGGACCTACGGAAAATGGGGACATTATGAGTACACCAGTTTGTTGATACGTGAAGGCAAATTTGGTGGTATGATTTTTTTTTTGTGCCCAGCTCATTGTGGTGAGAGACTACAGGACGAAATTATCCCACAGTAGAGATAATGAAAAAAGAAAAGGAGATAAGAAGACGTAAGCAAAAAAAATCACGGAATCGCGTTAGTCGTAAACATGTTGAAAGTTGTTAAATGCAATTTGCGCTCCAAGGAAAAAATCGTCCTGACCGTATAAAACGTAAGCATAACAGGGATATAGAAGGATTGACCGATCATAGCTACAAGAAACAGAGGAATTGTTGATACGAATCCAACTTTTAATCGCAAATAGCAATAGCGATTATGCCAATAGCAATTTTTAAATTTTCGCAAATTAAATTACTCCATCATCTCATTGCAGCGGTCTCTGTTGGAAGGTACTTCCTCTTACGAGTGGAAAAGAACAACTGACTAAGTTTATTCATCTTACATAACTATACAAGCAACGCCTACCAGATTCCTAACTCACGAGGTTGCTATGTTCCACAACACTCCTCCTCAAACTCGGCAGATTCTAATCCAATTTGTTGGCGCATCACCAGCCCAATCTGCATCTACGTACACTTCCAGTTGCCCCGGTGAACCGATTCTTAAACTCCAATCCGCGGTGGACTGAAGATAACGTAGCGTTCGTTTTGCTTCGGTCCAGTCTGCTTCTGTTGCATTATTCACCTTGCGGCCTATAATTGATGCACTGATTGCAATATCTGGTCTCATGTTTACCGCAACGTACAGGAGAGCACCCACCAGGCTTTGAAGCTCCTCGTTTCTTGGCATGGGTACCTCGTCCTTCTGCTGTGTGTTCGGGTAACCGGGATCCATCGGTATAAAAGACCGCTTCGCGATTTTCTTCATGCGCCTGCAGCTCTTCTTTCATAGCTGTCATCCACATGTCACGTACAGGGCTAGCCATCGCCTCTATGAATGTGCATGGTTCCCCCTTGGCATTGGGTGGCTATGCGCACGGTGTCTTGATATTGCTTTGGTGGAATACCCTTTGTAGAACGCTCCGTTCGTCGAATTACAGGAACAGAACTTCCTTCTTGATGGACAGATGTTTCTGGCTCCTCCTGCATACCAGATGCTTGAATCTCCAAGCTATCTTCGCGACAGGTAGAGTTATCTTCAATATCACTTTCCAATTCGTCGTTCGATGTTGCTGATTGGAAACCATCAAACTCTATCGTCATGGCCATCGTCATTTTCGGAGAATGTAGCTGCTGGAGTCTCGTCATTACCACTTTCGAGTGCTGCAACAACGGGATCTTCATCAGCTTTGCTACCAATCATCGGATAAGAAAATGGATATGGCACGATACTTCCCTGCGAAGGTTTGGTTTCCCAAACATCCCGATGTGTCAGAAAACGACAATCCCTGCTCGTGATCATCTTGTACGTTTCAGGATCGATGAAACGATAGGCTTTATGCTGCAAAGAGTAGCCTACAAATAGCATCTTTTTCGATTTTACATCCAGTTTCGAGCGCTTCTCAGATGGTATCCATACATATGCCCACGACCCGAACATCTTGAGGTGACTGAGGTCAGGCTTCTCTCCAGTCCAGAGCTCAAACGGTGTTTTCGTTATGGGCTTCGTCGGTAACCGATTCTGCAGATATGTGGCCGTGTTCACAGCTTCTGCCCAATACGTGTGTTGCAGCTGCGCGTCTAGACTCATACAACGAGCCATCTCCACCGGCGAACGATTCTTTCGCTCCGCCCCCCCGTTTTGTTGAGGTTTATACGCAGTGGTGAACTGTTGAATTATACCCTCTTGACGAAAGGAACGTTTAAGGGCTTCATTCTTGTATTCGCCACCTTGATGTACCTGTAACCTCCGATTTCTTCTAGCTTAAGTTATAGATAATAAAAATGACAAGTCAGGACCGATAACACTTGACGAGCTCAATGGTGATAGGTAGAAGAACAACAGGCTCGTAACGAAGGGTGTTTCGGCTATTTGAGGGCCGCCCAAACCGCCTGTCGTTAGATGCTTTGAAATCGGAAATCCGCATGGTAAAAGCCTTTTAGGACATCTGTTAGGGGTATCAAATCCGTTCTACGGCTTTGATTTGAGCGGATAGTTCACGGCTAAGTAGAGGCACATTGTGTTCCCAGCGACACCCATGCGAAGGTGCAGTTTTTCTGGTCCAGCGGCAGGTTAAATCCACCGTTCCGGCTCTCCTTGACATCGAGAAGCCATTTGCCAATATCTGGCATGATGGTCTCCTGCATAAACTCCGCGTTCAAGGTTGTTTATCTGGGTAAGAAAATACAGAGTTATCTTGATCAGCACACACCGATCGTTCAGATGGGTTCAATTCGATCTTAACCGTTTCCGAACTGTGCCGAAAGTGTCCTTGGACCCCTACTGTACTAAGTTCCATTCCACGCTGATGATATTTCGATCCAGTACACAAATCGCTACTTGGCATATCTTGGAATAGGTCTGCAAGGGGGATTGACTGCTAACACCCAATATCTCTCCGAGTGGAAAATTGTCAAGAACAACACCAAGCGATTGTGTTTCCCTACAGGTGCGAAATGCGTTCAACCACAATCGAGCGCAGGGTCGTTAATGGGAGGATGCATAACACCCTCATCCCTTGGTCTGACCACGTAAAATAACTGGAGTCAGTAATCGATCGCAAGCTCTCCTTCAAACTCCATATATTTACGGATTAAAGTATTCGGATACTTTAGTCTAATTTGTGTCCTCTTACAAACTTAGGGCAAAGTGCCTAACATCTAGCCACTCAATCGTACGAAATTACGAGTGCTGAACCAGTTTTTGTATGTCCAGTGTATTGTGCCTGTTTTCGGGTTTTGTTAAGTTAGGTAAATTAATATGTCTAGTTAGTATTTGTAAGCAAATAAAAATCAATATTGTTCCTTTAAAACAACTGAAGGACAGTCACACAATTCTACACATGCAAAATCTGTAACGTAAACAATTCAAATGCATGCCTCAATGCAACAGGTGCATTTCTTGGCTAACCAAAGCGCAGTCGCATGAATTCAACCGCCACTTTAGTTGCCATGGTTTCGTGAACATGGAAAAACAAAACATCATCCTTGCTTAAAAAGCAGCTCAGCTCGGTTTTAGAAAGCTGTAAATTTGCCGCGATGGAATTGGAATTAACTCGCGTCGATTACACCAACGTTGGATTAACAGGACCAAATTGCTTACAACTGCTGCCCCCCACAACTAACATTACAGCGAGCGGCTCTAGCAGTGGATACAAGCAACAGCAAAAGGTGGCCATCGGCGATCAGGATGGAGTGCTGCAGGTGTTTTCCATGAAGAAGGACGAACTGCAGGTCCACTTCAAAACGCTCCCCAACGAAAAGATTGCAGCGGTGAAGTTGGGCGGACAGTCGGGCTCGGTGGCTGATAAAATCTTCACCGCCTCCGAAAACAAGGTGCGAGGTTTCAACAAAAAGGGCAAACTATTTCTCGCCTTTGAGACGAGCCTGACCGAAACGATCCGCTCGATGTGTGTCAGCGGAAGTGATCTGCTGGTTTGTGGGAATCACGTGTACAATCACTATCGGGATTGCAAAGAGGTGGGCTCGTACCTGTGCGGGGATGTGATCGTGGACGTGGCAGCGCTTTGCCCAAACAACACCAGCCGGCTGATAACGGTGCTGGCCTGTTCCGGTCGGGTGTTGCGCATTCTCGAGCATGCTCGCGTACGCCAAACGCTGGAGCTTGAGAGTGTGCCAACGGTGTTGTACGCACCGAAGGGAATAGGAGATAGAATTCTGTGTGGTTTCACGGACGGAAGTGTGATACTGTTTCATCTTAACCTGCTATCAACGGAGGTGAAACGAGAGGTATTGGTCGCCGATCGCGAGGCGGAAGGTATGTTGAGTGCCGTCACGTGCCTTGCAACCTACGATCTTTCGGGCGACGGTAAGGAAGAGCTGATTGTCGGACGGCGCGACGGAACGCTGCAGGTGTTTGCGATGAACTCCGACGAGTATCAGTTTGAAATGGAATGCACGCAAATCTATCGCGAAAACTTCAACGAGAGCATATCGGCCCTACAGGGAGGATGCGTGGGAGCGACCAACTACACGGAGATAATAGTGTGTACGTACTCGGGGCGTATATTCGGCCTGACGACGCAATGCATTAGCAAAAGTTTGGGAGATAATGGAACGAGCGCGGAAAAGACCGCTGGAACACCGATCGATTCGTCGGCGAAACTGCAGCGCATAAGGGCCGAGATTTACGAGCTGGAGCAAACGATCGCCAAGGAACGGGAACGTTATCAACTGTCCACGCAGGCGCTTTCGTCTGGGTTGTCCGCCATACCGATGCTACCGATAAATGATTCCTTCGTGCTGTCGAAGGACGATGCCACGTTTCTGCTCTCGCTGGAAATACCAACTCCAATCGAGCACGTGCTACTGCAGTGTGACGCACCGATCACGCTGCTGGACGTGGAAAAAAACACCGCCGTCGTTAGTTTCAGTGAGTGTGACAAGTTGAGCGGAAACAGTCTGCTGGCGAGTTATCGCTGCCAGCTAAACACGAACCGTATCGATTTAAAGTTTCGCACCATCGAGGGTCAAAGCGGAACGCTGCAGGTGTACATCACACCGAACCTGCAGCCCAAATGTTGTCAGCTGAAGCGTTACCCGATCAAACCACTTTCGCTGCACATGATCGTACATAATGCTACGGACGAGATGCTTGCCCGACCGATGAACATGCTGACGCTCAAAGGACCCTTCAGCCAGGCGGAAATGCACAACTGGATGATAAACAGCATTCCTGAGCTGCCGGAAAAGCTGTACGAAAGCGGTAAGGTGCAGTACACGTTTAGGCACGTGTTCATCGGCACGATGCTGGTCTGTGAGTATGGTAAAGGGGAGGCCACTTTTCGAAGTGACAATATATCCACCATATCGATATTGAAGGATTTCATCACCAAGGAAGCGACGAAGAAGCGGATAAAATTGGAAATTTCGACTTGTGAGTACTCTTGATGTTTCGGAGGTTTGTAAGTAAAGCATTGGACGTTTCCTTAACGGTGATCCTGTTGTTTCATTGCAGCCATTAACGAATCCACAATTCCCTCGCTGATCAAGCTCATCGAACCCATGATTCTACACTACAATAAGCTTACCAAGGATTATCAGCTCGCCCAGGCTCTCCTCGATCTGGACATTCGGGACGACGACGAGTTCAATACGCTGGCCGAAGAGTATCGCGCGCTCATTCGCAACCAGCAATCGCTCGGTACGGAATTTCGGAAGCAGCCGACGATACTGAATCGAATTTATGGCATTCTCACGGACTTGTACATCGACAAGTTCAAGTTTAAAGGGGTGAACGTAAAAACCAAGCTGCCACAGTTGATTGAATTGCTCGACAATTATTCGTATGACGAGCTGGTACAGTTTTACAGCGTAGCCAAAGCTGGGGACGAAGAAACCGGTGACGCCTAGTCGACCGTGGTTGGGTTTGAGTGATGTTTCTTTTCCAACACTACGCACCAATTTCCCTGATCGTAGTAGCTTTCGACTAGCGTGATTTGATCACCACTGTCCAGACAGAGTTTTTCCAGCTCGTGTTCTTCGAAAACATGATAGTACCGTAAAAATGTGGTCTTTTCCATCGATTCGCTAGTTCGCAGTTGCCACGGTACGAGCAAATCCTGGTGTTGAAACTGTGTTCGGTTTGTATGCACCGGAAGCGTGCAATCGGTTGCTCCAACAATAACATTTTCCGTTTGCACCATCGGAGAACCTTCCTGGGCTGATTCTGGATCGTTCTGAGTACTTGGTTTGTTGTTGTGTTTGTTTTGCCGCAAGTAGCTGGATTTTTTCGCATTAGCTTCCTGATTTTTGGCCCACACGTAAATCAGCGCTTTACCACCGGGTCGTAACACGCGTACCATCTCTGAAATGGCCTGTTTGCGTCGCTGATCGGTTGCTAGATGGTGAATGACCGCAATACTTATGCAGGCGTCGACCGATTCGTCGCGGAACGGTACTGCGAGACAATCACACTGCAGCACATTGAATCCTCGATCCACACAAACCTGCAGCAAACCCTCGCTACGGTCACATCCGAGCTGTGAAAAAAAAAAACAACCAATAAACCATCACCAACCTACTAGATGAATATTTTAGTAAACAATTGCTTATTCTTACCATCAGAGCACATTCGCTCGAAGCTAGATACTTTCCGTTTCCGCAACCAACGTCTAGCAAAACCGCCCCTGCAGGTAACGATCGCACAAACGCCTCTACCCTTGGCCATGGTGAGTGTCGAGTGTCGCTGAAATGTTTCGCTATCTCATTGTAAACCCGATGAACGTTCTGTGCTTCGACCTGTGCCGCGTGACATTCCAGCAAAATGGTTTGCTTTTCCGCGGTGTCACAGAGGCTGGGAAATGGGCAACCGCAACGTTCGCCCGGAAGTAATCGTCGAAACGTTAACGAAACTCGAAGCTTTCGCTTGCGTACAGTCAATCCACCGTTCGATGCTGGAACCGTGTCCATCTTGCGGGGTGTTATACCGTGCGTCCAATCGTATCGGCTTTCTCCGCCCATTATTAGCAGCGACCTGGCAGGTAAGTCCACACAAACCTGCTTCCCCGAGAAGGGTTGTTTAAATTCCATCACTACGTCGCTTCCAAGCGAGAGGGATAGTATTGGATCGTCGAAGGCACTGTGAGTGTCTACGTGCGGTGGTATGCCCTGCCCGGGGTCGTAGTGGTTCACCGTTAGCTGATCCGGAACGTGCCAGCGCAGTTCGGGGTGCAAATTTTGAAGCCTTTTCCACAGCTCATCACACACGGCGGGTATTTTTCGTTCCAGCGGCTTCGTCTTATCCACATTATTTGTTCCGTAAACAAATTCGTACCCAAAATGCTTTACTTTGCGATGCTTGAGGGTCTTCTTGAATTGCAAGTCGGTTGCTTCACTATCGTCACAATTAACAGCTTCCAACAGAACCTTTTCCATTGCCTCGTCGATAAAATCACGTTCCAGTATCAGACCGCTGGGTAGATTGTTGCTGCACCATGGACCATTATTATCCAGACACGGAGGAAGGGCATTGCAAAATGCCAGCAGCAGTACGGCTCCATCTTGACCCAGCGTACAAACACCGTTCAGCGCCATATACACCGCATGAGCACTAGCTTTGGACGTACAATGGAGGAAGCAGTACGATTTGCCCGGAGGAAACCGGACCTGTTGAATCGGTCCATGCGGCAGAGCTTCTGCTAGTAGAGCTTCTTGCTGTAAACCTGTCGAAAGGCCCGCGTTGCAGATTACGATAAACTACGAGAAGGGAGATCATCAGATATACTGCCACCCACAACCGTACTACACAAAGCTTACATCCGTTGGATCATCACAAAACTGAGTTCCAGCATCCTTTTCAATGAGCAGCTGGCACCGTTTGATTTTTTTACCAATTTTTTTCTCCAAATTCTTTGAGAGAGTCATTACTAAAGCAAGAACTGCAGCAGCAATCGCGTACACGGCATGCTGGCCTGTGAAATGTAAACAAACAAATTTGACAGCCGGGCCAAGGTAAAGACAATGAGAAGGCAACCGGAGAAAACGGCCGGAAGCGCCATCTGTGTGTCAAACTTTACAACTTTTGTGAAGTAAAAAAGCTCGAATGGCATTGAAAGGATATTATTCAAAATAATGTCCTTGGTGTTTCCTTAATATTGTTAGTAATGGTGTATTGTGTTTTTTTGTTTTTCTTTTAAAAATCTGCTAACTTGAGATTTGTACAGTACAGAACTTATCCTAGCAACTTATGCCAAATTGTTTTTGGTGTAGAATATACAACCAACATTTTTTTTGTATTCATAAAGAACGGTCTGGCCGTAATGCTGGTACAACCAACATTATTCCCATAACATTTTTCAAAGATAATTTCAATATGATTAGTATCGTTGTCAACATCAATTGAGTCCATTTCAAGTCAGCATGGGCCCAAATCAAACGTATCATCGCCAAATGCAAATATTAAATGACATTATTTGTGGTTTAATGTTTACCTTCGAATTCATCGCTGGCTCGATTACCCGTCCTAATGATGCATTCCAGTCATTTCACAATTGGCCTTTATTGTTGGCCAGTATTCTTTTCCCCAATTGCATGATCAATTTGCAAAGTTATCAAACCAATACCGACCCATTGCGTTTGGCTATCAAGAGAATGGCAATGGCAATTGTGCAGTATGACGATGGTAGGGCAGCCGCCATTCGCTTGCTAACCATTTGTTTGCTATGCAAACTAGCAATTGCAACGGGTAGAACATCAAAGGTTACCAACGGTGAATTGCTTGTCAGGTCGGTGTATGTTGCCGCGACTTCAAAGAGGTGCAACGCTGTTGCATACATGAATGAGCGGGTAGCACAGCACGCGAAGCCACCTTTCCTTTTGGGAATCAATCGGAGGCTAGCGAAGCACCTTGAAGAACCGATGGAAGGAAGTACCAACTACATAAGAATTTGGCACTGAAAATGAAAATGGAAGGTGAAATGATAGCAGCAGAGAAGCAAGCTTGTAAATGATTAGAAAACTCATTTCGCTAATATTGCTTCCAGGAATCCGTGGTGGCAAATTATTCTTCTGCCCGTCCCGTCAGAATTTACCAGTTGACGGGACGCGAACGCGTTCCCTGTCCGGGGGGTGTCCACCAAGAATTCCACCGAATCGGAGGCCAATCGGAGAGGTCACCCTTGCTTGGTGTGGAATAAATTGAATTTCACTTATTTATTAGGTTGAATTATTTGCCAATCTCTGGCTCGAGATAACGTACGGATGGAGGAGAACGATCCTCATCCTACCCGTGTACTTTGTACTGAAATCGATTTGAAAGCGATTAGGGAGCGCATGTGATGCTTCCTGCAGTTTTGTATTCCTTTTTCCCCCAAATGACCTTCCCTAGCATGAATACGCCAACACATACACACACAAAGGATACTACCATTCGGGGCAAGTGTCCGGAAGGGAGAACTGCGCAATATCTGCACTCACCGTGCATTTTATTGCACTGGACTTGCACTTATCCTTCGCGCTCGGTTGCGTGGCGCTTGGGGAAAGGATTTGTTTTGCCTTTGACCATGCTGCCCGCGTGTCCTATGAGCTTCAGGGGTAGTGCGGGCCGGCACACCGGAAAAGAGGAAGTCAATCTGACGCCAAACTGTCCGCGTGCGTGGCTGGTTGACCGATGTTTATCTGTGCTTTGTGAAAGCTTGCCGTTTTTTGTGTTGTGTATGCTTTAGTTTATTTTCAACTGACGTCGCTCACTCTGGTGCACGGACATACCTAATCCGGGGTGCAATTAAATTGCATTTTCCCCCCCGATTTCCCCCCTCCATCGGCATGGGACAGCAAGCAAGAAGCAACCATCAATGATTGCTATCTTTCGCTATCGTGGCTAGGTCAGTCCACACGAAACACACGATCCAGTCGGTCGGAAGTGACCGATTGCATTTGTGCAAACCTGATGGGACACTAGGTGGAAGCTTGTGCGGACGGGTAAAGGACGGGCAGGAAATGTTTGCAATGGACCTCAAGTAAAGTAATGCACTGGAAATTTATAACAAAAAACCAGTAGCAAAATGTCCGATGGAATGACTAACTGACTTGATCACAAATTGAAACGAGTGACGTTCATGTGCCACGTATCGAAAGGGACAGCCCGTGCAGCGGGATACCGGCCGGAGACAAAAAACTGCACGCCATTGCAATAATCGGTTTTGTTTTTTGGTTTTTGTTGTGGAAGAAGATACCACAAAAACAGGCGAAACCCCAACGATGACATCGGTAGCAAATGGGGTTTTGCATGGGAAATGGCAATGGCCAAAAGGGTTTTTGTTTTTACTGAGGTACAGAAATAGAGAGAGAGAGAGAGAGAGAGAGAGAGAGAGTAATTTACTGAAATTGCACTTTTTGCCGGAATTAAAGTGCAGGGTACAGTGAAGGTAGGACATTAGTTTGATTTACTCTTCGCAGTGTGCATGTTGACATTCGGACTTTCTTCCGATAAGATAATGAATATGAAACTGCCAGCCCGGGGAAATGTCTAAGTGGGAGATAGGTGTGCTTTTGCTGTATTATTTTAAATCCTTTTAATAGGAGTTTTGTATTCACAACATTCAGTACAAATTGGTGTAATTTATGGTGACTTTATTTTACCCGTAGCAAGGTAGACAGTCCTGCGTACGAAGAGGCTATCTGGGTGGGATTTGATCTCCGGTCCTATCGTGTGAGAAGACCAGCAAAGATCGCCGGATCAAAGGACTCTAAAGCCTAGTAATGGAATAGTCATAATCAGTTAACCGCACTGTCAAAAAAATTTATCCATATCGATAAAGTAATGCTGTTTTTATTAAGACAAGAGCACAAAATTAATTTTCAAACTTGTTTCTGTCCCACATAAGCTGAAATCGGATAGTTTTGAATCATTAACTTATTTTAAATAACTAGTTTATAGAATGGAAAAATTGGCCCAAGTAAATGGGACTTGTACGAATTGTCGTCCTGTTGATTTTTTCTCCATGGTTGTTTTTCGGTAAGCATTAAAAGAGAATATGCAACCGAGCATACCCCGGATAAGGTTACTAGTATATTGATAGTGATAGCTAAGTAAATTGAAAGGAGAATTATTGATAAATAGTTTTGAGAAACATGACTAAAGCCGTTCAATTCGAATAAAAAAAAGTTAATATACAAGTTATGGAAAACATTTAAATTTCAACTCAATTGCTTATTTCTAGAACACACTGATTGTTGATTGCATATCCAATTGTGAACAACTCATTGTATAATTTTGCAGAGGAAAGTTTTACATTTTAAACATTTATTTTTGTTGTTCAATTATCGAAATGGCTAGCAATATTTCTGCCATTTTTGGTTCACTATACTACACTTAATAATACCATGTAGCTGAATAGTCAGTCCGCACTATGGGCGAATGGTCCAGAAGAGCCTTGAGCTCCGGACCAGCCGTATGAAGACCGGTGCCGGTGTTGCCTCTACCACCGAGCCGCCCCACAGGTCGTTCTATTTTAATAAAAAAATACTGAAATGTTTATTAAAATGATGTTTAAAACTTCTTCTTCTTCTTCTTCTTCTTTGACCCAACGAACTCTTTGGACATGCCTTCCATTTCTGGTTTAGTAGACTTAGTGAAACCAGTTAGAAGGATAGTCAATCCTCACTGCGGAGGAACGGTCCGTGTTTTAAAATGTAACTTTCCAGAAAAACACAGGACTTCATGATGACGATTATTTTTGTTTGAGTAAATGATTCTAGCAGAACAGTTGATATGCAGCTAGCATGTGGAATATAAAGTAGAGCTTATATCGCCTGAGGTTAAGGTAAATTAATTTAACTTTTGTATAAAGAGGTCATTTTTTTAAATTAAAGAAAGAAAATTTATCTAAGATTCGTGTCGCTTCAAAAAGCCGTTAGTTGTGGATTTGCAATGGCAGTTTCATCGCAATTGATGTTTTGTGCAAATGATGACCACTAACTAGTCCATAATTGGTGGCTCTACTCTGAGTGCAAATTTTGCACTGATAAGATTTTTGGAAAACTGTTCTATAGAGTTCTCTTTCTCTCTTCTTGGCCAAATGACTTCTTAGGTTATGCCTACGATTTCTGGCTTACTAGTTACTAGTGAGTAGATTATCTAACTACTCACTGGCTACGTAGTTGGATAGTCAGTCCTCACTACAAGCGAGCGGTTCGGATGGGATTTGAACCCCGATTCAGCCGTATGAAGACAGGCGCGGATGTCGTCTCACCTTGTTCTATAGAGTTAAAATAATTAAAATTATTTAAAAAAAAGATGATGAAAACAAGAATCGGATTTGTTTAAATGTAGACGATGTTGATATTATTGTAGTTCCGACAATACGACAAGAAATGGAGTAAAAAGATAAATATATTAGTACAATATAGAGATTGTAATTAATTAGTTTAATTTGGGGCGGTCCGGTGACCGAGGCCACAGCGGCGCCGGTCTTCACACGACAGGGCCGGGGTTCAAATCCCATCCAGACCGCCTCCCCGTAGGTAACACTGTCTACTTTACTACGGGTAAAATTAAGTCGCTGAAAGCCATTTCTGGGCAGGCCGAGACCTCTCGAGGTTGTAGTGCCAAGGAAGAAGAAGAAGAATTATTTAGTATTTTAATTCAAACTAGTTTTTCAGAAGTAGAAAAAAAATCATCTCTCTGTCCAGTTAGACAAATTAAAATTAATTTCAGTCCTAATTGACCCCCCCCTCCCCCCCACTTACTACTTAGTGTTGCAGTTGTTAACAAATATGCCGTTTTTGTCGTGTAATTGAAATTATCCAAAGAACGTTTTCGCCTGTCAGCCAGTCCAATGCATCATAATTGATCTTTTGACCATCGGGTTTTGTGTACTGGGAACCACAGTAAGTAAGACTGACGCGTCCCAAATTGTGCATCATTGTCCGTTAAACAGGTGCACCAGACCAGAGTGGGAAAGTGCCGTTGACTCCATATAAGAAACACCCCAACACGACGACGCCTTAATTCCGCAGTCACCCACTTCCTTGGTTCCCTCTGGCCGGTGGTTTTGAGTAAATATTTATGGCATCTATTCTTCTTTTGCCCGGCAGCCACTCACTGTGGAGCTGCTAATTATCTTTCCACCAGCAGTTCGCAGTTCCACCTGATTCGCTTGTCCAGCGCGTCCACGGGAAGGTTTTGCTAACGGGGGAGAAAGAAAACAAGCTCTCGGAATGCTTTAAATTACCAAATTAACCCCATTTTTTTGGCCCCACAATCGGCTTGGCGCGTTGCATGGGTCTATTTTCGCATTCTGCCCCAGCCGTCCAGTGTTTGGCGGGGCAATAAAGGAAATGCATCCAGGCTCGGTGGTTAGCGCTGGTCGGGAACGCGATCTTACCCAGCTGTGTGGAAATTTATATTGCAATAAAACCAAGTGGCAACACACACTTCTTCCCATGGGGCTGTTATAAAGTGTGCCCCATTGTGTAGTGGTGCCGTAGTGCACCATCGGTGGGAAATGCACCGGGGAACTCGTTTTTCTCTTCCAACGCTTTTGGAGGAAAATTTGTACAGCGCCCAACGCAGCGCAAACGAAGTAGAAACCACTGCGCGGTGAGTTCTAGTTTAACTGAGAATGATCGAGAACGTTCTAGAGGGTGCTCTGCTCCATCTGTTTCGGCGTGCTTAGCTTTGCTGAAGAAGAACCAGTTTTAGATAAAAATTAAAAGCTTCCATAATGTTGTGATTTGTTGTTCCCCTTCGAGTGATCTTCTAAAAGTACAAAAAAAGGATTCTAGGGATATGGATGTTTTGGTTTTGATACCTATCAAATGTCCACCATCTACTTCAAACATTCCCGAGCCCTTAAGGGGAAGATCGCTTAAACGTCATTCAACGAAGAATAGGACACCACCGTAAGCGAATATGGCTAACAGGCGGACGCGGCCCGTTTTTAATCCCTTCGCCTTCCGTAAGGATCCAACAGAGGGTCCACGAAAACGGAGGGTCAAGAAAAGGTTTAATTTTAATATCAATTTTATTGACCATCGTAGAAAATGGCTGGAAAGATAAAACCATCCATAAAGGGGCATCGCGAGATGGCGCGGATCGGCCGTGTAACATAACCCACGCACCGGGCAAAAGGGTCTCGAGAGGAAGGATACACCAAAAAAAAGGCCCAAACGAACCTCCACTACACTGTTGTGGCCCCGATCCTTCACCTCGTTCACCCGGTGTGCATACCTCCCGGGTTGTTAGAACTATTATTTTAAAGCGTTTTTCGTTGTTTTCTGTTGCGTTCCGCTTTTTGGGTCCTCACGGTTTCGGGAGGTCCTCCCATTGTACGCCTGCATCTAACCAGCGACATGTCCGAATCTGCCGGGAGGATCATGTTTCCCCCGGTGGTCAATGTTTTTACAGTTTGTTCGTTCTCCTTCGCATCATCATCATCATCATCGTCGTCGAGGTATGGCGTCACGGGGATCCGGATCCGGATGGGCTGACGCACTAAGGAATGTGTGTTGTTGCCCTTTTAAGGTTTTGTACAGCTCGTATGCCCCACTGAGACTAATAATAGCTAATCATGACGGTAACACGCGCAAGTGTGGACTTCATCGCGTCTTTTTTATTCGAAAATCTGTGCATGTGTGTGAATAGTTCCTGTACTTACGAAGATATAATTCTTATAATGTTTATCTCTCTCTCTTTTTGGTCTAACTAACTCTTAAGGCCATGACTTCCCTTTCTGAGTTACTTATGGATAGATTAGACCTCACTACTTTATCAGTTCTCACTCACTTATTATGGTTACAGAAAGCAAATTAATTGAAACTTCGCAACAGTCTTACGCGTCCTTTAAGCATTTTAGGACCTCAAGAAGGGACCACCTTTTTAGAAAAATACGTGATGGAAGAAAATAATGTGTCAAATGCTATGCTTGAAAGGAACCCAATCGATCACGAGTGTTGAACAATTCGCAATTTTGTATTTTTAACCATTATGTGCAATTTTGCTTATTAGTCCTGTTTTAGGATGAGTTCTAAAAAGAAGATTATTATAATTTGAAGTCCGTCTGACACACATATATTGTTAATCAGAAGTAATTTAGTATACCAATTTCGTTGAAGCCGCAACGGTTACACCAGTACCAAGCATGGAATCCCTTCCGAACACATGACTGGCTAACTACGGATACAATAAGTCAAGGAGGCCAGTAATGGTAGACATCGACCTTTTGAGGCTGTAGAAGCCAATAAGTAGGTTTTTTTTAATCTATTTTACGTTCAATTATGCAAAAACGTTAAGGGAAGAGATGGCTGATATGGGTGGGAATGTTTGGTATCATGTTTCAAACGCCATCGGTCCTGATCTCATCTTGGTTTAATGATCTCTTGCCTGCTTTTTCTGGCTTACTAGACTTAATAATGCCACGTAGTTGGATAGTTAGTCAGTCCTCACTACGGGAGAACGGTCCTGATGGGATTTGAAAGCCAGTCCTGCCGTATGGAGACCGGTGCCGGTGTTGCCTCTATCACCGAGTCGCCCTTCGCTCCCGAATCTGTACAATTGCTTTAAAGAAAATTTTTGGTCGTTAGTTTTGATGTTATCCCAAATTGTATTAAAGAACTTCAATGAGGAGCCCATCCGTTCTTGTAAATCACGAAGAAAAGCTTGCAGCTATTTGATTTAAGAATCTTATGAATTTTTGGTACAGGACTTGATAAATCAAATTTATCATAATTATTTAACTGCAAAATTAAAGAAACTAAAGAAATATATTAGTGTCTTATAGCCACATTTTCTTCACTATCAATACATGTCACCAGGAGCGCTGGAAAACTTCTGATTGCGCATACGGTTATCACAAACGATAGACAATTTGTCCCTTTTCCCTTTTTCTTGTCACTGTTTAGCTTTTCCTACACGCGGAGGAGCAATCTCTACAAACACGAAGCAAGAGAGATAGAGAGAGAAGGACGACTTAAAAGACAATCTCAACTGGCAACACGTGAGGTTGTAATTCCGTTGGCGTAACTTTTCGGGATACGACTGTTTTTTTTTCGTTGGTTCCCTGTTTTTGCTTTCGGGTTCGGGAACCAAAGTCAACCCAGAAAGGAAAGAGAAGTAAAGAACGCGACACAAGCGAGGAAAAGAAAAAGGAAATAGATGCGATCACGCCGAAAGAAAAAGTAAAAAACAAACCAAACAGCAGAGATCCGATCAGTGACCTCGTTTCGTTTGAAGGTGATTTCAAGGGCAAGGCTATGGCTTCACCAGCTCAAACTGTCACGAAGGACTAACAGTAGTAAAGGATGAAAAGCAGTATCAGCTCGCTTGGAACCGTGTTTTTCCCCGAAAGCGTACCGCGATGACATGCGGGAGTTAAATTAAAAACACAGCTCTACATTACGACCAGCAATAACAATCGCCCAGAGTGGTAAAGGAAACGGACGGTAAACCTTTAACCTGGGGGAAACGGTAACGATCCACCAGACTGCAAAATCACCTTTTGCCGTGTTGCGAATGTGGGGTGGACATAATTTAGAGATTATTATTTATGCAACCAGCGGATTGTAATGCGATCGTAAACAAGCGTGTTATGGTGGCGTGGCGTGTATTTGCTTAGACGCGGACGCAGACCATTCGGATCGGTATCCTTGCCTTAACAAACGAGCGGGGATGGTAAAAAATGGCAATTGCCATTTTATTTGCCACTAGTAAAATTTTTGGATTCGTAATTGTGCGGACAACAGTCTGTGTCACGTACGTTGCGTCTATGGCTCGCGATCGTTATGGAGGGCACCCACCAAACGAACAGCAATCGCTCAAGGAAAGCTCCCTCACATCAGAGCAAAAAGGGAAAGCAAACTAGCCGCGATTCGCCTTTCTCCGTGATATAATTTTACACATATATAGCTTTATGGCTTTACACGGTCGTTATTTGTGGTGCGAAAATCGCACCATCGAGTCCGGCCGGCCGGACCGGTAACGGGTATCAACAGTAAAAGTAAAACTAAGCCAAAACCAACCTTCTACACACTACAACCAGCCCCGTAACCTGTGTCTCGGCCGTTTACTTTTATATTTCATATTTCATGCTTACACCATCACGCCGACAAACCATTGCTGCCCACTGCTTGGCTTTGGCTTTTTTCTCGCTCTCGGGTTGGGGGCGCGTAAAAGTGGCTAATTTTCGATGTTTCGGTACCACCTTCGCAGCCGGCTGCTCCGTGTGCACCGGTTATAACTATTATTTATGCCTTAATTTTACGTTTTTGTGCGCGGCCGTCATGCGTTTTGCCAGCGGCAGCAGCCACGGTACGGCGTGTGCCGTTTTTATTGCACACTTCTACGATGGCACGACCTTACCGAATCAGCTGTTGCAAACTTTCTTTCGGTGGCGGTCTGCCCGTTTGGTAGACTACACGGCACAGCGCACGATACAGTGGGGGACGATTTTTTACTGCAATTGTTTTCAGTGGTGTGTTTGGAAATAAGGGTTTTTTGTTAATGAAAGTAATTGTACTGGAGAATCTATTTTAAGGTAGAACTTTCTCTATGTTAAATAAAAATTGTTGTAAAATCATTTGATTCCTAATCAACCCTAATTGATTGCTCCTGACTGATATTATTTCGAGCAGGTTGGAACAGGTAAAAATTGCAACTCCAGCAAAAGTCCTTTAAATAGACGGACGAGCGTTATCGCCGCAAAGTGTAATCATTTAATATCAAATCTTGTGGACAACCGAGTACTCTCTGTCGATGTGAACGATCGAGACAGATTTATCTGCTGGGTTATTCGGTATCATTCTCGTGACATGGTCAATCCACCGGAGATTGGCGAACTTAATTCGTTGTTTTTAGATTTTCGTTCATTTTGGATGTGAGAGTCTATGTCTCATGGGCTTTTTGGTTGTCAGAGTCCATGTTATTTTCTATGCGGCCCCAGTCTCGTCCGTCGCAACAGGTGTTTAGAGAAGTTTACCAAGGCGAATACTTAGGCGATCGGTTGTCAGTCAGCTTCTTTGCATAGAGCTTTTGATAGTGGGTTTGTGAGCCATCGACCGGAATTACCTGCTTAATCAGAAACAGGGCTATTCTACTCACCTAGTCCAGTGGTTAACAATACATAAAACGACCAAGCTTGTGGTGAGCAATAATCATCATGATTTTGATACGTTCATAGTTTTTTTAGGGCTTTAATATTTAATTTTGACTGGCTGTTCACATTTTTTTCATACACGTAATACCAGCGTTCTGATGAACTCGAAAAATATAAAATAAATCCTGTATCCTGCTCAGTTCCATCTGTCATGCGTTAGAGACCGGGAACGTTTTCGTGAGTGTGATCGCTGAAATCACTGAGAATTTTTCGTGAGATCACTGAAATGCTTTAATAATTTCTTGTTCTATAATTATGTAACTTCTTTATTATTTAATTATTGCAAAAAAAATTAATAACT
Source organism: Anopheles stephensi (assembly GCF_013141755.1). Taxonomy (NCBI): domain Eukaryota; kingdom Metazoa; phylum Arthropoda; class Insecta; order Diptera; family Culicidae; genus Anopheles; species Anopheles stephensi. Next base: position 32,016,525 of record NC_050202.1, on the reverse strand, counting down.
ACTAAAAACGGTGCGAATTGAGAAGTTGTGGTTGTTGAGTCGCGGAGAAATCTATGATTATTTTCTCAAAAGGTCTTGGAAGAAAACGTGTGTACTGCTTGATACTTCTTTTGTGAGTGCGTTTATTCATATTCTAAACCCTAATCCTAAATTTACACCTAACAGTTCATTCCTATAATTCATCCGAAACTGCCTTCGAGAATGGCATGCGGATTGCCTACATATTAGGAGCATTCATCCTTCAATATTTTCCAAATGGCTCAAAAATTGAAACCTACTGTCTCACGGTGTACTGAGTGGCGAAGGAAAGCGAAAAAAAAAAACAAAACAAACATACAACCACCCAAACCATGCTTCACCGGTTCCGACGATTAAATTATGACAATCAATGAACAAAGGCAGGCGGAAGCCAGAGGCCGCACAGCTGAGGGGAGAGAAAAATGGAAAGTTAACCCCCTGTACGTAGGCCGGGGTGCATGAAGCTTTTCCGTTCGTCTTTAATTGGCGGCCCGGATCAGCCGATGGGGTCGCGTTCCGAGCAATTATGCATTGCAGTGATTGATATTTGCAAATGGCTCGTATGTTTTCACCTGCGTGGATTCCAGTGGTTCAAGTGGTGGATGAGCAGTGAGCACCGTCTTCTTCTTCTTCTGCTGCCACTGACGTTTTTTCTTCTTGTATCTAAAGTGTCGATCCCGTTACGGTTTTGATAGTGCAGACTATTTTAAGCTACTCATTTTCTTTGCTTTTATCACGAGCAGCAAACCGGGGAAGCTTGGTGCGGTGAGTCTCGGTCTGTTGAGATACGCATGAGAAACCCGGGTTGGCTGTGTGCGATCTGTGTGTCTGTGGGTGAATTAATGAAAGGGGGGAAGCATTTAACAATTAACACATTATAATGTACATTAATTGCTTATCGGTTCATTAAAATAGGGGCACGCTCGCGCGAAAAAAAGGCACAGCCACATTTATGCTATCGTGCACTTAGCTGAGCTGTGGAATCGACGGGCAGTCCAAATGCACCATCGCGCATCGTATCATAATAAGGGGGGGAACTGGAATCTTGTGCATCCGTTTACACTGGTTGAATGTTTTTTCGTGGGTGGAAGCATGGAAAATGGAAAATGAAAGAAAAGCACCTCCTTACGTGCTAAGCAGTTAGTAAGTTCTCTTAAGTCACTTGAGTCGCGATCCCACCTTTCCCAGACAAAATGGAGCTTGGGGTTCATTTTGGGTACGATCTTTAAATTAATTGATTCAAATGGCACTGTAACACAAACACTGATCTACGCAGGGGTTGATGTACAGATAGGTGGCCGCACTTTTGAAGTCGTACAAAATTTCACCTATCTGAGGTCAAAAGTCTGCACCAACAACAATATTGATGTTGAGTTATGCGCAAGTGAGCTGGCTGCCAACCGATAATACTACAGTCTCAGGAATCTTCTCCACTTAAAATACCTGTCACGACGGACGAAACTGGGATTGTACAGAACATTTATAGTCCCAGTACTCACATACGCCTCTGAGACATGGACTCTGTCCAAAACTGACGAAGCCCTCTTAGTCGCGTTCGAGAGGAAGATGCTCAAAAGGATATTTGGCCCCGTATGTGTGGAAGGAAAATGGAGGAGCCGCTACAATGACGAGCACTACGAGTACGAAGGTCTCACCATTGTGCAGCGAATTAGACTCGCCAGGCTCCGGTGGGCTGGTCACGTCATGAGAATGACACCGGACGACCCAGCCCGTAAAGTCCTTTTAATCCGTCGTAGGCCCAAACTGAGATGGGGTAATGGACCCTGAGCAGCGTCAAGGATTGTTGCAGCAGGCCAAGACAGCGAAGCGGTTGTAGCGTCAGATATGTAAGTAAGTAAGATTTAAGTCGCACACGTTTTTGACTTCGCGGGATGCAACTGGTAAAGTGCAATGACTGTCAACTGAACCGAGCTCTGAATAGGCTAAATTCCTTCCTTCACCATCGAGTCACGTGGCTCTTGTCCGGTAAGAATGGAATAAACCCTTTTTTTCAATAACACGTCAAACTAATTGTGGTCCCCGATGCTCCCCGTTTTCCACGCGAACGCGGGTTTTCCCCCCACCACTTGTTCTATTATTGTGATGAAGTGCCACTTTGTTTCGTCCCAATAATGGGAAATTTGCGTGCGCAAAATGTCGTTCCCTTACCTCGCACGTCCGCAAATTATGCAAATAGCATTTCAGAATGGTTTGGCTGTGTTTGCTTTTCCTCTGGCAAACCAAGCAGTGGAATGTCCGTTTACAATCTCTTCGAACGGTAGGAAGCGCAAAGGACGCACGAAGGACGCGCCAGTAGAACGAAGGACTAGTTCCACGTGGAGGGGAGAGTTGTTTTTCGTTTTTCGCGTTTTTCTTACACTAAACTGTCGTGTTATGAGTAGCACACGGCAACCACCGTTAAGGCAACAGTGAACAGAACCTTCGGGGCCAGATATCGCGAGTACGGCCAGTAAACTTCTGGAGCAATGCAATGGAGCGATGATAAGTTTAACACCAGCAAACACACATAAAATAATGTTAGAGCAATGCAAAAGAAGAAAAAAAAAACGGACGGCTCATGTCAGGTCGCGACAAGACCATAGCACTCCATCGCACTGCAACAGGACATAAATGTTATTGTTTTGGTTTTGGGACAAAGTAATGGCAACATTAAGTTCGCGATAGTTAATTAAGTGGCACTGTAATGTGACTCACTTTGCGATAGGAACGTATTTATCAACACGATGATCAGGGTACAAACGATTCAATACATTCAGGAAGGAAGTGGAAATAGATCCAGTACACCACAGTACAAACTTGTGCGCTTGGTGGGTGTTGTTTGTTTAAATGATTTTGCTAAATAAGCTGCCACCGATAATAAGGGGCACCGTTGTGGGGCGCGATTTAACAGGATGCAAACAGTTTGAAGCAAGCTAGCTGTTGAACTTTAAACGGTGCAAACTTGAGCGGTTGGAGTGGTGAAAACACAATTATCTACATTCACATCCGCAAGTGTTTCTTCATGAAAGCGATCGTAATTTGTTTTTTTTTTTTTGTTGTTGCCTGTGGTTTGGTAAGAAGGAAAGCAGATGTTTAACCAGCTGGTGGGTTATATCGGCTGGTAACCTTTTTTTTCTAATAGTTGGTTGTGAAATTATAGATACAATGTATCTAATTAAAGGGAAGATTTATGGAAACACTAAAGCAGTGGTTGTTTAGAAATTAATCGGTTGATCTAATCGTTCTGATGCTGTCACCAACGAAGTCATCTACAAACGGCAAGCCTGTGAGGTGATGTTTTGGTCCAGATGAAGGACAAGTATTCATGAAATGAGTCTGCCTTCGACGGCACTAGGGCCAGCTCCCTGTACGCAGGTCTTCCTACCTTGCTAAGGGAAAAAATCAAGTCACAGAGAGCTCGAATTGGCAGGCAGAAACCCTTTCAAGGTTGTAGTGCCAATGAAGAAGATATAGAGAAAAGGGTGTTCCAGTGGCCAAGGAGATAGAATCGCCGGTCTCTACACGGCAGGACATAAGATCAAATAACATCTGACAATGAAATCAAATACCACTAGGGGAATAGCAGGCCTAGATCTTTCAAGGTTGTAGTGCAAAAGAAGAAGAAGATAATATGATTAAGAGGAAAAACATAGCTTCCTGGTTCTTGCGCTACTGTCCACTAGTTTTCAGCAAACTTCATGTTCTATATTCTTGCCGGCAAAGGGATTTAGTGGAAATGGTGTAGATATTATAGATCAACCCAGGATCTGTTCGATATGAGCTACTGAAGCAGCGTACTGAAGCAGCTGGCAACTGACCAGATCCCCATCCTTATTCCGACAACAAGTCACCTTAGGTCTGAAGTTATTTCGGCAACCTCCTATCTTCCTGTTCCGTAACGCTCTCTGATTTATTGGAGTTCTTGCACTCGCTGCGCTTCCCAAAGTTGTTTTTTGTTAAATATTACAGAAGCGATAACGGCGCCGGTCTTTAAACGACAGGACCGGTGATCAAATCCCATATAGACTGCCCACCCGTACGCAGGTCTTAAGGATATTCAGTACAGTTACGGATAAAAGCAAGTCACAGTAAGCCAGTATTGGCAGGCCGAGATCATTCAGTATCAGAATAGTTAAATGCTTGTGTAAAAATGCGCCTGGTTAAATTGCTTGACTAGACATAACTAGCCTGACATATACCAATCATTTGGCAAACCTGGTCACACTATATATATGTAGTTCGTTTACAATAACCATCATGATAAACAGCCGGGCAAGATGATTAAACACAAGTAAATGCATTAATCGGGATTAGTTAAGGAATTACTAGCAATATTGCTCACCACTACATTGCTACCATTGGCAGATAATGGACGAGATGTAATTAATCATCAAACATCGTGAAATAAATTTACATTGCCGATTGCAACTAGCTAAATAAAATTAATGAGTAAAAACTCTCGCTGCTATACGCGGCGAATACCAAAATTGTGACTAATGGTTTGTGCAGATTGATGCCACGGTCTAAAGCAAGCGATATATTCCACAACGATACTCTCGGCTCCAAAATCTACCCCTATTCCCTCCCAACCGCTATCATTACGTACGCATTTTCATGCGTTGTTTTTCTAAGGTTGTTAGGAATATACGATAGAAAACAGTTCCATCGCGTTCGCGATCGTTTCGTATCGCAAAACTGCTAATACAAACCGGCAAGACAAGCGAACCGTTCCATCCCGCCCCAATGTTTCGCGCTACTGTAGTGCGAGATAAGGATGGATGGTCACCCCGGGTTTTGGTTACGCATAAAATGTGATGAAATAATAGCAAACCGGCGAAGAAACGCTCCCTCCACAGGAGATCGCGCGATCGCAATTTGGAGGCCATTTTTGCACGATCGTCCGGTTGTGGCGCTCGCCGGCTGCGTGTTTCGCTTGCGCAAGTGCGTATGCGCGACCGTGTGTGTATGTGTGATCATGGTGCGAGTGTGCGGTTTTGGGGAGGGGATTTTCGCGCTTCTTTGTTTGCGCATTTTTTAATTCATTCCTCCGGGTGGCTTGCGGGTCCCTCTCTTGCTCTCTTTCTCTGTCTCTCTCTCTCCCCCTTACCCTTCCTTTAACCGTCCCCTTCCTGCCCCTTGCAAGTCAAGCGATTTTTGACTTTGGCAACCTTCATCATCATCGCCATCATTGCCGCTGTTGTGATCGTGAATTCAAGGACACTTTTTTCGCGTGATCACTAGCCCGAGAACGAACGAGCGAGAAAAGGAAAGAAAGCGGGCGCGAGAAGAACAAGACAACACTGCAAACTGCAAAAAAAGAAGACTTTACGCACTTTTCTGTGCCGATGTATGCGTGTACGCAACAAGTCGTGTTCGCGATTATGGAAATTAATCGTGCAGCAGTGGGGAAGCAGGGGGGTCGTTGGGGTTGCAGACCAAGGGGGAAGTTGTTCAAAATTCGCGTCTTCTTCTTCGCGTTTCGCGCGGTTTTAGCGAACCCGCAACAAGCTGGGTGTAGGGTTTTTTGTTGTTGTTCTGGTGCGTGCTAGCGTACCCGGAGCGTGTGTTGTTGAAGCAAGAACCGAATTGGATTTGATTTTGCGGGTGGAATTTTGCGTACCACTCTAAGAACAAGGGTAGAAGACTCTCGAACATTGTGAAGGGTACTCTAGTGATCACAAACAGTGGAGGGCGGACATGCGTTGATCAGATAGCAATTTCGATGTACTGGCTAGGCTTGTTGGCTTCATTCATTGCTGATGCGCCGCCATAGGTAACATTTGAATACTAATGGCATGAACGTATTCTTCTTCCTCCAGACGCGTTTTACTACTTGACTGGCTCACTGTCATGTCTTGCTGTGCTGGGTGATGTCAGGTGCTGCATTGAAAATTCGTGCAAAATCAATTTAACATAATTTAGCCTAACTAAGAATAATGAAGTATTTCAACACCGGGTTGAATTGTTTGCTGATGGTGCCTTGAACAAAATGTTTGTTTGCCTATCTAACCAATCGTTCAACAAACATTTAATTGTTCAAGATAGCTAAGGAAGGCTGTTATTTGCATTTATTTGATCTAACAACCTATCTTTCAAGGTGGAATGAAGTTTGTACTTTATTGAACACGGCTGTCCAAACCAACTGGATCTAATTTTCTTTATAGTGGAGATGGAGCACGACAACTCCGCACGTAAGTCTATGAGTAAATGCTGAGACATAGTCCATTGTCAAGGTCACATCGGCACTGGACATGTTAAGATAAATTAAATAATTCGAAATAGATAGCTAGAAAAGTTTATTTGGTGATGTAATTCGAGTTTCGAATTTGATGAATCGTAAACACTTAAAAATGAATGTCTATCAAACGTTAGAACCTATAGAAACGAATTTCACTACGATGGACGCATATGAAGACGCTCACGAAAGGCGAGGTGTACCAAATTAAAACGTGAAGTAGTTTACTTGGAAGTCTTTACAAAAACAATATTAACTGTCAGATCCAATGCTGACCCAAACAGCGTTTGATACAGGCTGGGCTAAGCAAACTAACCGATCAACTTGTATCATTGTCAACTCTGGATTAAATTATGAGAATCGTAGAAAAAATCTAATCTGAATCAAGTGCAACAAATCCGTTTAAATAAAAAGCTTAGAACGCTCACTCAGCAAGAAAAAAAGAAATTAAGCGAATCCCCCAACAAGATTCGCTGTGGAAGAAAAATCTGCAAAAACTCAACCGTGTATCTGGTTACACACAAACAAATTGCTGAACAAATTTAATAGTTTTGAGAGAAATTCTATAACTCGCGCTTCAGAAACGCTTCGTCTTACATTGATGAGCCGCAGTAATTTTAAGGAGCAGTTGTTTCACTCAATGTCTCAATAACTTCAAAGACCTTGTTGTAACAATTGGTTGTCTATGATTGGCTATTTTTACACTGTTTGTATGAAATGTTTATCATTTATTGAAAATTGCATGTCTATTGTGGTAGTTAGCTTTGGTTTTAGTTCCGCATCTCTGTTGATTACACTCAGATTACACTTATTTACTTAACAGGCGCTACAACAGTCTTGGTCTGCTGCAATAGTTTTCGATAAGGCTTACGGTCTAGTCCCGTCGTGTGTTTGAGACATCTCAGTTTGAGCTTTCCATTGACTTGATGGGCTTGGTCGTCCGGTGCCATTCTCTTGACATAACCAACTCACCGGAGCTAGGCGGGACTGTAAAGTACCTCAATAAGTTTTGATGCTTCTTGCTCTTAACATATGCCTAGTGATTTATCCTCAACGTTTCCCTGAGTCAGTTAGCAAAAATGGAAGGTGTGAGCATCGGAACAGTCCATTACGCGATTCCGAAGGACAAGTAAGGAGTTTACCTTTCAAGGCAAGAAAACATATGGACGTAAATCTCATTATGAGAAGCAATCAAACGGAGTCGAATTCGTTCCGAAGGAGAAGAATCCTCCAGACTGTCCGGAAGCCCGATCAATTGAAACTTTTTGGTCTGAGGCCCTGACAAAAGCTTATTAGCATAACATGTCGTAGAGCATGGAGTAGAGAATTAAAGAACATAGAACAATTAAATAAAACTTTGAATAGCTCAAGAATAAGGATCGTAGTGGTATTTTCAAAAAATACGTGAAATCACCGTACAACTACATAGTAGGGCTGATCATTGTTACGGCTCAACAGGTGATTTCAATGAAGAAGTTTCCACAGGCATTAGTACGGCAGCTGTTAGCAGCCAACAACCTTGAACCTTGAATTCCATTTCATATATAAGCAGGAGCTGTTGGATTCTTTTCCGAAACATCGAATGAGCAGAACTCTTAATGAGTTCCAAACACATACGATTCACCAAGATAATCCTTTAACTACTCGTTAATGAAGTTTAATACCAAAACAACAGCACACTGATGCTCGTTAACCCTCAATTTCTCCCTCTTGTGCGGCTAAATGATTATTTATGTGTTGAAAAATAAATTCAATCATCGATCGGTGCAATAGCACGTTCCCATCGCGCACGAAGGAATCCTTTTGCGTAATAGAACGCGCAAGGGAAACCCTCATATAAATCCATCGAATTCTCGCGTAAAACGACACACTTGCCCGATGCGGGTTGGCTGGCTGCCGCGTATCAAATGATCAATCTATCGTGAAGCTTCACAAACCGTGTACTTTCTTCCCTAATTCCGCAGTGAGTTGGATGGCAAAAAAGTGGAGGAACACAAAAAGAAGAAAAAAAAAACCTCCCCGAATCGTAAACCCAGCAGCAAACAAGTCGGATGCACTTTCACGGCGGTACACATTGCAGAACCCCGCGGATCTTGTGACCTATTCACATGGTGCTGGTGGTGGTGGTCGTGCCAACTAGTGATGTGCAAACTGAATCAGAATGAGTGAATGACTTAAATCTTAGCAATGAATTAGATGATTTAAATCATCACGAAGAGTTATTTTAACTCACCTATGATTTAACTCTCCGTGCCGACTAGCCACTCACTCACTGCGTTTTAACTCACTCATGAGTTAAATAACTCATTGGTGATTTAACTCTCCGTGCCGACTAACCACTCACTCACTGCGTTTTAACTCACTCACCTCGTTTTTACTCACTCACCTCGGTTTTACTCACTCACCTCGTTTTTACTCACTCACCTCGTTTTTACTCACTAGAGAGTTAAATATCGTATTGGCATATCGCATTGGTCACGATCACACGATGATTTAAGAAAATACAATACGGTAATGAGCCGTAATGATAGATTGTTCATAAATAAATTATTTTAAAAGAGACTATGTAAATCTTTCGCTTGTGTGTACGGCAGCTCTAAAATGTTCAGCTATACAGCTCGTCAGTTAGTATACGATATCGAAGCGATCTTTAGAAGATTTACATAGTCTCTTTTAAAATAATTTATTTATGAACAATCTATCTTTACGGCTCATTACCGTATTGTATTTTCTTAAATAAACGTGTGATCGTGACCAATGCGATATGCCAATACGATATTTAACTCTCTAGTGAGTAAAAACGAGGTGAGTGAGTAAAAACGAGGTGAGTGAGTAAAACCGAGGTGAGTGAGTAAAAACGAGGTGAGTGAGTAAAAACGAGGTGAGTGAGTAAAAACGAGGTGAGTGAGTTAAAACGCAGTGAGTGAGTTAAAACGAGGTGAGTGAGTTATAACGAGGTGAGTGAGTAAAAACGAGGTGAGTGAGTTAAAACGCAGTGAGTGAGTGGCTAGTCGGCACGGAGAGTTAAATCACCAATGAGTTATTTAACTCATGAGTGAGTTAAAACGCAGTGAGTGAGTGGCTAGTCGGCACGGAGAGTTAAATCATTATTCAAGAATAAACTCTTAAAGAGTGAGTATAAGATGTAACTCACTATTATAACTCATTCACTCTGATTTAATTCACGCTACTGAGTGGTTATTCCCATCACTAGTGCCAACCCGGACCAGAGCGCTGTTCCGCGAAGCAGCAACGCGGTGGGAAAATAATCAACCTTACCGAGGAATCTCGCGCCTTCTCGATGGTGGCGGCGGTGCTGTGCAATGCATTTTGGGCAAGTTTTTTATTGATTAATTCCCAGCAACCCGGTGGCGGGCGCACGTTGGACGCTGGGAGAAGTTTGGATGATGCTTACGATGAGATAAAAAAGAAAGTGTGCAGTGGCATACTGGTAATCGATCATCATTTCTTGCGGGGAGATTTTTTTCCGTCGCCTGTAGTGTTCTTTATTAACCATAAGCATGGTAAGGGTGAAGTGAAGTGCAGTTCTCTGATCGAGTGCTAAACGAGCTGGTTAATTTTGTGCGTTCTCAAGAACGGAAAAGAAAGTATCCGCGGGTGGTGGCTCAACGAAGTGGGCAAATAAGTCCGCATTGTTCCCTGCGTGCCAGCAGAAGTTCCCCACAGAAAGATATGGTTCCCCTCGGGGACCACCACATCCCGGAAAGTAAATGGAAAGCGGCGTGGTGTAAATTTATGTATGTAAGAATTGATTTTAATTACATTTGGCAAATGAAGGCCGGGTGTTAAACTGCTGTTTTCACTATCAGCAAATCAGCATCAGCTAACGACCAGGGACGACTGTGAGACGTCCCCCGGTTGAAGTTGGGGAAGACTTCCACTCCTACGCTTCTCCACAAAGTTCTAAAAGGACCTACCCTCTCTCTTGCAGCTAGGTGCTTGTTGGAAATTTGTATTGCTAATAGGGGCGGGACTGTGATTACAGGTGCGTTAATTATGGTGTTGTTGTACTTCCGCTCCAGCGAGTAGCCCACAAAGTTACGGGTGCCGCCTCGAGGTACACAGAAGCGATTAGGAACCCATTTTTGCATATCGAGAAAACAGTGCTAAAACAACAGCTTTCCTTCTAAAGCTAGGGCTTTCCCCACAGCACTGGAGCTGGTGAGCACTTACAACCCACCCCGAAAAAGGACCTTTGCTAAGCTTTCGGCGTATGAAAGGAGGTCACAGCTGGTGTGATAAGGTATTCGCGTTCAAAAGAATAACACCAACGGGCCGTTTTCCACCCATTGTTTTACCTACTGTTTTAGCATTTTCACCAATAATCACCAACACGTTGAAGGTCCATTAACATAAACGATAATGTTGTCGCCTGTCGTTTTTTTGTTTGTTTCGACCTCTGGATGATGGTTTTGCCCTGCGAGTCGGCGACCACTTTTGCGTGCTGCCTTCCAACTTTTGCTGCCCTTCGAGCCCTTTTTTGAGCATTTCTCTCCCTCTCCCTCTCTCTTATTTTTTACTACTTTTATTTGCCGAATACGGGGTGAAAGTTGTTCGAAGGCATCACGTTTTCAAGGGGGGGTTGTTCCGTTGGAGGTTTTGCTAACGCTCCCGAGGAACACGTTTGCACCTTTGCGATCGGTTGTCGGTCGCTGATAAGTGAAAGTCAAATGCAGCTGCTGCACAGTGCAGTTTGCTCGGAACTGGTAGTGGGGAGTGGTGGTATTGATGGAGAACCCTTTCGGACAAAAAAATTAGGAATTGATTTGGTAAAAGTTGTATCCCCCAATGGAAAAAAGGATCTGAATTGAACATCCAGCTGTCAGCAGTACATGCGATCGTACCAAACGTCAAACCACGCGTTGCTAATGACAACCTTCCGGACGTCTGACACAGCACGTGCTTGGGGTTCCTGCGAATGACGCAAATATGATGCACTTTTAGCTGCGTAACGCACTCACACACACACACCTTATCTCAGGGTGCGAGCGCGAGTCGACAGAGAGCAAATAAAACTGCCATAACGATTGTGGGTCTGTCTGTGCGTTCCATTATCACTCTCCACGAACGGTTGAGCTATTGCAGTTGCATAGCGATTGAATTGCTGTGAGCGAAGGAAGGTTGCCGCTACCACCCGTACACGCAACAGAACGGGTCGATGAACTTGTCCGGGTTGTAGTGGTGGCGAAGGCTTTGGCATGCACATATTTGTCATCCGGCCCGATGGATGGGTTCGTTGTGTGTTTGTTGGGTGGCGGTTTGGTGGGTAGGGTGAGTGGCACGGGTGGGAGCTGTTGCTACGCTAGATCCTACGAGAACGATCGTGTATGGATGGTTGTGGAAGAGCATAGAAGCATCTTTTGTTTGGAAAGGTTGGCCTTTTTTTTGGCTGTCAGTGTCTGTACTGCTGCTCGTCACCCAGAAGCCTACTTTCGTTTTCGATCTGGGTGTTCTACAGTGTTGGGTGTTTGCAACAGTCATCTTGCTTTAGGGCATCGGGTTTTGGAGTAAAATATTTTTTTCGAAAACTTCAATAACTCCAATAACATTTCTGGCTTTCTACGACTTGATTTTTTTTCGCGTAGCTGGGTAGTCAATCCTGCGTACAAGTTGGTGGTCTGGATGGGTTTTGATATCCGGTGCTGCCGTGTGATCCACGCTCTCGCCTCGATCACCAGACCGCCCTGGCTAGGTTGTTAAATCAGTATAAAAAAATAACTGTTTTTCAATAGAGATTATCCAAAATAGGTATCTTTTTATGAGCTTTATTTGAAAATGTAAAAATCAGAACATCTGCTTGGAGTCAAGTTCTGCCTACCCCACAGTCTATAAGGCGTGTAAATGGATCAAGTGAATAAAGAAAAATTGTGGCTTTGGAGACTGTAGTGCTCTTTAGATGTTTTTACAAGGATCGAAGAATCAGTCTATAAGCTAATGAAGATCCTGAACGAGGTCGGTATCGTTGTACAAAATTCCTTATATAAGCCGTTCAACAGCAAGGAGTAGACAATCAATCAGAATGAACACCTTACGGCACCAGTGAGATACTAAACTACTGTCTGGAAAGATTTTTTTGCGCAATCCGCATTTAATTTATTATCGTGGTCCAGATTGATGTCTGAGTCTTAAAAAGAATTGAACATATTCAAAACAAGCGTCACTAATAATTGTTGAGAGCTTATGGATGACTGGTAGAATATTCAATTCATTGAGTTACTAGCAGTAGATTTTCTTTAAACGTTATGCCAATTCTTCTTTCGTTTTTTTAAATGAGACAGCCATATTATGTTTCGCAGCACAGTTTGATTGATTTGTGCAGTCCTCTAAATGGTAACAATTTTGTTGGTTATTAGAAACAACGAGAAATAAAATAAATACTATTCTGATAATTTATCATCGTGTTGGCTATATTGCTAATAAGGGTAATTTACTATAGTACTTTTTGTAACCATTTCAAAGTAAACCAGAAATGATGATGATCACACTGTTGAACCCGCTGATAACTTTTCGAAGCACCCAATGCGTTAGAGCACCAGAATGCGTCGAGTGTAATCTTTCCATTGCGTACCCTCAACAAGACTGCAAGTGTTTCTATGGAAGGCTTTCAACGTTGATTGGTTTAGCAACTGTACACTCTACCCGAAACACACCTTGCGATTGCTGCAATTATTGTTTTTCCTGCCCCAAACCTATGTGCTGCTTTCTGTTCTATATTTGCGATCGCACCCCGGCACCCGGTTACGGAATCAGCCATTTGGTTCCAAATAAAACCACAAAACTAGGCCACCTTCGTATACGTGCGTACACACATGCACACATTTTCGTCCCCGGTTTCGGTTAGTTTGACGCCCGAAGAAGAATGCTCGAGTTTCAGCAAATGGCTGGCTTTATCGTGGCGCAAGCCACCGCGCGGATTGATAAGAATGGTTGACCGTCTGTCGCCAACAGATTTCGCCGGTATTTGGAATGGGAGCCATCTTGGCGTTAGCGATGTTGGTCGAATCTGTTGAGACGTTGGGCCAACCATATGTCAACATATTCAATCTTGAGGTGAAAAAAACGAACACAAATTCTAGTACAGAAGCATTATGCAATGTAAAATGCATTCATTCAACACGCAAGGCTTTTACAGCGTACGGTCATTGACCGTCCTGTTGTTCGACGGCAAAACACACCGGGGAAGATATTTTATTTGACAATCACTCAAACCAAACCGTGACGAAACGACCGTCGATCGTATTTCTCCTTCGATGCGTGTGCAAATACACAACCTTTTCCCAATGGGAAACCACAACTCCCTCGGATCTTCCACTTGAGGTAGGGCTTTGTTCGCTTTCAGATTTCGGTAGGGTTAAACACCTGAATTGTACAGGAAAGTGCATTTTCGCTTTCATACAAGTTAAACCCTGCGGAAAAGGGTGTTCGAGTGAAAGGAGATTTGACCTTTTTTCTTCAATTCACGATCGTCTCCATCCATCGCCACACAAACGCTGCACTTTATATCGTTATAAATGATGCATTGCCATTCCACTGCCTGATCGCTATCCTTCGGCTCCGTTCGCATCCTTCACAATCGCAATGACGATGCAAACCTTTGGCCGCGATCACAGCAGAAGATCACATTGAGAGAAGATAAAAAAATGTGTGCAGGTGGTTCGGTAAAAAGTTTCCCAGGATCCTGACGACTCGAGCCGAAACATGTTGAGTTTATTTTCACGCTACGGGCTGCAACACGGGTTTCGGCGTGTTGTGCTTGCGCATCCCTAACGCAACAAGGCAGGGAACCACGAGAAGGATGCGTGCGGGGGATGGGATAGAATCCTTTTTGGTGAGATGTCGTAGATTTTTTTTTTCTTCCTCTCGTGCACCCTTTTTGATTTTAGCCTGCTGTCAAAATATGACTTGCTGTGTTGTGTGAGCCTCGGCGAACTCCAACTTCAAGTATAAATAATTTTTTACACAACCTTCAACCTTAGCTTAAGAGGAAAAAAAGCCTTTCAATGCAAATGTGTGTGTGTGTGTGTGTTAAAGGTTCTTGTTTGAGTAATGAATCGCTAGCGGATAGACACGATGTTAACCCTTTGCCAGCATCCTTTCCTGTGCGCGTGGGAGCGAAACCTTCCCATGCTGCCATCGTGGTATGAATTCCGTCAGATGTTGTCATGATATCCAGGGATCCATCAACTCGACCGGAGGCCGGTGAAAAGTGACTTTTATTGACATTCGGTTGATGCACCGGAAATTTAAACTACACTCCTTGAAATGCGAGTGAAATCACGCCAGCGCAAGATTTCCCTTTCCTTGACGAATCGAACGCTGCGAGGTTGATTCCTGTGACGGCGTGTCAGCTGGAACGCCTTCCGAGGAGCTAAGACATATGGGATGACTGCTTCGACAGGATGTGGTAAAGGGATGCGTAGGTTGCTTTTCTTCTCCCCATGTTGAGGTTAGGTGAGAATGTCCCGAACGGAGTGACCTCTAATCGAGAGTGAGAGCGTGAGAGTTTATGAATAAATCAATGGTTCCGGGAAGATGCGTGTATCCTTTCGTTGGACATCCGCTGTGCCGCGACGAACAAATGACCCGCGGGTTTGGTGCGCAGCGCTTTTGGGACGAAAGTAAGGAAGTTTGTGAGAAAATTGAAAGGTTTGGTAGGTGGTTTTGTTTTGCGTGTGGCTCTAAGATGCTAGAACTACACATGCAAATGGATCGTTCCGGATGTAGGCTCAACAGATGTTTCCTTTACTTCCCGGGTGTTGAGCGCACCCAACAGAATGTCATGTTGCTGAATCAGTGGAGTTTGTTATGAACTCAGGTTCAGTTTTGTAAAACAATCGTTGTAAGTTAAATAGTTTGTTTAATACAGGGTTTTCCAGTTGATAATGTAAAAGCAACGATCTTTTTTGTAGGCTTCATAGATGAAATGGCTTCAGATGACAAGGGAATAAATTACCTTTTATTATGCAGTTACCAGATGATATTGAAATCGAAGCCGATGACATTGTACACGGTCTATTACGGTGACACTGTACGCGGTTGCATTCGATTACAGTATCATCTTGCAGCTTCACAATAAAATTTGATTTATTCTCCTGTCATCTGACGCCATGACCTACAAAAAGAATTGATGCTTTTAAAATATCGTCTGAAAAATCCTGTAAGATGTTTTCATTAACGATAGTAATGTTTCCTTCCGATATTGATGACATTTGAAAGACCAAAAGAGTTAATTTGGTCGCACAGAGAAACAGAGATCTAGCTAGATTCCTCATACGATATCTTCAAAGAGCTCTTTTCAGCCTAGATCTCTGAATTATGAGATCAGCATTTAACAAAGCCGCGTATCTAATATTCTTCGATGAAAGTTCTTCTGTTCCTCGTCTGTTCGAATTTGAAGATATACAGTTGTAGTATAAGACTCGTTGACATTGACCAACTTGAGTGGTCTTGAATATTTCAAGGTATATAGCTTAAAGATACATAATACAATAAGAAGACACAGGAAATTGTCATGTTATGATCACTGAGTCCACTTCAACATTTTATAGTCAGTAAGTCATAGGAGCAATTATGATTTGTTTTAGCTGTAAACACCATTCCAAAAGAAGGATCGTATCCGACAAAGTTTTGATGTTAAAGTTTCCAAACATTACACACTGTCCACCAGAAGACCATCAATTCTTTATATATTCTATCGAACCAATTTATGACCTACGACAAATGATTTTATTATCCTTACAATAAATTGTGCAGGTGAGATACGAATGAGCATGGCATAGGACACAGTGAGAAGAATAGAATTGAATTCTATTTTTATTTAACTCCTTTCCTTAAAAAACCAAATGAAATTTCCGCGGGTCTATCGGCGTTGTTGCTAGCCCGTATCCTTTTTTTCTTTCCTCTACATGATCGCGAACGTGCATGATAAATGATCGTTGGGCCGCCCGCGGTGTTGTCCCTGGGCTGAAACGATCGTCCGCTACATGGTACAAAATTCATCGGAAAAGGACGAACGAACAAGATCCGAAGGATGCCAGAAGAGATAAATAAAAAAATAATGAGCAAAATTACACTGCGGAATCGAAGTTCATCTGCCTCGCTTTAATTGGCTCGGGAAACTCTAGCATTCGTAGTGAGACCGCAATAAAAAAGACGCAACATGACGCAACCCTTCCAGCCGCGCAGGATCTCCCTACGTGAGAACTACCAAAATGAATTTCGCCATTCCCGGTACTCGTTGCCGAACGATTGTAACAAACCCACCGGAAAAGGGGCCCTGCCCAGCTCCTTTTTAAGCCAATTAAAAATTGTTACAACGTACCTTTTCATCCCGACGCCGTGCACCATTGTGACGTTGCGCAGTTTATGCCCCTTTTTGCCGTGCTGCTGCTCACCCTTAACGCCATCGTTATTGGCAGTTCCTGTTCTTCCTGTGAGCTTTGATTTGGCGCCGGCCGGTACGGAACACCCCGAACAGCATCAAGTGGCGGCATGAAGATTGCAGGCTCGAAAGGATGCATGTGCTCAGCCGCTGCCCGGAAGCAAGGGCATTTTTGTACGGGATGTGCCACTCACAGTGTCGGCAAGTGAGCATCCCGAGCGGTTGGTTTCCCCTTATTTTGCAATTTCATGCTGCAGGAAGATTGTAGCAATTCAACGCATCCTCGGATTCCTCTCCTTCGTGGTGATTATTAGCAAGACCGGTAGCTAATAGGGGTTGTGGCTTGCTGACGGATGCTGCGCACTAGAACCGCTGGAAAAAAGCGAAGGGGGAGATTTTTAGATTCACGGTAGGTGGATGTTGAAGAGGACATAGGATCTTTCGCAACCAGCACTTAACAACCAATTGGAGTGTTTTGCGTGGAATTTGAGAAAGAGAAGGATGTGTCGCTTATGAAAGAGCAAGGGAGATACGAAAAATGACAGAAATGCGCAACTGCATTTTGATTCGCATTGCAATGATTCTGCTTGAGAATTGGAAGGATAATGTGAAGAAACAAGCGTGTAGCAAGAATATTCCGATCCAATGAGATAATAAAATGGCGGATGTATTGTTTGAGGTTAATCGCCCAATCAAAATAAATCAAATTTAGATGTTAATTCTTACAAGAATTTGAAGGAATTAAGACATTATTTTTCATCAACAATTCGTGACCAGTTAATGTAAAATAAAATAAAATAAATTGTTAAAACATTCATGGGTTTCGATTTAAGGATTTTAAATTACGCACATTAACTTACGAAAAATTAAAAACGTTTATATGTTATTACTTTAAACGCACTTCCAGAGCTAAGTAGTCAAGTAATAAGTGGAATCGTGATGAGATTTGATCCAAGGTAAGGCCTCGTAAGATCCGTGCCGCTATAGTTCAATCCACCTTTATCATCACCATTATATCCATCGTATATAAAATCATTACCTGTATGACCAGAAGGCAACCGTCTTTTTCTTCTTCGTAGCTTAACGACCTGGTAGATTACAGGATTTAGAATATTTTAATGGAACTTTTGCAAACTCGATGAGAGTGTGTCGAACATGCTGTCGGAATCGTTCGAATCTCATCGGGGACTGTGGCAGGTGGGCGGACTCTCCTGTCTACTGATTAACATAGCTCTGGAAGGAGTCATCGTGGTAAGCAGCGAAATTTAAAGATGCATTGCGCAGGGACATCGTGCCTAGTACGGGTTCCACAAACTTCTGAGATACAGAAGACTCCTACAACGCACGACATTCACCATATATAGCCTATGGACTATGCAGGCAGAGGTGAAAAAGGCAAATGAACCGGAGGAGCTAGTTGAGCCGTTTGGCGATGCAGGCATCCTGACGTTTTCCAAAGTCGGAAAGATACCCGGGTTAGGGCACGTGCTGAGGATGCCGGACTTATGCCCAACCAGGAAGGTGCGTAGAGGAGCACAACGAGCTTGTTGGCTGGATCAAGTGGAGTTAGACCGGAGGGAGAACGGCTGCGGCAGGAGGTGGAGAAGCGCAGTCATGAACCGTATGTCCTTGAAACGAATTGAACACCAGGCCATGTCTTAAAGACGTGCTTCATAAGAGCAGGCCAAGACAGAAGAAGATTAACCCACAGCCAAACGCAATATAAATTTTCCCTTACTGTATTCAAAATTCCATTTTATGATTGCAACTTGCCACAGAAGGATTGCAATATTCCAATATCCAGCCCCATTATATGATCCGGAGCCCTGTATATCACGTAGTTGGATAGTCAGCCCTCACTGCGAAGACTGTCAGTTGTTCCCATTTTTCTTTTATTTTCACCTATAAGCTTTTTTACCACATTTCCGCGATGAAAATAATAATAAATTATACTAAACGCTTAGCTAAACTGAACGGAAAACAATTAAAACATCACTAACTATTTAGCATTGTCAGCATACCGGTTCCGAAATGCGTGGTGTCGTGTGGAACCGATCCAAGAAGATGACTCTATACGAAAGTAAAGAAATACGATCATCAACTCGATGATCGTTTCACAACGTTCACCTCGATCGCTCGATTGTGCGCGATAATCGCGATAAAGTCAGGCTAAAATATGCGTCAGATTGTCGGCAAGTTTGAAATCCACCCCGCTTTGGCTGTTACATTTTCATCACACATGTCCATTGTCGAATCGTTTCGGGTTTTTTGCTTTGCTGTTCTTTGTTTTACGATTTCATTAACGTTTTCCATCCATTTCTATCCGCCGCCTACCTACATCGTGGTTGTCCACACGCTGCGAACACGATTCTACCGCGTCCATTTCGCATGCGTTACGCACAGCGGTCCGTTTTTGGCGAAGCAACTCATCCACCGTCAAGCCATCAAAGCCAACTGGGTGCTTGGTTTGGTTCTGGTAAATGGATTGTCAGGGAAACGGGGCTGGTGCCGGACCTTTTTTATTGACCTTCGCCAAATGCGCCATTCGCTGCCGGGTGATAGAATTTGCCACAAACTGAGCTGACGGACGCCGAGCTGATGCGATGGTGTGTGGTGGTGCAGGGTTTTATTGGTTAGTTAGACATCGTTTGTCGCTAAAAGGCTTTGCTCAACACGCACCTTGCCGCTTCCTGTGGCCTTCGTGGTGGTGGAGCTTGCGTTGGCGCTACTGCTGCTGCTGCTGCTGCTGCTCGCAAAAGCTAATGAGCATCGACAAAAACCGTCGTTCGTTTGGCGGAATTTCAGTGGCTTCGAAACCGGTCACTTACGTGCGCGAATTTTGAACCAGGGCGCTATTTGTCCGGTTTCGGTTTAGTGTTCGATAGAAATTAAGCGCTTTATCTGGAAGAGCATTTCGAAGGTTGTGCCTTTATTAATTCAAGGCGAAAAAGGCTTATTGAAGTTATAAATTCGCCGCACGGTGAAGATCTTCGTTTAATGGTTTGCCCAATCACAATCATCCAATAAACAGGTTTGTATTGACAGAGGCAATCAAAGGCTCATCACATTTATGACCGGGTAGAGAAGAAAAAAAAACGATGCTTGCTGATGACTTTATCCGGGATGATATCCGATAAAGGGAGAAAAGGATCCTATTACCACGTTGGCCGCATGGCGCAGCAGGTGCCAATTTTCCTGGACCTCTGTCAATAGGCTAATAGCAGCAGAAGTAGGGAGAAAAAGTAGACCCTCTGGCATAAATTCACAACCAACTAGAGTTTCGCGTAATGTGATACGTGCGGTTTCTCATCGTTCTTGATGCTAATGTACTTTTTTTTGTATGTCTCTTTTTAGCAATTGTTGACTTATGTTTGAGTTCTTGCATAGGGATGGAACATTTTCAAACGTTATTGATTGGGATGTCATAAGGCGGGTTGTAATTGTTTGTCGCCAAATATGCCATGTATCGCGTTACACGAAGAAGTGGAGATACTGCCATTAGCAAGCACTCGACACTTTTGTGCTAGAGAGTTGTAGTACAGATAATCGATTTGTAATTTATTTCATAATCTGGGTTACTTGAAAGGTTTCTGGCAAATACATGATACTTGGAGATATTGAAATAGCAACAGCTTAGACGAGACGAGAACAGACGAGTAGTGTTGGGCAAAATGATGGTCGGAATAGATTACGGAGCGCTTACAATTTTTCGGAGTAAGGAATTATTTTCGGAACCGATTCGGGATTCGATTCCGGTTTCAGATCCGTTTTCGATTACAAAAAATGGAATTTGGATGGAAAAGCAGCACAACATATTTAGCTTTATGCGTATCATTGTATAGCATTCACCAATTCAACTATGTTGAGAAAGATACAAAAACACCATACCATCATTGGCGACTTAGAGAACATTTTCGAGCAAATATAGTTCGAGTCATTTTACGAAACCTCGCCAGATTGCTCTACAGCAGAATTAGAAGAAGTTTGGTATTGGAATTTGTTTTTAAATCGTAATTGAGATTGATTCCGGATATGCTTCCGGGCTTTTTCTACATTTTATCCGAACTGCATTTGGATTCGTATTTGGATTCGGTTCCGCAACCGGACCCTGAATCGGATCCGGAATCAGATCCGGCTTCAGATCAAGAATTGGATCCGGAATCGGATTTGAATCCGGAATTGGAACCGATTCCCACAACGGAATCGGAACCAGGTAGTTCCGATACTGTTGTGTCCATCACTTCAGACGAGGTCGATCCATCTGGACGATAGTTCAAATGAGGCACGTGATAGCACACAGTTCGTTTTGTGCTTGATTTTACTCAAGAGGCATAATCGGAAGTGATCCCTTCATCATATCGTCATGAGAGATAGTTCTGTTTTAGTAATCCTAGAACTAACCATTACAGCCGACTAACCAACTTACTAACCAATCCAACTAGAAGAACCCATTACAGGAGAACGGCATCGATAGCAGTAGTTGAGATAGAGCCGGACGACATGCAAAACGTCAAAGTTCAAGGACGACAAAGTTGAACTGCAGCATGAATACGGCCAGCCACGCATTGCACAATCGTTAAACGACATACCTGGAGACGTTTTTTTCTGGATGTTGGTACTACTGGCATGCTGACAAGTAATTCAGGTGTTACCAAGAGATCCAGCACTAGCTGGATACGGGCATATCGTCGAATGACGGATCATTTTACAGGGGTTTTCAAATGATAATTTAAAAGCATTGAGCTCTTTTGTAGGTTCCTTAGACGGAATGGTAAACAAAGTTAGTTGACATGGGAACTGCTTCAGGAATCTATTTTCATTCATTGTGATGTTACCAGATAATATTGTAATCGAAGCCGATGATATTGTACACGTTCAGCGCTTGGAAAATTGCGATGCTCGATGATTTTAAACTAACAACTGAATACCCATGTAAAGCAAAATAATTCATGATTTGCCGAAAACATTGCAATAAGAATAGGTGACAGTTCGATTAACCAAAAAACGGCCGTAACTTGTTTGCGGACCTAATAAAAAATTTCAGTAAAGGTTGATCTGATATTCTTAATGAATTTTCAAGCGCTTTATTAATTTCACGTGTATTTTAAATTGACCGATACCGCTTTATCAGCATCATATGTAGAAATTGTGTTATTTCAAAATTCTTTAAAAGAAAAATAAAAAGATTTTGGAAGAACTTGTGTTCTGGATGATTCAAATGATTTTTTACAAATGAATATCGTTATATTGATAAAAATTAAATATTAATGGCGACGAACGCAGCTTACGAATCTGCTATTAAAATAAATGTTTCCCCAACTGTATCTTGGATGCAATATCTACCATTTTCTCTCCTCATTTAATCTCCTTTGCTCTGTTCGTGTGTCTCCTCTCACTCCCCCTCTCCCCCTCTTCCTGCAAACACCCTTCACCCTGCAAAGTTCAAACTGCAACCTGATCAATTAGGCAGCAAGGCCCCCCCCCCCGAGCAACCGGTTTTTAGGGCCACGTGAAAACCAAGTGACGGCCGTCATCATCGCATCCGAGAAACATCCGCACAAACGCAGTGGAAATGCGGTGGAAGTGGAAACCGCGTTAGCCCTCAGCGATTTATGAGCGAGCGAGCGAAGATCGATAGGAAGGCAAACCGCGACAGAAGAAGGGGGACGCATTTTGGCCAAGCACGCGGTGCAAGGTGGTACCGATTTCGAAATGGCCGAAAACATCCCCGAATAACAATCGCGATGGGTGCAAAGTCCCTTCGCGCGCTGGTGGGATTCATTCATCGTGCTCTGTTTTGCTGCTGCTGCTGCTGCTCTGTCCATTATCTGGGCCGTCTCTTTCTCTCGCTGTTCCACTTGATTCCGTCGATCCGTGCTGATAAACTGCACAGCCCGATGCACGTAGCAGCGCAGCGGCGCGACAACCACACGCGGTGGAGTTTAAAATTTTAATTTACAGTTTCCTTCCAACTGATAATGGCCGCCAGCCAGTCAGCCAAGTCGAGCGCGCGCCGCACGACCCAAATTTGTTTTTATTATTCTTCTGTCCACTACCTCCCCGGGGCCCATCGGGCATCCGCGAGAAACCGGGTTGGATGGTGCCCGTTTTTCCGCTGATTGCTTTTCTGCGTGCGTATTCTATCGCACACTTGCACAACAGCAATGGCTGCCGCACGCAACACAATTCCCGTGGCAGCCGTCGAAAAAGGGATGGAAGGGCTCAAGCGGGGGGGATAAAGGGGAACACATGGGAATAGGGTTTAATACTCCCCGGCGCTTACTGCTTTTCTTCTCGGACGGAAGAAATGTTCGAAGCTGGCGAAGAGAATGTCATCCGCCATATTAGCCCTAGGTTGCACTAGACTAGCCGTGGACGAAAGTACGATTGCGAATGCGTAACATGTACGAGTGTGTGTGTGTGTGTGTGTGTGTGTGTGTGTGTTTAAGGGGAGGAACTCTACTTCAATCAAGCGCACAATATCATGCACTTTGTGCGTACAATCACCCAACCTAATGGGCAAATGTCTCCTAGCATGTCACAGCGTTGCTTTCTTCCCGTAGCATTGTACCGAACGTCCCATCTCGCTTTCTCCGCTCTGGGCTCTATCGTGACTGCGTTTTCGTTTCGATTTGTTCGCACTTGCCAATGGGTCACCACTTGCTCCTCGTCGGCCACCGCCCTGTCCCTCCTTCTTTATGCTGTGTGCACCTTCAACAAACAACGATCGGTGTCAACGGCCTCCGCGGGGCAGGTTTTTTTCTTCTTTTGGGGTGGTTTGCTTTGGTCGCTTCGCACAATCATCGGTAGGCTGTGGCGGGCACGCATACCAGTGCAATCAGCGCGTTCCTATGCGTGACCCCCCGTTCATGCACCCTTCTTACCGACCCGCTCCCGGCCGACGTTGCATTGAGGCTGATGCGCAACGTAAGCGCATTCGCTAACGCAAAGCCCGCAGCAGCTCTGGCAGGCCGCAAACCTATGATCTTTCGGGGACGCTGCTAGACGAGAAGAGATGGCGGAGGCATGGCGAGCAGGAAGGAAGGAAGCAAGGGGATGTTTAGTTCTGTGGCGTGAACAGGGGGGGAGATGCATTGCATTTCGGCAAGTTGAAGCGAGAGAGTGAAGAGTACACAAAAGTGCGTTACTATCATACCGGTTCTTTTCCTCTAGTAGGAGACAGCACGAGATGTTTAGATTGGTGGTTTGTGGTGGTTCTGTGGGGTTCTGAGGGGTTCCGCGGGACATGCTCCATTCGCTGTTGAGATGGTCTCCTGGTTCTTCCACCAATTGATGCCTGTTTTTTGCTGGGCCGCTGTTCCGCTGCTTTCCGATCCGATCCTCCTGCATGGTCTTCTGCACTTGCTTCTTCTGCACAAACCGGTGAAAGTGGTCCGGGAAGGTAGGTGGGAAGCGTTGAG